>NW_028133199.1:0-456023 GCF_964374135.1 Grampus griseus | reverse complement strand
TTTATTATTACCAAAGGGGAAAGGTGGGAGGAGGGATAAATTAACAGTTTGGAATTAACACATACACACTGCTATGTATAAAATAGATCATCAACAAGGAACTACTGTATAGCACAGGGAACTACACTCAACATTTTGCAATAACCTATAAGGGGAAATAATCTGAAAAAGAATAGATATTTTTATTGACATCATCTATCAATGACAGTTAAAGTGTAGCCTAAGGGAAGCTGGTGGTGAGTGCTTCTGACCCTGAAGACTTCAATCATCTAAAGTTTGGACTCTGCCTACTTCCCAAGGCCCTTAATGAACATATGTGTAGCCGTAGCTTAAAAACTTCCCCAGTTTGGGTTTCGGGGAGACACTGATTTTGAAAAAGCCCTGGTGTTCTCCTTACATGAATGGGACTCTTCCTACTGCTAAAACATGTCTGTCACACCCAGAGGATGGTATACCGTCTGATCGGGAAGAGTTTGGAAAAGGCATCTCATCTCCTCATCTCCTGGTGCTCGGGTTCACCCCTCCAGTGTCTTTACTAACAGTCTCCCCACTTGGAGATGTCAGCACTGTCAACATCCTGTTGCGTACAGTTTGGAATTTGTCCAGAGGATGAAGCGGAAGGATGAGGAACAAAGAGAGACAAGTCCTAGGTGTTCAGACAGGCACATGTCACTCTAATTTCCAATCAGGAAGACGAATTGACCAAAGGCTAGGGTTGCCCATAGAAACAGTATAGGGCTTGAGGAAATCCCGCTGCTTTGTGGCCAGTTCCCATAAACACAAGTTGAACAATGGAACTCAGGGGCAGTAAAATTCACAAAACTGCAGAGTTGAAAATATCCATCACTGAAAAATGTCTTGAGGAAAGTCAGAGAAAAGGACTTGTAAGCAAGGGAGAATGGCAGGAAAGGGATTTGAGGAGGTAGAAAGGACTCACCATTAAGCACAAGAAAAGGAGCTGAACATTGCCAACATTGCAGTTGGCCAAAAAGGGTGTATGCGTTTTTTTCTGTATATATTCAAGAAAAGGGCATACACTTTTTTAGCCAACCAAACAGGTGGGCACTGGAAGTCAATACTACAAAAGATATCACTTCGCATCAGTCAGAAGAGCCATCCTCATAAAGCGTAAACAACAGAAATGCAGGACAGGGCAAGGAGAAGAGGGAGCCCTGTGAGACTTATAGTGGAAATGTATATTGCCAACGGCCATTCTGGAGAAGTGTATTGTGTTTACTAAAGCATCTAAAAAATGAGCTACAGAGCATAGGGCACTTGCACTCATGGGCGTATATCTTGGGAAAAACAAAAATCGAGAGGACACAGGCACCCCAATGTTTACCCCCTCTCTGTTTAAAAGATCCTCGACTAGGATATAACTTAAATGTCTCTGGAGGGAAAAAATGGATAGAGATGTGGTACTTAGGTAGAGTGGAATATTATTCAGCCTGGAAATCAATGAAATATGGCCAGTTGTAACAACTCCAGAGGAGTTACGTATGATCATTCTAAGTGACAGAATTCAAAAAGAAAAAGACACATATCATAAGATATCACTTAAAGGTGGAATCCAAAATGGCTACACATGAAATAAATTACAAAACAAAAACATAGTCAAATATGTAGAAAACACGCATAAGGCTGCTAAACGGGAAAGGTGGGGAGGGGTGAGGCATCATCCAGGAGGTTGAAATTAGCAAAGATACCATTCCAAATACCAAACTGATAATCAACAAGGCCTACACGGTAGCTAAAAGAACTGCACTCAGCACACTCAAGTCACCGGAAAAGAATATATACGACTGGTAAGAATCTGAAAAAGAATTTATTGATGTCTCTCTGTACGTGAATCAAGTGGATGTACAGCAGCAAGAAACAGAGCTTTGAAAATCAGCTGTAACCAATATAGTAATAAATTGAAAAAAATAAACGACAGAGAGACAGAGAAAACCTCTTACAACTTTTCCTCAGGGACGGTGATGCAACATGGATTGAACACATCTAGACCCACAGCAGGATGAGACATAAGGCTGGAAACTGTTTGCACTAAGAGAAATGTGAGGTTGGGTGAGGAAATGCACACCCTTTAAAGTAATACTACCTGGTACCCATTCAATGGGTCCCAAATCTGCAGGTTCAAGGGATCTTCCTACAGCTAAAACATGCATGGAAAACCCAGAGGACTGTACACCATGTGATCGGGAGATGTGTCTAAAATGCACCTCATTTATCCTCTCCTGGTGCTCCTGTTCACCATTTCAGCCACGTTACTTAGAATCTCCCCACTTGGAGAATCAGCACATTTAAACTTCTGTTTCACACATTTTGCAAATTGTGAGGAGGATGAACGGGAAGAAGGGGAACCAATGAGAGAATAGTTGTAGGGGTTTGGACGGGCACATATCACTCTAATTTCCCATTAAGAATAAGAATTAAAGAAAGGCTCAGCCTGCCTCGCCGGAGCCAAAATAGGGCCTGAAGCAATCCTGCGGGTTTGAGGCCAGCTCACAAAAGAGCAACTTAAAAAATGGAGCTCAGGGTCACTGCAATTCACAAACCTGCAGAGTTATAAATGAAAACTAACGTCCAAAAATATGTTGAGGTAAGGCAAAGAAGAGGATCTGAATGCAAGACAGAATTGCAAGAAACAGATTTCAAGAGATAGATTGGACTCGTCTTTAACGCACATGAAAAGCGGCAGAATTTCGACAATGATGCAGTTGGCCCAAAAGGGCGTATGCGTTTTTTCCTGATTATATCCAGGAAAAAACGCATACGCACTTTATGGGCAACGAAGCAAGCAAGCAATGCAAATGTGCACAACAAAGAAGTCTCACTTCCCACCGGTCAAAAGGGCCATCCTAAAAAATTGTAAAAACCAGAAATGCAGGACAGGCCATGGAGAACAGGGAGCCTTTATACGCTGATGGGCAGTGTGTGACCTGCCAAGAGCCACTCTGGAGAAGTGTATGGTGGTTCCTAAATCATCTAAAAAACAGAGCTACAGAGCATAGGACACTTCCAATCATGGGAGTATATCTAGGGAAGTCTAAAAATCAACAAGACACAAGCACACCACAGTTTAGGGCTACTCTGTTTACAAGAACCTCAACTTCAGTACACCTTAAATATCCCAGGAAAGAGAACAATGGATAAAGAAGATGTGGTACTTATGTACAATGGAATATCTCTTCACCATGAAATCAATGTAATAAGGCTAGTAGAAGGATAAAGAGTGGATTTAGGTCCGATAATACTACTTGAAATAAGTCAAACAGAAAAAGAAACATATCATAAGATATCACTTATAGAGGGAGGGTAAATATGGCTGCACAAGAAATGAATTACAGAACAGAACAGTGTCTCACATTTAGAAAACACACTTATGTCAGCTTAAGGGGAAAGGAGAGGTGGGGTGATGCATAAAACCAGAGTTTGAAATTAGCACAGATACCGTTCAATAAACCAAATAGGTATTAGACAAGATCTACACCTTGCTCAATGAACTGGCCTCAACACACCCTATACACCGCAGAGAAATATATCTGAGTAATAAGAATCTTAAAACCCATGTATTGATATATCTCCATAAGGGAATCAAGTGTGTGCAGAGCGGCACAAACACAGCAGTGAAAATGAGCTAAACCCCATTATAGAAATAAATTTTAAAAACAAAACGCTGAAACAATGAAAGAGAGAAAAATTCTTACAAAATTCGCTCAGGGGCTGTGATGCAACCTGGATTGACCACATATAAACCCACAGCTGGATAAGACATAAGGCTGGACACTTGGGGCTGAGAGGATTGGTGAGCTTTGGTGAGCAACTGCCGAAAGTTTAATGCAATACTTCATGCTACTCATTCCAAGGGTCCCAACACTCCAGGTTGAAGGGAATCTTCCTCCAGCTAAACCATGCTTGGGAAACCCAGCGACTGGTATACCATATGATCGGGAAAGGTTTCTAAAACACACCTCATTTTTCCTCTCCTGGGGCTCCGGATCGACATTCCAGCCACTTTACTAACAACATCCCCACATGGAGAGTCAATGCCTTTAAGTTCTGGTATCGCACAGTCTGCAGTTAGTGCGGAGGATGAATGGGAATAGGGGGAACCAGTGAGAAACTAGCTGTAGTGGTTTCAATGGGCACATGTCACTCTAATTTCACATCAGTAAGAAGAATTAACCAAAGGCACAGCAAGGTGCCCCAGAAGAAGAATAGAGCTTCAAGGAATCCTGTGGTTATGGGGCAAGATCACAAAAATAAGAGCTGAAAAATGGAGCTAAGGGCCACTGCAATTCAAAAACCTGCAGAGTTATAAAGGCCAACTATTTTCAAAAAATATATTGAGGTAAGGCTATGAAGAAGCATTGAAAGCAAGGCAGAATTGCAGGAAACCGATTTCAGGAGGTACACTGGAATTGCATTTAAAACATATGAAGAGAGTCAGAACCTCGACAGTGATGCACTTGGCCAAAAAGGGCGTATGTGTTTTTTCCTGAATATAGTCAGGAAAAAACGCATACACACTTTTTGGCCAACCAAGCAAGTTTGCAAAGGAAATCTGCACTACAATGAAGTCTCACTTTCCCCTGGTCAAAAGGGCCATCTGAAAAAAGTGTAAAATCCATAAAGGCACGACAGGCCATGGAGAACTGGGAGCCTTCTTCTGCTGATGGGCGGGATGTAAATTGCCAACAGCCACTCTGGAGAAGTGTATGGTGTTTCCTGAAACATCTAAAAAACAAAGCAACAGAGCCTAGGGCACTTCCACTTATGGTCCTATAGTTTAGGGAAATTAAAATCAAAAAGACACAGCCACCCCAAAGTTTGGGATGGCTCTGTTTACAAGAACCTCATATACGGTACAAGTTCAATATCGCAGAAAGTGAAAAATGGATAAAGAATTTGTGGTACTTATGTACAATGCAATATCACTCAGCAATGAAATCTATGTCATCAGGCCCGTAGCAGCATAATGAGTGGATTAAGTACGATGAATCTAACTGAAATAAGTCACACAGAGAAAGAAACATCATAAGATATCACTAATACACGGAATGTAAACTTGGCTACACAGGAACTGAATTCCAAAACAGAACAGGGTCTCAAATTTAGAAAACCAACTTATGCTTGCTTAAGGGGAAAGGTGAGTTGGGGTGCTGCATAAAACCAGAGATTGAAATGAGCACAGATAAAGTTCTATAAGCCAAATATGGAATAGACAAGAGCTACTCCTTGCTCAACGAAATGGACTCAACACCCCATATTCAACGCCTAGGAATATACCTGCCTAGTAAGAATCATAAAAGCTATGGATTTATATATCTCTGTAAGAGAATCAAGAGTGTGTACAGCGGCATTAAAGCAGTGAAAATCAGCTAAATCCCATATTAAAAATAAATTTCTTAAACAAAACACAATGACAGTGAAATAGAGAGCAATACTTAAGTAATTCATTCAAGGCTTCTGAGGCAACCTGCATTTACCATATCTACACCCAGAGCTGGGTGACACATAAGGCTGGACACTTGGGGCTCATAAGATTGGTGAGGTTCGGTGAGCAAATGCAGACCCTTTGAAGTCATATTGCATGGTACCCATTCCATGGGTCTCAACTCTCCAGGTTTACGGGATTCTTCCTTCAGCTAAAACATGCATGTGGAACCCAGAGTATGATCCACCGTGTGATCGAGAACCGTGTTCAAATGTGTCTCACTTTTCGTTCCCTGGTACTCGGGTGCAACATTCCAGACGCTTTACTAACACTCTCCTCACTTGGAGAGTGAGTGCCTTTAACCTCCTGTTTGGCCCAGTTTGCAATTTCTGCGGAAGATGAACAGGAATAGGGAGAACCAATGAGAGACTAGCTGGAGGTGTCTGGACGGGCAAATTTAACTCTCATTTCCCACAGGGAAGAGGAATAAACCAAAGGCTCAGCATGCCGTGCCGGAACCAGATTAGGGCCTGAAGCCATCCTGCGGTGTTGCGGCCAGGTCACAAGAAAGCGAGTTGAAGAAAGGAACTCAGGGGCACTGTAATTCACAAACCTGCAGATTTATAAATGACAGCTATTGTCCGAAAATATACTGAAGTAGGGCTGCCAAGAGGACTTGAATGCGGAGCAGAATTGCAGGAAACCGATTTTAGGAGGAATCGGAATTGGATTGCATTTAAAACACAGGAAAAGAGGCAGAATGTCGACAATGATGCACTTGGCCAAAAAGGGCGTATGCGTTTTTTCCTGAATATATTCAGGAAAAAAACGCATACGCCCTTTTTGGCCAACCAAGCAAGCTTGCAAAGGAAATCTGCACTACAATGAAGTCTCACTTCCCCCCGGTCAAAAGGGCCATCTGAAAAAAGTGTAAAATCCAGAAAGGCAGGACAGGCCATGGAGAACTGGGAGCTTTGTTATGCTGATGGGCTGGATGTAAATTGCCAACAGCCGCTCTGTAGAAGTGTATGGTGTTTCCTGAAACATCTAAAAAACAAAGCAACAGAGCCTAGGGCACTTCCACTTATGGTCCTATAGCTTAGGGAAATTAAAATCAAAAAGACACAGCCACCCCAAAATTTGGGACGGCTCTTTTTACAGGAATCTCTTCTGTGGCACAAGTTAAATATCCCAGAGAGCAAATAATGGATAAAGAAGTTGCGGTACTTATGTACAACAGAATACCACTCAGCAATGAAATCTATGTCACCAGGCCCGTACCAGCATAATGAGTGGATTGAGGCACGATGATTCTAAGTGAAATAAGTCACACAGAAAAAGAAACATCCTAAGGTATCACTAATACACGGAATGTGAACTTGGCTACACATGAACTGAATTACAAAACAGAACAGGGTCTCAAATTTAGAAAACCAACTTATGCTTGCTTAAGGGGGAAGGTGAGTTGGGGTGCTGCATAAAAGCAGAGTTTGAAATTAGCACAGATACCGTTCCATAAGCCAAATATGTAATAGACAAGACCTACCCCTTGCTCAACGAAATGGATTCAACAATGAGGTATCACCTCACACCTGGTAGAATAGGCATCATAGAAAATCTACAAACAAAAAATGCTGGAAAGGGTGTGGAGAAAAGGAACCCTCTTCCACTATTGTTGGGAATATAAATTGATACAGTCATTATGGAGAACAATATGGAATTTCTTAAGAAACTAACAATAGAATTACCATATGATACAGCAATCCCAGTACTGGACATATACCCAGACAAAACCATAAATCAAAAAGAGTCATTCACCGCAATGTTCATTGCATCACTATTTACAATATCGAGGTAATGGAAGCAACCTAAATGCCTACAGACAGACGAATGCATAAAGCTGTGGTACATATATAAAATGGAATATTACTAAGCCATGAAAAGGAATGAAATTGGGTCATTTGTAGAGACGTCGATGGATCTAGAGACTGTCATACAGAGTGAAGTAAGTCAGAAAGAGAAAAACAAATCTTGTATATTCATGCATATATGTGGAACCTAGAAAAACTGTACAGATTAACCATTTTGCAAGGCATAAATAGAGCAACAGATGTAGACAACAAACGTATGGACAACAAGGGGGGAAAGCTGTTGGGGGGGTGGTGGTGGGAGGAGTTGAGAGACTGGGATTGGCATGTATACATTTATATGTATAAAATAGATAACCAATAAGAACCTGCTGTATAAAAATATAAAATAAAATTCAAAATTAAAAAGAAATAAAATTTAAAAAATAAAACAGAAAAAACAATTATTCCCTGCACATACATGTATTCATATGAATAAATTATTTCCATGCTTATATCTGTAAATACAAAAAAGAGGAATAAAATCTACCTTGAACCAAAAACGAAAAAGAGAAAAAAACACAGAACCCACCAGTTACACAGAGGAAAACCGTATCAGGGCACTTGCTCCAGTTGTAAACAATTCTGAAGTTGGTCAGTGGTGGGGAATCGTCTCCCATTCAGCCAGCAGCCCCCACGCAACAAGCGTCCTCATTGCAAAGCTGGGGCACCGTGCCGAGGCATCTGTGAGTAAACGTGAGCTGAGTCCCAGGCCAGTTGCTGCTGAACTATTCCCACCCGTCCCAGGTAAAACACCTGAATATATACAAGGACTTGAAAGCCTAGAGGAAGGGCCATAGAGCCACACGAGTGACAGCATGCCGGCCGACTTTGTGCCTGCAGGCCAGCCAGGATGGTCCTGGCCCTGGGTGCTCTTATGGAAGATTTCCATTTCCCTGCCTGAGGTACCCATCCTGTCCCTGCCCCCACTGCTTTTTTCCTTCCTCACCTCTGCCCAGGGAGAAATTCCAGCAGCAGGTATGGGTGACACATCCTCTTCTTTAGCAGGTGGCAGCCTGGCAACTGCTGCAGAAAGTCCAGCAGAGCCCCACTCACACTGGGCCACCCACAAAGCCGTGGCCTCTCACTCCCTCCCACCAGCCCAGCCCCGAGACTGCTGACAGGGCAGAGAAAATGGTGTCAGGCACGGCTGCAGGGGCTCTTGCTGCCTGGAGTGGTATTTATATTGATCTCAACCCAGGCACACCTGGGGAGGGCTGGCCGGCACGGTAAGGCTGCCCAGGTCAGCCAATCATCACCCCTCAGGGGCTCAAAGTTGCAGAAAATGGAACTTGCTGAACCGGCCAGGTCCAAGGAACAGGTGTGGGCTCCTGAGAGTCAGGATAGACAAGGGGCTGCAGCTTTGGCTTGTTTTCTAATCATTTTATCTGGCCCATGAGTGGGAGACAACTTCAAGAAAACCCTCTCCTAATGAGAGGAACCCAGGAGTCAGGGAGAGGAGGGGTGGGTGGTGGTTGGAGACAGAGGCCTGGTGCCCCGGGTGCAGTGGAAGTCTCTGGAAGACCAGGTGGAGGGAGGCCTCACGGAGTGATGCCCAGGGTCACAGACCTGTCGCAGCTGCTGTTTGTTAGTTCAAGTCCTGCTCTGAGGTGCTCTGTGTCAGCTCTGAGCGACAGGTGAGCTGGGGGTGCTCTGCAATGAGGGTTATGTGCACGGTTCCTGTGTGCCCAGCCCTGCCACGGTACCTGCAAGGGTAGCTCTGTATCCTGGGAGGGGCCTGACCACGAGAGCCCCGTGGGCTGGGGTGGGGGTGGGGTACCTGCCCAGGTGAGCTCCATATTCTGCGATTGGTCTGACCACGAGAGCCCCATGGGCTGCTGGGGACCTGGTAAAGGATGTCAGGACAGTCAGTGAAGCCACCGAGGATATACCTCCAGTTGCTCCTAATTCCTACACCCTGCTGGTCATTCTACCAACCACCAGGACATGGTATTCTGTATTAGTCTTCAATGATGCCTTCTTTTGTATTCCATTAGTCCCAGAGTCACAAGAAATTTTGGCTTGTGAGTGGCAGGACTCAACATACAACTAAAACAATACTTCCGGGTCGTCTGGCCCCAAGGGTGCAAAAATTCCCACACCATCTTTGGGGAAAGCTTAGCTAAAGACCTAAAAGTTCTGCCTCTGGAAAAGGAAACCCTCCTTCAATATGCAGACGACATTCTGATCGCCAGCCCTACTAAGGAGGCCTCTGAACTACCAAGCCAATAAAGGATAGAAGTTGTCCAAGAAAAAGCTCAAATATCACAGACTGCAGTGACCTGCCTGGGCTTCATTCACACAGAAGGTCGGAGAAGCCCATCCCAGGAAAGGGAAGAAACCGTTTTCAGCCTTACCCCTTTCTAAAACTAGAAGACAGCTTAGGGGTTCCTGGGGAGGCCAGGGTTTGCTGCTTCTGGATCCCTAACTACAGTCTACTAGCTGGGCCTCTATATGAAACACTGAAAGGAAAAGATGATGATCCTTTTGAATAGAATCCAGAAGTGGCCTTTCAAGAATGGAAAGAGCAGTCAATTCAGACCCTTGCCCTGGAACTCCCTAATTTAGCTAAACCCTTTGACCTTTACATTCCCGGTGAAAGGTGAATCGCCATTGGAGAATTAGTGCAAAAACTGGGACCACTTGAAATGGAACAATGCAAGAATGCCATCCAGGTAGGATAAACTACGGTCACCAAGGGGCTTGGCCCACTGCCACATCTGGCCAAGATACTGGCGGTATCTAAAAACCTGGAAATCAGCAGCCCAAAAGGCCACCTCCTTCCTAAGGGTAAAGGACCCCACGTGGTGATCCTAACCACCAACCATGCCCTGAAGTTGCAGGGTTCGCTCCGTGGGCACACTGACCTTGAGTGAGGAGGCCCTCCAACTCCAACATCCAGAGAGATAACCGGGGGCAACAGGGCACCATGACGACTCGTGTGAACATCACTTGACCTGGAGTTTCTCTCATAAAACAACAAGAGTGTGTCCCAAAAGAGTAGACTACTGCTTGCAGGACTTACTGCACCCAGAGGGGAGCTAATAATCTTGGCGGGGGAACAGTATACCACACTGTCACCATAGAAAAGCCTACAGACACCGTGATGATGGTGGCCAATAAGACCGGCTGGACTCCTGTTTACTTCAAAAGGCTGTTGACTCAGTGGCCATCATGGTCCTTGATCACCACTGACCCTGGACTGTCTGGGAGTTGAGCGGGCAGGGCTCTGACACCTGGTGCTGTTTGTACGTTAATTCAGGGGCCTAATTGAAGAAAGCGCAGACTACTGGTCAGAGCATCTAGGCTGGCAGAAACGGTCAGCCTAAGGTGGCCGAACAAATGTGGGGTGGGGTGAAACCGGCCCCCACAGCGTCTCTGCACATCTCTTTCCTGGACCCTTAAAGGTCATTAGAATCTATAACACTTCCAATGCTGGTGCTCAGGCGGACGAGCAGGGAGGCAGGGGTCCTGGGGACAATCAACGTCACCGGGAGGCTGCTGGGGAGAAGCTCTGACCCTCGCCCCAGGGTATGAGGGCTCCCAACTCAGCACTCAGCAGTTACAGAAGAAGGGTCTGCACCCTCAGCACTCCAAGAATGAGGAACGGGACAAAAGGCAGAGGAGGGGTTTGTCCCCAGCAAAGCCCATTAAAAATCCCTGGGAGATAAAAATAGAATCTGGGCAATAAAGTCAAGTCTAACCTTTTTTATCCTTTGTGCTTTGTCTAATTTCACGTGCTCCTAGGGTCCCGCATGCAGAGGTTCCACACCCGGCACTTCAGACCAGATTTCCTAGTGCAGAATGGCTGGGTCGACACCTCAGCTCCTGGGGCCCAGTGCAGACTCCACGATATAGAGCCTGAGCTACAGCCAACCCGGCCCTCGAGAGCTCCGCCGCCTCCCTCCCTCCCACTGACTCTGACAGGATCTCTACACAGCAGCCCAGCCCACAGCCCATGGGGTAGTGCATGCTCTCACCTCTCCATTCTCTGATCAAAATATAAAGTTTCCTTTGCTTGTGAACCAAACTCAGTCTCGATCTGTTGGCCCCAATGACACTGGGCAGGGGGACACTCGTTGGGGTCCACTCTGGAGGATCAGTAACAGAAATTGAGACTATTGTAACCTCAATGAACAGATGTGTGAGCCAAACTGTAGTTAACATAGAACAGTGTATAAGGCTCGGGTAAAATAAGATGTTTTTAACACTTCCATTTGATATTTCCATCACTTTTTATAAGCAAGTTCAGTGAAAAGGTTTGTCTTATTTGTCAGGTCAATATTAGAGAAACGAAGTGATTTCTTTCCAAGGATGTACATCTAATAATCTTGGTTAAACCTTCAACCTTGTTTTAAATGCTTTTCCATTGAAAATGATACCTCTCTTTCAGCTCCCCCATTTCTGAGAAGTATAAAATCTTATAATTTATTATTACCAAAGGGGAAAGGTGGGAGGAGGGATAAATTAACAGTTTGGAATTAACACATACACACTGCTATGTATAAAATAGATCATCAACAAGGAACTACTGTATAGCACAGGGAACTACACTCAACATTTTGCAATAACCTATAAGGGGAAATAATCTGAAAAAGAATAGATATTTTTATTGACATCATCTATCAATGACAGTTAAAGTGTAGCCTAAGGGAAGCTGGTGGTGAGTGCTTCTGACCCTGAAGACTTCAATCATCTAAAGTTTGGACTCTGCCTACTTCCCAAGGCCCTTAATGAACATATGTGTAGCCGTAGCTTAAAAACTTCCCCAGTTTGGGTTTCGGGGAGACACTGATTTTGAAAAAGCCCTGGTGTTCTCCTTACATGAATGGGACTCTTCCTACTGCTAAAACATGTCTGTCACACACAGAGGATGGTATACCGTCTGATCGGGAAGAGTTTGGAAAAGGCATCTCATCTCCTCATCTCCTGGTGCTCGGGTTCACCCCTCCAGCGTCTTTACTAACAGTCTCCCCACTTGGAGATGTCAGCACTGTCAACATCCTGTTGCGTACAGTTTGGAATTTGTCCAGAGGATGAAGCGGAAGGATGAGGAACAAAGAGAGACAAGTCCTAGGTGTTCAGACAGGCACATGTCACTCTAATTTCCAATCAGGAAGACGAATTGACCAAAGGCTAGGGTTGCCCATGGAAACAGTATAGGGCTTGAGGAAATCCCGCTGCTTTGTGGCCAGTTCCCATAAACACAAGTTGAACAATGGAACTCAGGGGCAGTAAAATTCACAAAACTGCAGAGTTGAAAATATCCATCACTGAAAAATGTCTTGAGGAAAGTCAGAGAAAAGGACTTGTAAGCAAGGGAGAATGGCAGGAAAGGGATTTGAGGAGGTAGAAAGGACTCGCCATTAAGCACAAGAAAAGGAGCTGAACATTGCCAACATTGCAGTTGGCCAAAAAGGGTGTATGCGTTTTTTTCTGTATATATTCAAGAAAAGGGCATACACTTTTTTAGCCAACCAAACAGGTGGGCACTGGAAGTCAATACTACAAAAGATATCACTTCACATCAGTCAGAAGAGCCATCCTCATAAAGCGTAAACAACAGAAATGCAGGACAGGGCAAGGAGAAGAGGGAGCCCTGTGAGACTTATAGTGGAAATGTATATTGCCAACGGCCATTCTGGAGAAGTGTATTGTGTTTACTAAAGCATCTAAAAAATGAGCTACAGAGCATAGGGCACTTGCACTCATGGGCGTATATCTTGGGAAAAACAAAAATCGAGAGGACACAGGCACCCCAATGTTTACCCCCTCTCTGTTTAAAAGATCCTCGACTAGGATATAACTTAAATGTCTCTGGAGGGAAAAAATGGATAGAGATGTGGTACTTAGGTAGAGTGGAATATTATTCAGCCTGGAAATCAATGAAATATGGCCAGTTGTAACAACTCCAGAGGAGTTACGTATGATCATTCTAAGTGACAGAATTCAAAAAGAAAAAGACACATATCATAAGATATCACTTAAAGGTGGAATCCAAAATGGCTACACATGAAATAAATTACAAAACAAAAACATAGTCAAATATGTAGAAAACACGCATAAGGCTGCTAAACGGGAAAGGTGGGGAGGGGTGAGGCATCATCCAGGAGGTTGAAATTAGCAAAGATACCATTCCAAATACCAAACTGATAATCAACAAGGCCTACACGGTAGCTAAAAGAACTGCACTCAGCACACTCAAGTCACCGGAAAAGAATATATACGACTGGTAAGAATCTGAAAAAGAATTTATTGATGTCTCTCTGTACGTGAATCAAGTGGATGTACAGCAGCAAGAAACAGAGCTTTGAAAATCAGCTGTAACCAATATAGTAATAAATTGAAAAAAATAAACGACAGAGAGACAGAGAAAACCTCTTACAACTTTTCCTCAGGGACGGTGATGCAACATGGATTGAACACATCTAGACCCACAGCAGGATGAGACATAAGGCTGGAAACTGTTTGCGCTAAGAGAAATGTGAGGTTGGGTGAGGAAATGCACACCCTTTAAAGTAATACTACCTGGTACCCATTCAATGGGTCCCAAATCTGCAGGTTCAAGGGATCTTCCTACAGCTAAAACATGCATGGAAAACCCAGAGGACTGTACACCATGTGATCGGGAGATGTGTCTAAAATGCACCTCATTTATCCTCTCCTGGTGCTCCTGTTCACCATTCCAGCCACGTTACTTAGAATCTCCCCACGTGGAGAATCAGCACATTTCAAATTCTGTTTCACACATTTTGCAAATTGTGAGGAGGATGAACGGGAAGAGGGGGAACCAATGAGAGAATAGTTGTAGGGGTTTGGACGGGCACATATCACTCTAATTTCCCATTAAGAATAAGAATTAAAGAAAGGCTCAGCCTGCCTCGCCGGAGCCAAAATAGGGCCTGAAGCAATCCTGCGGGTTTGAGGCCAGCTCACAAAAGAGCAACTTAAAAAATGGAGCTCAGGGTCACTGCAATTCACAAACCTGCAGAGTTATAAATGAAAACTAACGTCCAAAAATATGTTGAGGTAAGGCAAAGAAGAGGATCTGAATGCAAGACAGAATTGCAAGAAACAGATTTCAAGAGATAGATTGGACTCGTCTTTCACGCACATGAAAAGCGGCAGAATTTCGACAATGATGCAGTTGGCCCAAAAGGGCGTATGCGTTTTTTCCTGATTATATCCAGGAAAAAACGCATACGCACTTTATGGGCAACGAAGCAAGCAAGCAATGCAAATGTGCACAACAAAGAAGTCTCACTTCCCACCGGTCAAAAGGGCCATCCTAAAAAATTGTAAAAACCAGAAATGCAGGACAGGCCATGGAGAACAGGGAGCCTTTATACGCTGATGGGCAGTGTGTGACCTGCCAAGAGCCACTCTGGAGAAGTGTATGGTGGTTCCTAAATCATCTAAAAAACAGAGCTACAGAGCATAGGACACTTCCAATCATGGGAGTATATCTAGGGAAGTCTAAAAATCAACAAGACACAAGCACACCACAGTTTAGGGCTACTCTGTTTACAAGAACCTCAACTTCAGTACACCTTAAATATCCCAGGAAAAAGAACAATGGATAAAGAAGATGTGGTACTTATGTACAATGGAATATCTCTTCACCATGAAATCAATGTAATAAGGCTAGTAGAAGGATAAAGAGTGGATTTAGGTCCGATAATACTACTTGAAATAAGTCAAACAGAAAAAGAAACATATCATAAGATATCACTTATAGAGGGAGGGTAAATATGGCTGCACAAGAAATGAATTACAGAACAGAACAGTGTCTCACATTTAGAAAACACACTTATGTCAGCTTAAGGGGAAAGGAGAGGTGGGGTGATGCATAAAACCAGAGTTTGAAATTAGCACAGATACCGTTCAATAAACCAAATAGGTATTAGACAAGATCTACACCTTGCTCAATGAACTGGCCTCAACACACCCTATACACCGCAGAGAAATATATCTGAGTAATAAGAATCTTAAAACCCATGTATTGATATATCTCCATAAGGGAATCAAGTGTGTGCAGAGCGGCACAAACACAGCAGTGAAAATGAGCTAAACCCCATTATAGAAATAAATTTTAAAAACAAAACGCTGAAACAATGAAAGAGAGAAAAATTCTTACAAAATTCGCTCAGGGGCTGTGATGCAACCTGGATTGACCACATATAAACCCACAGCTGGATAAGACATAAGGCTGGACACTTGGGGCTGAGAGGATTGGTGAGCTTTGGTGAGCAACTGCCGAAAGTTTAATGCAATACTTCATGCTACTCATTCCAAGGGTCCCAACACTCCAGGTTGAAGGGAATCTTCCTCCAGCTAAACCATGCTTGGGAAACCCAGCGACTGGTATACCATATGATCGGGAAAGGTTTCTAAAACACACCTCATTTTTCCTCTCCTGGGGCTCCGGATCGACATTCCAGCCACTTTACTAACAACATCCCCACATGGAGAGTCAATGCCTTTAAGTTCTGGTATCGCACAGTCTGCAGTTAGTGCGGAGGATGAATGGGAATAGGGGGAACCAGTGAGAAACTAGCTGTAGTGGTTTCAATGGGCACATGTCACTCTAATTTCACATCAGTAAGAAGAATTAACCAAAGGCACAGCAAGGTGCCCCAGAAGAAGAATAGAGCTTCAAGGAATCCTGTGGTTATGGGGCAAGATCACAAAAATAAGAGCTGAAAAATGGAGCTAAGGGCCACTGCAATTCAAAAACCTGCAGAGTTATAAAGGCCAACTATTTTCAAAAAATATATTGAGGTAAGGCTATGAAGAAGCATTGAAAGCAAGGCAGAATTGCAGGAAACCGATTTCAGGAGGTACACTGGAATTGCATTTAAAACATATGAAGAGAGTCAGAACCTCGACAGTGATGCACTTGGCCAAAAAGGGCGTATGTGTTTTTTCCTGAATATAGTCAGGAAAAAACGCATACACACTTTTTGGCCAACCAAGCAAGCTTGCAAAGGAAATCTGCACTACAATGAAGTCTCACTTTCCCCTGGTCAAAAGGGCCATCTGAAAAAAGTGTAAAATCCATAAAGGCACGACAGGCCATGGAGAACTGGGAGCCTTCTTCTGCTGATGGGCGGGATGTAAATTGCCAACAGCCACTCTGGAGAAGTGTATGGTGTTTCCTGAAACATCTAAAAAACAAAGCAACAGAGCCTAGGGCACTTCCACTTATGGTCCTATAGTTTAGGGAAATTAAAATCAAAAAGACACAGCCACCCCAAAGTTTGGGATGGCTTTGTTTACAAGAACCTCATATACGGTACAAGTTCAATATCGCAGAAAGTGAAAAATGGATAAAGAAGTTGTGGTACTTATGTACAATGCAATATCACTCAGCAATGAAATCTATGTCATCAGGCCTGTAGCAGCATAATGAGTGGATTAAGTACGATGAATCTAACTGAAATAAGTCACACAGAGAAAGAAACATCATAAGATATCACTAATACACGGAATGTAAACTTGGCTACACAGGAACTGAATTCCAAAACAGAACAGGGTCTCAAATTTAGAAAACCAACTTATGCTTGCTTAAGGGGAAAGGTGAGTTGGGGTGCTGCATAAAACCAGAGATTGAAATGAGCACAGATAAAGTTCTATAAGCCAAATATGGAATAGACAAGAGCTACTCCTTGCTCAACGAAATGGACTCAACACCCCATATTCAACGCCTAGGAATATACCTGCCTAGTAAGAATCATAAAAGCTATGGATTTATATATCTCTGTAACAGAATCAAGAGTGTGTACAGCGGCATTAAAGCAGTGAAAATCAGCTAAATCCCATATTAAAAATAAATTTCTTAAACAAAACACAATGACAGTGAAATAGAGAGCAATACTTAAGTAATTCATTCAAGGCTTCTGAGGCAACCTGCATTTACCATATCTACACCCAGAGCTGGGTGACACATAAGGCTGGACACTTGGGGCTCATAAGATTGGTGAGGTTCGGTGAGCAAATGCAGACCCTTTGAAGTCATATTGCATGGTACCCATTCCATGGGTCTCAACTCTCCAGGTTTACGGGATTCTTCCTTCAGCTAAAACATGCATGTGGAACCCAGAGTATGATCCACCGTGTGATCGAGAACCGTGTTCAAATGTGTCTCACTTTTCGTTCCCTGGTACTCGGGTGCAACATTCCAGACGCTTTACTAACACTCTCCTCACTTGGAGAGTGAGTGCCTTTAACCTCCTGTTTGGCCCAGTTTGCAATTTCTGCGGAAGATGAACAGGAATAGGGAGAACCAATGAGAGACTAGCTGGAGGTGTCTGGACGGGCAAATTTAACTCTCATTTCCCACAGGGAAGAGGAATAAACCAAAGGCTCAGCATGCCGTGCCGGAACCAGATTAGGGCCTGAAGCCATCCTGCGGTGTTGCGGCCAGGTCACAAGAAAGCGAGTTGAAGAAAGGAGCTCAGGGGCACTGTAATTCACAAACCTGCAGATTTATAAATGACAGCTATTGTCCGAAAATATACTGAAGTAGGGCTGCCAAGAGGACTTGAATGCGGGGCAGAATTGCAGGAAACCGATTTTAGGAGGAATCGGAATTGGATTGCATTTAAAACACAGGAAAAGAGGCAGAATGTCGACAATGATGCACTTGGCCAAAAAGGGCGTATGCGTTTTTTCCTGAATATATTCAGGAAAAAAACGCATACGCCCTTTTTGGCCAACCAAGCAAGCTTGCAAAGGAAATCTGCACTACAATGAAGTCTCACTTCCCCCCGGTCAAAAGGGCCATCTGAAAAAAGTGTAAAATCCAGAAAGGCAGGACAGGCCATGGAGAACTGGGAGCTTTGTTATGCTGATGGGCTGGATGTAAATTGCCAACAGCCGCTCTGTAGAAGTGTATGGTGTTTCCTGAAACATCTAAAAAACAAAGCAACAGAGCCTAGGGCACTTCCACTTATGGTCCTATAGCTTAGGGAAATTAAAATCAAAAAGACACAGCCACCCCAAAATTTGGGACGGCTCTTTTTACAGGAATCTCTTCTGTGGCACAAGTTAAATATCCCAGAGAGCAAATAATGGATAAAGAAGTTGCGGTACTTATGTACAACAGAATACCACTCAGCAATGAAATCTATGTCACCAGGCCCGTACCAGCATAATGAGTGGATTGAGGCACGATGATTCTAAGTGAAATAAGTCACACAGAAAAAGAAACATCCTAAGGTATCACTAATACACGGAATGTGAACTTGGCTACACATGAACTGAATTACAAAACAGAACAGGGTCTCAAATTTAGAAAACCAACTTATGCTTGCTTAAGGGGGAAGGTGAGTTGGGGTGCTGCATAAAAGCAGAGTTTGAAATTAGCACAGATACCGTTCCATAAGCCAAATATGTAATAGACAAGACCTACCCCTTGCTCAACGAAATGGATTCAACAATGAGGTATCACCTCACACCTGGTAGAATAGGCATCATAGAAAATCTACAAACAAAAAATGCTGGAAAGGGTGTGGAGAAAAGGAACCCTCTTCCACTATTGTTGGGAATATAAATTGATACAGTCATTATGGAGAACAATATGGAATTTCTTAAGAAACTAACAATAGAATTACCATATGATACAGCAATCCCAGTACTGGACATATACCCAGACAAAACCATAAATCAAAAAGAGTCATTCACCGCAATGTTCATTGCATCACTATTTACAATATCGAGGTAATGGAAGCAACCTAAATGCCTACAGACAGACGAATGCATAAAGCTGTGGTACATATATAAAATGGAATATTACTAAGCCATGAAAAGGAATGAAATTGGGTCATTTGTAGAGACGTCGATGGATCTAGAGACTGTCATACAGAGTGAAGTAAGTCAGAAAGAGAAAAACAAATCTTGTATATTCATGCATATATGTGGAACCTAGAAAAACTGTACAGATTAACCATTTTGCAAGGCATAAATAGAGCAACAGATGTAGACAACAAACGTATGGACAACAAGGGGGGAAAGCTGTTGGGGGGGTGGTGGTGGGAGGAGTTGAGAGACTGGGATTGGCATGTATACATTTATATGTATAAAATAGATAACCAATAAGAACCTGCTGTATAAAAATATAAAATAAAATTCAAAATTAAAAAGAAATAAAATTTAAAAAATAAAACAGAAAAAACAATTATTCCCTGCACATACATGTATTCATATGAATAAATTATTTCCATGCTTATATCTGTAAATACAAAAAAGAGGAATAAAATCTACCTTGAACCAAAAACGAAAAAGAGAAAAAAACACAGAACCCACCAGTTACACAGAGGAAAACCGTATCAGGGCACTTGCTCCAGTTGTAAACAATTCTGAAGTTGGTCAGTGGTGGGGAATCGTCTCCCATTCAGCCAGCAGCCCCCACGCAACAAGCGTCCTCATTGCAAAGCTGGGGCACCGTGCCGAGGCATCTGTGAGTAAACGTGAGCTGAGCCCCAGGCCAGTTGCTGCTGAACTATTCCCACCCGTCCCAGGTAAAACACCTGAATATATACAAGGACTTGAAAGCCTAGAGGAAGGGCCATAGAGCCACACGAGTGACAGCATGCCGGCCGACTTGGTGCCTGCAGGCCAGCCAGGATGGTCCTGGCCCTGGGTGCTCTTATGGAAGATTTCCATTTCCCTGCCTGAGGTACCCATCCTGTCCCTGCCCCCACTGCTTTTTTCCTTCCTCACCTCTGCCCAGGGAGAAATTCCAGCAGCAGGTATGGGTGACACATCCTCTTCTTTAGCAGGTGGCAGCCTGGCAACTGCTGCAGAAAGCCCAGCAGAGCCCCACTCACACTGGGCCACCCACAAAGCCGTGGCCTCTCACTCCCTCCCACCAGCCCAGCCCCGAGACTGCTGACAGGGCAGAGAAAATGGTGTCAGGCACGGCTGCAGGGGCTCTTGCTGCCTGGAGTGGTATTTATATTGATCTCAACCCAGGCACACCTGGGGAGGGCTGGCCGGCACGGTAAGGCTGCCCAGGTCAGCCAATCATCACCCCTCAGGGGCTCAAAGTTGCAGAAAATGGAACTTGCTGAACCGGCCAGGTCCAAGGAACAGGTGTGGGCTCCTGAGAGTCAGGATAGACAAGGGGCTGCAGCTTTGGCTTGTTTTCTAATCATTTTATCTGGCCCATGAGTGGGAGACAACTTCAAGAAAACCCTCTCCTAATGAGAGGAACCCAGGAGTCAGGGAGAGGAGGGGTGGGTGGTGGTTGGAGACAGAGGCCTGGTGCCCCGGGTGCAGTGGAAGTCTCTGGAAGACCAGGTGGAGGGAGGCCTCACGGAGTGATGCCCAGGGTCACAGACCTGTCGCAGCTGCTGTTTGTTAGTTCAAGTCCTGCTCTGAGGTGCTCTGTGTCAGCTCTGAGCGACAGGTGAGCTGGGGGTGCTCTGCAATGAGGGCTATGTGCACGGTTCCTGTGTGCCCAGCCCTGCCACGGTACCTGCAAGGGTAGCTCTGTATCCTGGGAGGGGCCTGACCACGAGAGCCCCGTGGGCTGGGGTGGGGGTGGGGTACCTGCCCAGGTGAGCTCCATATTCTGCGATTGGTCTGACCACGAGAGCCCCATGGGCTGCTGGGGACCTGGTAAAGGATGTCAGGACAGTCAGTGAAGCCACCGAGGATATACCTCCAGTTGCTCCTAATTGCTACACCCTGCTGGTCATTCTACCAACCACCAGGACATGGTATTCTGTATTAGTCTTCAATGATGCCTTCTTTTGTATTCCATTAGTCCCAGAGTCACAAGAAATTTTGGCTTGTGAGTGGCAGGACTCAACATACAACTAAAACAATACTTCCGGGTCGTCTGGCCCCAAGGGTGCAAAAATTCCCACACCATCTTTGGGGAAAGCTTAGCTAAAGACCTAAAAGTTCTGCCTCTGGAAAAGGAAACCCTCCTTCAATATGCAGACGACATTCTGATCGCCAGCCCTACTAAGGAGGCCTCTGAACTACCAAGCCAATAAAGGATAGAAGTTGTCCAAGAAAAAGCTCAAATATCACAGACTGCAGTGACCTGCCTGGGCTTCATTCACACAGAAGGTCGGAGAAGCCCATCCCAGGAAAGGGAAGAAACCGTTTTCAGCCTTACCCCTTTCTAAAACTAGAAGACAGCTTAGGGGTTCCTGGGGAGGCCAGGGTTTGCTGCTTCTGGATCCCTAACTACAGTCTACTAGCTGGGCCTCTATATGAAACACTGAAAGGAAAAGATGATGATCCTTTTGAATAGAATCCAGAAGTGGCCTTTCAAGAATGGAAAGAGCAGTCAATTCAGACCCTTGCCCTGGAACTCCCTAATTTAGCTAAACCCTTTGACCTTTACATTCCCGGTGAAAGGTGAATCGCCATTGGAGAATTAGTGCAAAAACTGGGACCACTTGAAATGGAACAATGCAAGAATGCCATCCAGGTAGGATAAACTACGGTCACCAAGGGGCTTGGCCCACTGCCACATCTGGCCAAGATACTGGCGGTATCTAAAAACCTGGAAATCAGCAGCCCAAAAGGCCACCTCCTTCCTAAGGGTAAAGGACCCCACGTGGTGATCCTAACCACCAACCATGCCCTGAAGTTGCAGGGTTCGCTCCGTGGGCACACTGACCTTGAGTGAGGAGGCCCTCCAACTCCAACATCCAGAGAGATAACCGGGGGCAACAGGGCACCATGACGACTCGTGTGAACATCACTTGACCTGGAGTTTCTCTCATAAAACAACAAGAGTGTGTCCCAAAAGAGTAGACTACTGCTTGCAGGACTTACTGCACCCAGAGGGGAGCTAATAATCTTGGCGGGGGAACAGTATACCACACTGTCACCATAGAAAAGCCTACAGACACCGTGATGATGGTGGCCAATAAGACCGGCTGGACTCCTGTTTACTTCAAAAGGCTGTTGACTCAGTGGCCATCATGGTCCTTGATCACCACTGACCCTGGACTGTCTGGGAGTTGAGCGGGCAGGGCTCTGACACCTGGTGCTGTTTGTACGTTAATTCAGGGGCCTAATTGAAGAAAGCGCAGACTACTGGTCAGAGCATCTAGGCTGGCAGAAACGGTCAGCCTAAGGTGGCCGAACAAATGTGGGGTGGGGTGAAACCGGCCCCCACAGCGTCTCTGCACATCTCTTTCCTGGACCCTTAAAGGTCATTAGAATCTATAACACTTCCAATGCTGGTGCTCAGGCGGACGAGCAGGGAGGCAGGGGTCCTGGGGACAATCAACGTCACCGGGAGGCTGCTGGGGAGAAGCTCTGACCCTCGCCCCAGGGTATGAGGGCTCCCAACTCAGCACTCAGCAGTTACAGAAGAAGGGTCTGCACCCTCAGCACTCCAAGAATGAGGAACGGGACAAAAGGCAGAGGAGGGGTTTGTCCCCAGCAAAGCCCATTAAAAATCCCTGGGAGATAAAAATAGAATCTGGGCAATAAAGTCAAGTCTAACCTTTTTTATCCTTTGTGCTTTGTCTAATTTCACGTGCTCCTAGGGTCCCGCATGCAGAGGTTCCACACCCGGCACTTCAGACCAGATTTCCTAGTGCAGAATGGCTGGGTCGACACCTCAGCTCCTGGGGCCCAGTGCAGACTCCACGATATAGAGCCTGAGCTACAGCCAACCCGGCCCTCGAGAGCTCCGCCGCCTCCCTCCCTCCCACTGACTCTGACAGGATCTCTACACAGCAGCCCAGCCCACAGCCCATGGGGTAGTGCATGCTCTCACCTCTCCATTCTCTGATCAAAATATAAAGTTTCCTTTGCTTGTGAACCAAACTCAGTCTCGATCTGTTGGCCCCAATGACACTGGGCAGGGGGACACTCGTTGGGGTCCACTCTGGAGGATCAGTAACAGAAATTGAGACTATTGTAACCTCAATGAACAGATGTGTGAGCCAAACTGTAGTTAACATAGAACAGTGTATAAGGCTCGGGTAAAATAAGATGTTTTTAACACTTCCATTTGATATTTCCATCACTTTTTATAAGCAAGTTCAGTGAAAAGGTTTGTCTTATTTGTCAGGTCAATATTAGAGAAACGAAGTGATTTCTTTCCAAGGATGTACATCTAATAATCTTGGTTAAACCTTCAACCTTGTTTTAAATGCTTTTCCATTGAAAATGATACCTCTCTTTCAGCTCCCCCATTTCTGAGAAGTATAAAATCTTATAATTTATTATTACCAAAGGGGAAAGGTGGGAGGAGGGATAAATTAACAGTTTGGAATTAACACATACACACTGCTATGTATAAAATAGATCATCAACAAGGAACTACTGTATAGCACAGGGAACTACACTCAACATTTTGCAATAACCTATAAGGGGAAATAATCTGAAAAAGAATAGATATTTTTATTGACATCATCTATCAATGACAGTTAAAGTGTAGCCTAAGGGAAGCTGGTGGTGAGTGCTTCTGACCCTGAAGACTTCAATCATCTAAAGTTTGGACTCTGCCTACTTCCCAAGGCCCTTAATGAACATATGTGTAGCCGTAGCTTAAAAACTTCCCCAGTTTGGGTTTCGGGGAGACACTGATTTTGAAAAAGCCCTGGTGTTCTCCTTACATGAATGGGACTCTTCCTACTGCTAAAACATGTCTGTCACACACAGAGGATGGTATACCGTCTGATCGGGAAGAGTTTGGAAAAGGCATCTCATCTCCTCATCTCCTGGTGCTCGGGTTCACCCCTCCAGCGTCTTTACTAACAGTCTCCCCACTTGGAGATGTCAGCACTGTCAACATCCTGTTGCGTACAGTTTGGAATTTGTCCAGAGGATGAAGCGGAAGGATGAGGAACAAAGAGAGACAAGTCCTAGGTGTTCAGACAGGCACATGTCACTCTAATTTCCAATCAGGAAGACGAATTGACCAAAGGCTAGGGTTGCCCATGGAAACAGTATAGGGCTTGAGGAAATCCCGCTGCTTTGTGGCCAGTTCCCATAAACACAAGTTGAACAATGGAACTCAGGGGCAGTAAAATTCACAAAACTGCAGAGTTGAAAATATCCATCACTGAAAAATGTCTTGAGGAAAGTCAGAGAAAAGGACTTGTAAGCAAGGGAGAATGGCAGGAAAGGGATTTGAGGAGGTAGAAAGGACTCGCCATTAAGCACAAGAAAAGGAGCTGAACATTGCCAACATTGCAGTTGGCCAAAAAGGGTGTATGCGTTTTTTTCTGTATATATTCAAGAAAAGGGCATACACTTTTTTAGCCAACCAAACAGGTGGGCACTGGAAGTCAATACTACAAAAGATATCACTTCGCATCAGTCAGAAGAGCCATCCTCATAAAGCGTAAACAACAGAAATGCAGGACAGGGCAAGGAGAAGAGGGAGCCCTGTGAGACTTATAGTGGAAATGTATATTGCCAACGGCCATTCTGGAGAAGTGTATTGTGTTTACTAAAGCATCTAAAAAATGAGCTACAGAGCATAGGGCACTTGCACTCATGGGCGTATATCTTGGGAAAAACAAAAATCGAGAGGACACAGGCACCCCAATGTTTACCCCCTCTCTGTTTAAAAGATCCTCGACTAGGATATAACTTAAATGTCTCTGGAGGGAAAAAATGGATAGAGATGTGGTACTTAGGTAGAGTGGAATATTATTCAGCCTGGAAATCAATGAAATATGGCCAGTTGTAACAACTCCAGAGGAGTTACGTATGATCATTCTAAGTGACAGAATTCAAAAAGAAAAAGACACATATCATAAGATATCACTTAAAGGTGGAATCCAAAATGGCTACACATGAAATAAATTACAAAACAAAAACATAGTCAAATATGTAGAAAACACGCATAAGGCTGCTAAACGGGAAAGGTGGGGAGGGGTGAGGCATCATCCAGGAGGTTGAAATTAGCAAAGATACCATTCCAAATACCAAACTGATAATCAACAAGGCCTACACGGTAGCTAAAAGAACTGCACTCAGCACACTCAAGTCACCGGAAAAGAATATATACGACTGGTAAGAATCTGAAAAAGAATTTATTGATGTCTCTCTGTACGTGAATCAAGTGGATGTACAGCAGCAAGAAACAGAGCTTTGAAAATCAGCTGTAACCAATATAGTAATAAATTGAAAAAAATAAACGACAGAGAGACAGAGAAAACCTCTTACAACTTTTCCTCAGGGACGGTGATGCAACATGGATTGAACACATCTAGACCCACAGCAGGATGAGACATAAGGCTGGAAACTGTTTGCGCTAAGAGAAATGTGAGGTTGGGTGAGGAAATGCACACCCTTTAAAGTAATACTACCTGGTACCCATTCAATGGGTCCCAAATCTGCAGGTTCAAGGGATCTTCCTACAGCTAAAACATGCATGGAAAACCCAGAGGACTGTACACCATGTGATCGGGAGATGTGTCTAAAATGCACCTCATTTATCCTCTCCTGGTGCTCCTGTTCACCATTCCAGCCACGTTACTTAGAATCTCCCCACGTGGAGAATCAGCACATTTCAAATTCTGTTTCACACATTTTGCAAATTGTGAGGAGGATGAACGGGAAGAGGGGGAACCAATGAGAGAATAGTTGTAGGGGTTTGGACGGGCACATATCACTCTAATTTCCCATTAAGAATAAGAATTAAAGAAAGGCTCAGCCTGCCTCGCCGGAGCCAAAATAGGGCCTGAAGCAATCCTGCGGGTTTGAGGCCAGCTCACAAAAGAGCAACTTAAAAAATGGAGCTCAGGGTCACTGCAATTCACAAACCTGCAGAGTTATAAATGAAAACTAACGTCCAAAAATATGTTGAGGTAAGGCAAAGAAGAGGATCTGAATGCAAGACAGAATTGCAAGAAACAGATTTCAAGAGATAGATTGGACTCGTCTTTCACGCACATGAAAAGCGGCAGAATTTCGACAATGATGCAGTTGGCCCAAAAGGGCGTATGCGTTTTTTCCTGATTATATCCAGGAAAAAACGCATACGCACTTTATGGGCAACGAAGCAAGCAAGCAATGCAAATGTGCACAACAAAGAAGTCTCACTTCCCACCGGTCAAAAGGGCCATCCTAAAAAATTGTAAAAACCAGAAATGCAGGACAGGCCATGGAGAACAGGGAGCCTTTATACGCTGATGGGCAGTGTGTGACCTGCCAAGAGCCACTCTGGAGAAGTGTATGGTGGTTCCTAAATCATCTAAAAAACAGAGCTACAGAGCATAGGACACTTCCAATCATGGGAGTATATCTAGGGAAGTCTAAAAATCAACAAGACACAAGCACACCACAGTTTAGGGCTACTCTGTTTACAAGAACCTCAACTTCAGTACACCTTAAATATCCCAGGAAAGAGAACAATGGATAAAGAAGATGTGGTACTTATGTACAATGGAATATCTCTTCACCATGAAATCAATGTAATAAGGCTAGTAGAAGGATAAAGAGTGGATTTAGGTCCGATAATACTACTTGAAATAAGTCAAACAGAAAAAGAAACATATCATAAGATATCACTTATAGAGGGAGGGTAAATATGGCTGCACAAGAAATGAATTACAGAACAGAACAGTGTCTCACATTTAGAAAACACACTTATGTCAGCTTAAGGGGAAAGGAGAGGTGGGGTGATGCATAAAACCAGAGTTTGAAATTAGCACAGATACCGTTCAATAAACCAAATAGGTATTAGACAAGATCTACACCTTGCTCAATGAACTGGCCTCAACACACCCTATACACCGCAGAGAAATATATCTGAGTAATAAGAATCTTAAAACCCATGTATTGATATATCTCCATAAGGGAATCAAGTGTGTGCAGAGCGGCACAAACACAGCAGTGAAAATGAGCTAAACCCCATTATAGAAATAAATTTTAAAAACAAAACGCTGAAACAATGAAAGAGAGAAAAATTCTTACAAAATTCGCTCAGGGGCTGTGATGCAACCTGGATTGACCACATATAAACCCACAGCTGGATAAGACATAAGGCTGGACACTTGGGGCTGAGAGGATTGGTGAGCTTTGGTGAGCAACTGCCGAAAGTTTAATGCAATACTTCATGCTACTCATTCCAAGGGTCCCAACACTCCAGGTTGAAGGGAATCTTCCTCCAGCTAAACCATGCTTGGGAAACCCAGCGACTGGTATACCATATGATCGGGAAAGGTTTCTAAAACACACCTCATTTTTCCTCTCCTGGGGCTCCGGATCGACATTCCAGCCACTTTACTAACAACATCCCCACATGGAGAGTCAATGCCTTTAAGTTCTGGTATCGCACAGTCTGCAGTTAGTGCGGAGGATGAATGGGAATAGGGGGAACCAGTGAGAAACTAGCTGTAGTGGTTTCAATGGGCACATGTCACTCTAATTTCACATCAGTAAGAAGAATTAACCAAAGGCACAGCAAGGTGCCCCAGAAGAAGAATAGAGCTTCAAGGAATCCTGTGGTTATGGGGCAAGATCACAAAAATAAGAGCTGAAAAATGGAGCTAAGGGCCACTGCAATTCAAAAACCTGCAGAGTTATAAAGGCCAACTATTTTCAAAAAATATATTGAGGTAAGGCTATGAAGAAGCATTGAAAGCAAGGCAGAATTGCAGGAAACCGATTTCAGGAGGTACACTGGAATTGCATTTAAAACATATGAAGAGAGTCAGAACCTCGACAGTGATGCACTTGGCCAAAAAGGGCGTATGTGTTTTTTCCTGAATATAGTCAGGAAAAAACGCATACACACTTTTTGGCCAACCAAGCAAGCTTGCAAAGGAAATCTGCACTACAATGAAGTCTCACTTTCCCCTGGTCAAAAGGGCCATCTGAAAAAAGTGTAAAATCCATAAAGGCACGACAGGCCATGGAGAACTGGGAGCCTTCTTCTGCTGATGGGCGGGATGTAAATTGCCAACAGCCACTCTGGAGAAGTGTATGGTGTTTCCTGAAACATCTAAAAAACAAAGCAACAGAGCCTAGGGCACTTCCACTTATGGTCCTATAGTTTAGGGAAATTAAAATCAAAAAGACACAGCCACCCCAAAGTTTGGGATGGCTTTGTTTACAAGAACCTCATATACGGTACAAGTTCAATATCGCAGAAAGTGAAAAATGGATAAAGAAGTTGTGGTACTTATGTACAATGCAATATCACTCAGCAATGAAATCTATGTCATCAGGCCTGTAGCAGCATAATGAGTGGATTAAGTACGATGAATCTAACTGAAATAAGTCACACAGAGAAAGAAACATCATAAGATATCACTAATACACGGAATGTAAACTTGGCTACACAGGAACTGAATTCCAAAACAGAACAGGGTCTCAAATTTAGAAAACCAACTTATGCTTGCTTAAGGGGAAAGGTGAGTTGGGGTGCTGCATAAAACCAGAGATTGAAATGAGCACAGATAAAGTTCTATAAGCCAAATATGGAATAGACAAGAGCTACTCCTTGCTCAACGAAATGGACTCAACACCCCATATTCAACGCCTAGGAATATACCTGCCTAGTAAGAATCATAAAAGCTATGGATTTATATATCTCTGTAACAGAATCAAGAGTGTGTACAGCGGCATTAAAGCAGTGAAAATCAGCTAAATCCCATATTAAAAATAAATTTCTTAAACAAAACACAATGACAGTGAAATAGAGAGCAATACTTAAGTAATTCATTCAAGGCTTCTGAGGCAACCTGCATTTACCATATCTACACCCAGAGCTGGGTGACACATAAGGCTGGACACTTGGGGCTCATAAGATTGGTGAGGTTCGGTGAGCAAATGCAGACCCTTTGAAGTCATATTGCATGGTACCCATTCCATGGGTCTCAACTCTCCAGGTTTACGGGATTCTTCCTTCAGCTAAAACATGCATGTGGAACCCAGAGTATGATCCACCGTGTGATCGAGAACCGTGTTCAAATGTGTCTCACTTTTCGTTCCCTGGTACTCGGGTGCAACATTCCAGACGCTTTACTAACACTCTCCTCACTTGGAGAGTGAGTGCCTTTAACCTCCTGTTTGGCCCAGTTTGCAATTTCTGCGGAAGATGAACAGGAATAGGGAGAACCAATGAGAGACTAGCTGGAGGTGTCTGGACGGGCAAATTTAACTCTCATTTCCCACAGGGAAGAGGAATAAACCAAAGGCTCAGCATGCCGTGCCGGAACCAGATTAGGGCCTGAAGCCATCCTGCGGTGTTGCGGCCAGGTCACAAGAAAGCGAGTTGAAGAAAGGAGCTCAGGGGCACTGTAATTCACAAACCTGCAGATTTATAAATGACAGCTATTGTCCGAAAATATACTGAAGTAGGGCTGCCAAGAGGACTTGAATGCGGGGCAGAATTGCAGGAAACCGATTTTAGGAGGAATCGGAATTGGATTGCATTTAAAACACAGGAAAAGAGGCAGAATGTCGACAATGATGCACTTGGCCAAAAAGGGCGTATGCGTTTTTTCCTGAATATATTCAGGAAAAAAACGCATACGCCCTTTTTGGCCAACCAAGCAAGCTTGCAAAGGAAATCTGCACTACAATGAAGTCTCACTTCCCCCCGGTCAAAAGGGCCATCTGAAAAAAGTGTAAAATCCAGAAAGGCAGGACAGGCCATGGAGAACTGGGAGCTTTGTTATGCTGATGGGCTGGATGTAAATTGCCAACAGCCGCTCTGTAGAAGTGTATGGTGTTTCCTGAAACATCTAAAAAACAAAGCAACAGAGCCTAGGGCACTTCCACTTATGGTCCTATAGCTTAGGGAAATTAAAATCAAAAAGACACAGCCACCCCAAAATTTGGGACGGCTCTTTTTACAGGAATCTCTTCTGTGGCACAAGTTAAATATCCCAGAGAGCAAATAATGGATAAAGAAGTTGCGGTACTTATGTACAACAGAATACCACTCAGCAATGAAATCTATGTCACCAGGCCCGTACCAGCATAATGAGTGGATTGAGGCACGATGATTCTAAGTGAAATAAGTCACACAGAAAAAGAAACATCCTAAGGTATCACTAATACACGGAATGTGAACTTGGCTACACATGAACTGAATTACAAAACAGAACAGGGTCTCAAATTTAGAAAACCAACTTATGCTTGCTTAAGGGGGAAGGTGAGTTGGGGTGCTGCATAAAAGCAGAGTTTGAAATTAGCACAGATACCGTTCCATAAGCCAAATATGTAATAGACAAGACCTACCCCTTGCTCAACGAAATGGATTCAACAATGAGGTATCACCTCACACCTGGTAGAATAGGCATCATAGAAAATCTACAAACAAAAAATGCTGGAAAGGGTGTGGAGAAAAGGAACCCTCTTCCACTATTGTTGGGAATATAAATTGATACAGTCATTATGGAGAACAATATGGAATTTCTTAAGAAACTAACAATAGAATTACCATATGATACAGCAATCCCAGTACTGGACATATACCCAGACAAAACCATAAATCAAAAAGAGTCATTCACCGCAATGTTCATTGCATCACTATTTACAATATCGAGGTAATGGAAGCAACCTAAATGCCTACAGACAGACGAATGCATAAAGCTGTGGTACATATATAAAATGGAATATTACTAAGCCATGAAAAGGAATGAAATTGGGTCATTTGTAGAGACGTCGATGGATCTAGAGACTGTCATACAGAGTGAAGTAAGTCAGAAAGAGAAAAACAAATCTTGTATATTCATGCATATATGTGGAACCTAGAAAAACTGTACAGATTAACCATTTTGCAAGGCATAAATAGAGCAACAGATGTAGACAACAAACGTATGGACAACAAGGGGGGAAAGCTGTTGGGGGGGTGGTGGTGGGAGGAGTTGAGAGACTGGGATTGGCATGTATACATTTATATGTATAAAATAGATAACCAATAAGAACCTGCTGTATAAAAATATAAAATAAAATTCAAAATTAAAAAGAAATAAAATTTAAAAAATAAAACAGAAAAAACAATTATTCCCTGCACATACATGTATTCATATGAATAAATTATTTCCATGCTTATATCTGTAAATACAAAAAAGAGGAATAAAATCTACCTTGAACCAAAAACGAAAAAGAGAAAAAAACACAGAACCCACCAGTTACACAGAGGAAAACCGTATCAGGGCACTTGCTCCAGTTGTAAACAATTCTGAAGTTGGTCAGTGGTGGGGAATCGTCTCCCATTCAGCCAGCAGCCCCCACGCAACAAGCGTCCTCATTGCAAAGCTGGGGCACCGTGCCGAGGCATCTGTGAGTAAACGTGAGCTGAGCCCCAGGCCAGTTGCTGCTGAACTATTCCCACCCGTCCCAGGTAAAACACCTGAATATATACAAGGACTTGAAAGCCTAGAGGAAGGGCCATAGAGCCACACGAGTGACAGCATGCCGGCCGACTTGGTGCCTGCAGGCCAGCCAGGATGGTCCTGGCCCTGGGTGCTCTTATGGAAGATTTCCATTTCCCTGCCTGAGGTACCCATCCTGTCCCTGCCCCCACTGCTTTTTTCCTTCCTCACCTCTGCCCAGGGAGAAATTCCAGCAGCAGGTATGGGTGACACATCCTCTTCTTTAGCAGGTGGCAGCCTGGCAACTGCTGCAGAAAGCCCAGCAGAGCCCCACTCACACTGGGCCACCCACAAAGCCGTGGCCTCTCACTCCCTCCCACCAGCCCAGCCCCGAGACTGCTGACAGGGCAGAGAAAATGGTGTCAGGCACGGCTGCAGGGGCTCTTGCTGCCTGGAGTGGTATTTATATTGATCTCAACCCAGGCACACCTGGGGAGGGCTGGCCGGCACGGTAAGGCTGCCCAGGTCAGCCAATCATCACCCCTCAGGGGCTCAAAGTTGCAGAAAATGGAACTTGCTGAACCGGCCAGGTCCAAGGAACAGGTGTGGGCTCCTGAGAGTCAGGATAGACAAGGGGCTGCAGCTTTGGCTTGTTTTCTAATCATTTTATCTGGCCCATGAGTGGGAGACAACTTCAAGAAAACCCTCTCCTAATGAGAGGAACCCAGGAGTCAGGGAGAGGAGGGGTGGGTGGTGGTTGGAGACAGAGGCCTGGTGCCCCGGGTGCAGTGGAAGTCTCTGGAAGACCAGGTGGAGGGAGGCCTCACGGAGTGATGCCCAGGGTCACAGACCTGTCACAGCTGCTGTTTGTTAGTTCAAGTCCTGCTCTGAGGTGCTCTGTGTCAGCTCTGAGCGACAGGTGAGCTGGGGGTGCTCTGCAATGAGGGCTATGTGCACGGTTCCTGTGTGCCCAGCCCTGCCACGGTACCTGCAAGGGTAGCTCTGTATCCTGGGAGGGGCCTGACCACGAGAGCCCCGTGGGCTGGGGTGGGGGTGGGGTACCTGCCCAGGTGAGCTCCATATTCTGCGATTGGTCTGACCACGAGAGCCCCATGGGCTGCTGGGGACCTGGTAAAGGATGTCAGGACAGTCAGTGAAGCCACCGAGGATATACCTCCAGTTGCTCCTAATTGCTACACCCTGCTGGTCATTCTACCAACCACCAGGACATGGTATTCTGTATTAGTCTTCAATGATGCCTTCTTTTGTATTCCATTAGTCCCAGAGTCACAAGAAATTTTGGCTTGTGAGTGGCAGGACTCAACATACAACTAAAACAATACTTCCGGGTCGTCTGGCCCCAAGGGTGCAAAAATTCCCACACCATCTTTGGGGAAAGCTTAGCTAAAGACCTAAAAGTTCTGCCTCTGGAAAAGGAAACCCTCCTTCAATATGCAGACGACATTCTGATCGCCAGCCCTACTAAGGAGGCCTCTGAACTACCAAGCCAATAAAGGATAGAAGTTGTCCAAGAAAAAGCTCAAATATCACAGACTGCAGTGACCTGCCTGGGCTTCATTCACACAGAAGGTCGGAGAAGCCCATCCCAGGAAAGGGAAGAAACCGTTTTCAGCCTTACCCCTTTCTAAAACTAGAAGACAGCTTAGGGGTTCCTGGGGAGGCCAGGGTTTGCTGCTTCTGGATCCCTAACTACAGTCTACTAGCTGGGCCTCTATATGAAACACTGAAAGGAAAAGATGATGATCCTTTTGAATAGAATCCAGAAGTGGCCTTTCAAGAATGGAAAGAGCAGTCAATTCAGACCCTTGCCCTGGAACTCCCTAATTTAGCTAAACCCTTTGACCTTTACATTCCCGGTGAAAGGTGAATCGCCATTGGAGAATTAGTGCAAAAACTGGGACCACTTGAAATGGAACAATGCAAGAATGCCATCCAGGTAGGATAAACTACGGTCACCAAGGGGCTTGGCCCACTGCCACATCTGGCCAAGATACTGGCGGTATCTAAAAACCTGGAAATCAGCAGCCCAAAAGGCCACCTCCTTCCTAAGGGTAAAGGACCCCACGTGGTGATCCTAACCACCAACCATGCCCTGAAGTTGCAGGGTTCGCTCCGTGGGCACACTGACCTTGAGTGAGGAGGCCCTCCAACTCCAACATCCAGAGAGATAACCGGGGGCAACAGGGCACCATGACGACTCGTGTGAACATCACTTGACCTGGAGTTTCTCTCATAAAACAACAAGAGTGTGTCCCAAAAGAGTAGACTACTGCTTGCAGGACTTACTGCACCCAGAGGGGAGCTAATAATCTTGGCGGGGGAACAGTATACCACACTGTCACCATAGAAAAGCCTACAGACACCGTGATGATGGTGGCCAATAAGACCGGCTGGACTCCTGTTTACTTCAAAAGGCTGTTGACTCAGTGGCCATCATGGTCCTTGATCACCACTGACCCTGGACTGTCTGGGAGTTGAGCGGGCAGGGCTCTGACACCTGGTGCTGTTTGTACGTTAATTCAGGGGCCTAATTGAAGAAAGCGCAGACTACTGGTCAGAGCATCTAGGCTGGCAGAAACGGTCAGCCTAAGGTGGCCGAACAAATGTGGGGTGGGGTGAAACCGGCCCCCACAGCGTCTCTGCACATCTCTTTCCTGGACCCTTAAAGGTCATTAGAATCTATAACACTTCCAATGCTGGTGCTCAGGCGGACGAGCAGGGAGGCAGGGGTCCTGGGGACAATCAACGTCACCGGGAGGCTGCTGGGGAGAAGCTCTGACCCTCGCCCCAGGGTATGAGGGCTCCCAACTCAGCACTCAGCAGTTACAGAAGAAGGGTCTGCACCCTCAGCACTCCAAGAATGAGGAACGGGACAAAAGGCAGAGGAGGGGTTTGTCCCCAGCAAAGCCCATTAAAAATCCCTGGGAGATAAAAATAGAATCTGGGCAATAAAGTCAAGTCTAACCTTTTTTATCCTTTGTGCTTTGTCTAATTTCACGTGCTCCTAGGGTCCCGCATGCAGAGGTTCCACACCCGGCACTTCAGACCAGATTTCCTAGTGCAGAATGGCTGGGTCGACACCTCAGCTCCTGGGGCCCAGTGCAGACTCCACGATATAGAGCCTGAGCTACAGCCAACCCGGCCCTCGAGAGCTCCGCCGCCTCCCTCCCTCCCACTGACTCTGACAGGATCTCTACACAGCAGCCCAGCCCACAGCCCATGGGGTAGTGCATGCTCTCACCTCTCCATTCTCTGATCAAAATATAAAGTTTCCTTTGCTTGTGAACCAAACTCAGTCTCGATCTGTTGGCCCCAATGACACTGGGCAGGGGGACACTCGTTGGGGTCCACTCTGGAGGATCAGTAACAGAAATTGAGACTATTGTAACCTCAATGAACAGATGTGTGAGCCAAACTGTAGTTAACATAGAACAGTGTATAAGGCTCGGGTAAAATAAGATGTTTTTAACACTTCCATTTGATATTTCCATCACTTTTTATAAGCAAGTTCAGTGAAAAGGTTTGTCTTATTTGTCAGGTCAATATTAGAGAAACGAAGTGATTTCTTTCCAAGGATGTACATCTAATAATCTTGGTTAAACCTTCAACCTTGTTTTAAATGCTTTTCCATTGAAAATGATACCTCTCTTTCAGCTCCCCCATTTCTGAGAAGTATAAAATCTTATAATTTATTATTACCAAAGGGGAAAGGTGGGAGGAGGGATAAATTAACAGTTTGGAATTAACACATACACACTGCTATGTATAAAATAGATCATCAACAAGGAACTACTGTATAGCACAGGGAACTACACTCAACATTTTGCAATAACCTATAAGGGGAAATAATCTGAAAAAGAATAGATATTTTTATTGACATCATCTATCAATGACAGTTAAAGTGTAGCCTAAGGGAAGCTGGTGGTGAGTGCTTCTGACCCTGAAGACTTCAATCATCTAAAGTTTGGACTCTGCCTACTTCCCAAGGCCCTTAATGAACATATGTGTAGCCGTAGCTTAAAAACTTCCCCAGTTTGGGTTTCGGGGAGACACTGATTTTGAAAAAGCCCTGGTGTTCTCCTTACATGAATGGGACTCTTCCTACTGCTAAAACATGTCTGTCACACACAGAGGATGGTATACCGTCTGATCGGGAAGAGTTTGGAAAAGGCATCTCATCTCCTCATCTCCTGGTGCTCGGGTTCACCCCTCCAGCGTCTTTACTAACAGTCTCCCCACTTGGAGATGTCAGCACTGTCAACATCCTGTTGCGTACAGTTTGGAATTTGTCCAGAGGATGAAGCGGAAGGATGAGGAACAAAGAGAGACAAGTCCTAGGTGTTCAGACAGGCACATGTCACTCTAATTTCCAATCAGGAAGACGAATTGACCAAAGGCTAGGGTTGCCCATGGAAACAGTATAGGGCTTGAGGAAATCCCGCTGCTTTGTGGCCAGTTCCCATAAACACAAGTTGAACAATGGAACTCAGGGGCAGTAAAATTCACAAAACTGCAGAGTTGAAAATATCCATCACTGAAAAATGTCTTGAGGAAAGTCAGAGAAAAGGACTTGTAAGCAAGGGAGAATGGCAGGAAAGGGATTTGAGGAGGTAGAAAGGACTCGCCATTAAGCACAAGAAAAGGAGCTGAACATTGCCAACATTGCAGTTGGCCAAAAAGGGTGTATGCGTTTTTTTCTGTATATATTCAAGAAAAGGGCATACACTTTTTTAGCCAACCAAACAGGTGGGCACTGGAAGTCAATACTACAAAAGATATCACTTCGCATCAGTCAGAAGAGCCATCCTCATAAAGCGTAAACAACAGAAATGCAGGACAGGGCAAGGAGAAGAGGGAGCCCTGTGAGACTTATAGTGGAAATGTATATTGCCAACGGCCATTCTGGAGAAGTGTATTGTGTTTACTAAAGCATCTAAAAAATGAGCTACAGAGCATAGGGCACTTGCACTCATGGGCGTATATCTTGGGAAAAACAAAAATCGAGAGGACACAGGCACCCCAATGTTTACCCCCTCTCTGTTTAAAAGATCCTCGACTAGGATATAACTTAAATGTCTCTGGAGGGAAAAAATGGATAGAGATGTGGTACTTAGGTAGAGTGGAATATTATTCAGCCTGGAAATCAATGAAATATGGCCAGTTGTAACAACTCCAGAGGAGTTACGTATGATCATTCTAAGTGACAGAATTCAAAAAGAAAAAGACACATATCATAAGATATCACTTAAAGGTGGAATCCAAAATGGCTACACATGAAATAAATTACAAAACAAAAACATAGTCAAATATGTAGAAAACACGCATAAGGCTGCTAAACGGGAAAGGTGGGGAGGGGTGAGGCATCATCCAGGAGGTTGAAATTAGCAAAGATACCATTCCAAATACCAAACTGATAATCAACAAGGCCTACACGGTAGCTAAAAGAACTGCACTCAGCACACTCAAGTCACCGGAAAAGAATATATACGACTGGTAAGAATCTGAAAAAGAATTTATTGATGTCTCTCTGTACGTGAATCAAGTGGATGTACAGCAGCAAGAAACAGAGCTTTGAAAATCAGCTGTAACCAATATAGTAATAAATTGAAAAAAATAAACGACAGAGAGACAGAGAAAACCTCTTACAACTTTTCCTCAGGGATGGTGATGCAACATGGATTGAACACATCTAGACCCACAGCAGGATGAGACATAAGGCTGGAAACTGTTTGCGCTAAGAGAAATGTGAGGTTGGGTGAGGAAATGCACACCCTTTAAAGTAATACTACCTGGTACCCATTCAATGGGTCCCAAATCTGCAGGTTCAAGGGATCTTCCTACAGCTAAAACATGCATGGAAAACCCAGAGGACTGTACACCATGTGATCGGGAGATGTGTCTAAAATGCACCTCATTTATCCTCTCCTGGTGCTCCTGTTCACCATTCCAGCCACGTTACTTAGAATCTCCCCACGTGGAGAATCAGCACATTTCAAATTCTGTTTCACACATTTTGCAAATTGTGAGGAGGATGAACGGGAAGAGGGGGAACCAATGAGAGAATAGTTGTAGGGGTTTGGACGGGCACATATCACTCTAATTTCCCATTAAGAATAAGAATTAAAGAAAGGCTCAGCCTGCCTCGCCGGAGCCAAAATAGGGCCTGAAGCAATCCTGCGGGTTTGAGGCCAGCTCACAAAAGAGCAACTTAAAAAATGGAGCTCAGGGTCACTGCAATTCACAAACCTGCAGAGTTATAAATGAAAACTAACGTCCAAAAATATGTTGAGGTAAGGCAAAGAAGAGGATCTGAATGCAAGACAGAATTGCAAGAAACAGATTTCAAGAGATAGATTGGACTCGTCTTTCACGCACATGAAAAGCGGCAGAATTTCGACAATGATGCAGTTGGCCCAAAAGGGCGTATGCGTTTTTTCCTGATTATATCCAGGAAAAAACGCATACGCACTTTATGGGCAACGAAGCAAGCAAGCAATGCAAATGTGCACAACAAAGAAGTCTCACTTCCCACCGGTCAAAAGGGCCATCCTAAAAAATTGTAAAAACCAGAAATGCAGGACAGGCCATGGAGAACAGGGAGCCTTTATACGCTGATGGGCAGTGTGTGACCTGCCAAGAGCCACTCTGGAGAAGTGTATGGTGGTTCCTAAATCATCTAAAAAACAGAGCTACAGAGCATAGGACACTTCCAATCATGGGAGTATATCTAGGGAAGTCTAAAAATCAACAAGACACAAGCACACCACAGTTTAGGGCTACTCTGTTTACAAGAACCTCAACTTCAGTACACCTTAAATATCCCAGGAAAAAGAACAATGGATAAAGAAGATGTGGTACTTATGTACAATGGAATATCTCTTCACCATGAAATCAATGTAATAAGGCTAGTAGAAGGATAAAGAGTGGATTTAGGTCCGATAATACTACTTGAAATAAGTCAAACAGAAAAAGAAACATATCATAAGATATCACTTATAGAGGGAGGGTAAATATGGCTGCACAAGAAATGAATTACAGAACAGAACAGTGTCTCACATTTAGAAAACACACTTATGTCAGCTTAAGGGGAAAGGAGAGGTGGGGTGATGCATAAAACCAGAGTTTGAAATTAGCACAGATACCGTTCAATAAACCAAATAGGTATTAGACAAGATCTACACCTTGCTCAATGAACTGGCCTCAACACACCCTATACACCGCAGAGAAATATATCTGAGTAATAAGAATCTTAAAACCCATGTATTGATATATCTCCATAAGGGAATCAAGTGTGTGCAGAGCGGCACAAACACAGCAGTGAAAATGAGCTAAACCCCATTATAGAAATAAATTTTAAAAACAAAACGCTGAAACAATGAAAGAGAGAAAAATTCTTACAAAATTCGCTCAGGGGCTGTGATGCAACCTGGATTGACCACATATAAACCCACAGCTGGATAAGACATAAGGCTGGACACTTGGGGCTGAGAGGATTGGTGAGCTTTGGTGAGCAACTGCCGAAAGTTTAATGCAATACTTCATGCTACTCATTCCAAGGGTCCCAACACTCCAGGTTGAAGGGAATCTTCCTCCAGCTAAACCATGCTTGGGAAACCCAGCGACTGGTATACCATATGATCGGGAAAGGTTTCTAAAACACACCTCATTTTTCCTCTCCTGGGGCTCCGGATCGACATTCCAGCCGCTTTACTAACAACATCCCCACATGGAGAGTCAATGCCTTTAAGTTCTGGTATCGCACAGTCTGCAGTTAGTGCGGAGGATGAATGGGAATAGGGGGAACCAGTGAGAAACTAGCTGTAGCGGTTTCAATGGGCACATGTCACTCTAATTTCACATCAGTAAGAAGAATTAACCAAAGGCACAGCAAGGTGCCCCAGAAGAAGAATAGAGCTTCAAGGAATCCTGTGGTTATGGGGCAAGATCACAAAAATAAGAGCTGAAAAATGGAGCTAAGGGCCACTGCAATTCAAAAACCTGCAGAGTTATAAAGGCCAACTATTTTCAAAAAATATATTGAGGTAAGGCTATGAAGAAGCATTGAAAGCAAGGCAGAATTGCAGGAAACCGATTTCAGGAGGTACACTGGAATTGCATTTAAAACATATGAAGAGAGTCAGAACCTCGACAGTGATGCACTTGGCCAAAAAGGGCGTATGCGTTTTTTCCTGAATATAGTCAGGAAAAAACGCATACACACTTTTTGGCCAACCAAGCAAGCTTGCAAAGGAAATCTGCACTACAATGAAGTCTCACTTTCCCCTGGTCAAAAGGGCCATCTGAAAAAAGTGTAAAATCCATAAAGGCACGACAGGCCATGGAGAACTGGGAGCCTTCTTCTGCTGATGGGCGGGATGTAAATTGCCAACAGCCACTCTGGAGAAGTGTATGGTGTTTCCTGAAACATCTAAAAAACAAAGCAACAGAGCCTAGGGCACTTCCACTTATGGTCCTATAGTTTAGGGAAATTAAAATCAAAAAGACACAGCCACCCCAAAGTTTGGGATGGCTCTGTTTACAAGAACCTCATATACGGTACAAGTTCAATATCGCAGAAAGTGAAAAATGGATAAAGAAGTTGTGGTACTTATGTACAATGCAATATCACTCAGCAATGAAATCTATGTCATCAGGCCCGTAGCAGCATAATGAGTGGATTAAGTACGATGAATCTAACTGAAATAAGTCACACAGAGAAAGAAACATCATAAGATATCACTAATACACGGAATGTAAACTTGGCTACACAGGAACTGAATTCCAAAACAGAACAGGGTCTCAAATTTAGAAAACCAACTTATGCTTGCTTAAGGGGAAAGGTGAGTTGGGGTGCTGCATAAAACCAGAGATTGAAATGAGCACAGATAAAGTTCTATAAGCCAAATATGGAATAGACAAGAGCTACTCCTTGCTCAACGAAATGGACTCAACACCCCATATTCAACGCCTAGGAATATACCTGCCTAGTAAGAATCATAAAAGCTATGGATTTATATATCTCTGTAACAGAATCAAGAGTGTGTACAGCGGCATTAAAGCAGTGAAAATCAGCTAAATCCCATATTAAAAATAAATTTCTTAAACAAAACACAATGACAGTGAAATAGAGAGCAATACTTAAGTAATTCATTCAAGGCTTCTGAGGCAACCTGCATTTACCATATCTACACCCAGAGCTGGGTGACACATAAGGCTGGACACTTGGGGCTCATAAGATTGGTGAGGTTCGGTGAGCAAATGCAGACCCTTTGAAGTCATATTGCATGGTACCCATTCCATGGGTCTCAACTCTCCAGGTTTACGGGATTCTTCCTTCAGCTAAAACATGCATGTGGAACCCAGAGTATGATCCACCGTGTGATCGAGAACCGTGTTCAAATGTGTCTCACTTTTCGTTCCCTGGTACTCGGGTGCAACATTCCAGACGCTTTACTAACACTCTCCTCACTTGGAGAGTGAGTGCCTTTAACCTCCTGTTTGGCCCAGTTTGCAATTTCTGCGGAAGATGAACAGGAATAGGGAGAACCAATGAGAGACTAGCTGGAGGTGTCTGGACGGGCAAATTTAACTCTCATTTCCCACAGGGAAGAGGAATAAACCAAAGGCTCAGCATGCCGTGCCGGAACCAGATTAGGGCCTGAAGCCATCCTGCGGTGTTGCGGCCAGGTCACAAGAAAGCGAGTTGAAGAAAGGAGCTCAGGGGCACTGTAATTCACAAACCTGCAGATTTATAAATGACAGCTATTGTCCGAAAATATACTGAAGTAGGGCTGCCAAGAGGACTTGAATGCGGGGCAGAATTGCAGGAAACCGATTTTAGGAGGAATCGGAATTGGATTGCATTTAAAACACAGGAAAAGAGGCAGAATGTCGACAATGATGCACTTGGCCAAAAAGGGCGTATGCGTTTTTTCCTGAATATATTCAGGAAAAAAACGCATACGCCCTTTTTGGCCAACCAAGCAAGCTTGCAAAGGAAATCTGCACTACAATGAAGTCTCACTTCCCCCCGGTCAAAAGGGCCATCTGAAAAAAGTGTAAAATCCAGAAAGGCAGGACAGGCCATGGAGAACTGGGAGCTTTGTTATGCTGATGGGCTGGATGTAAATTGCCAACAGCCGCTCTGTAGAAGTGTATGGTGTTTCCTGAAACATCTAAAAAACAAAGCAACAGAGCCTAGGGCACTTCCACTTATGGTCCTATAGCTTAGGGAAATTAAAATCAAAAAGACACAGCCACCCCAAAATTTGGGACGGCTCTTTTTACAGGAATCTCTTCTGTGGCACAAGTTAAATATCCCAGAGAGCAAATAATGGATAAAGAAGTTGCGGTACTTATGTACAACAGAATACCACTCAGCAATGAAATCTATGTCACCAGGCCCGTACCAGCATAATGAGTGGATTGAGGCACGATGATTCTAAGTGAAATAAGTCACACAGAAAAAGAAACATCCTAAGGTATCACTAATACACGGAATGTGAACTTGGCTACACATGAACTGAATTACAAAACAGAACAGGGTCTCAAATTTAGAAAACCAACTTATGCTTGCTTAAGGGGGAAGGTGAGTTGGGGTGCTGCATAAAAGCAGAGTTTGAAATTAGCACAGATACCGTTCCATAAGCCAAATATGTAATAGACAAGACCTACCCCTTGCTCAACGAAATGGATTCAACAATGAGGTATCACCTCACACCTGGTAGAATAGGCATCATAGAAAATCTACAAACAAAAAATGCTGGAAAGGGTGTGGAGAAAAGGAACCCTCTTCCACTATTGTTGGGAATATAAATTGATACAGTCATTATGGAGAACAATATGGAATTTCTTAAGAAACTAACAATAGAATTACCATATGATACAGCAATCCCAGTACTGGACATATACCCAGACAAAACCATAAATCAAAAAGAGTCATTCACCGCAATGTTCATTGCATCACTATTTACAATATCGAGGTAATGGAAGCAACCTAAATGCCTACAGACAGACGAATGCATAAAGCTGTGGTACATATATAAAATGGAATATTACTAAGCCATGAAAAGGAATGAAATTGGGTCATTTGTAGAGACGTCGATGGATCTAGAGACTGTCATACAGAGTGAAGTAAGTCAGAAAGAGAAAAACAAATCTTGTATATTCATGCATATATGTGGAACCTAGAAAAACTGTACAGATTAACCATTTTGCAAGGCATAAATAGAGCAACAGATGTAGACAACAAACGTATGGACAACAAGGGGGGAAAGCTGTTGGGGGGGTGGTGGTGGGAGGAGTTGAGAGACTGGGATTGGCATGTATACATTTATATGTATAAAATAGATAACCAATAAGAACCTGCTGTATAAAAATATAAAATAAAATTCAAAATTAAAAAGAAATAAAATTTAAAAAATAAAACAGAAAAAACAATTATTCCCTGCACATACATGTATTCATATGAATAAATTATTTCCATGCTTATATCTGTAAATACAAAAAAGAGGAATAAAATCTACCTTGAACCAAAAACGAAAAAGAGAAAAAAACACAGAACCCACCAGTTACACAGAGGAAAACCGTATCAGGGCACTTGCTCCAGTTGTAAACAATTCTGAAGTTGGTCAGTGGTGGGGAATCGTCTCCCATTCAGCCAGCAGCCCCCACGCAACAAGCGTCCTCATTGCAAAGCTGGGGCACCGTGCCGAGGCATCTGTGAGTAAACGTGAGCTGAGCCCCAGGCCAGTTGCTGCTGAACTATTCCCACCCGTCCCAGGTAAAACACCTGAATATATACAAGGACTTGAAAGCCTAGAGGAAGGGCCATAGAGCCACACGAGTGACAGCATGCCGGCCGACTTGGTGCCTGCAGGCCAGCCAGGATGGTCCTGGCCCTGGGTGCTCTTATGGAAGATTTCCATTTCCCTGCCTGAGGTACCCATCCTGTCCCTGCCCCCACTGCTTTTTTCCTTCCTCACCTCTGCCCAGGGAGAAATTCCAGCAGCAGGTATGGGTGACACATCCTCTTCTTTAGCAGGTGGCAGCCTGGCAACTGCTGCAGAAAGCCCAGCAGAGCCCCACTCACACTGGGCCACCCACAAAGCCGTGGCCTCTCACTCCCTCCCACCAGCCCAGCCCCGAGACTGCTGACAGGGCAGAGAAAATGGTGTCAGGCACGGCTGCAGGGGCTCTTGCTGCCTGGAGTGGTATTTATATTGATCTCAACCCAGGCACACCTGGGGAGGGCTGGCCGGCACGGTAAGGCTGCCCAGGTCAGCCAATCATCACCCCTCAGGGGCTCAAAGTTGCAGAAAATGGAACTTGCTGAACCGGCCAGGTCCAAGGAACAGGTGTGGGCTCCTGAGAGTCAGGATAGACAAGGGGCTGCAGCTTTGGCTTGTTTTCTAATCATTTTATCTGGCCCATGAGTGGGAGACAACTTCAAGAAAACCCTCTCCTAATGAGAGGAACCCAGGAGTCAGGGAGAGGAGGGGTGGGTGGTGGTTGGAGACAGAGGCCTGGTGCCCCGGGTGCAGTGGAAGTCTCTGGAAGACCAGGTGGAGGGAGGCCTCACGGAGTGATGCCCAGGGTCACAGACCTGTCGCAGCTGCTGTTTGTTAGTTCAAGTCCTGCTCTGAGGTGCTCTGTGTCAGCTCTGAGCGACAGGTGAGCTGGGGGTGCTCTGCAATGAGGGCTATGTGCACGGTTCCTGTGTGCCCAGCCCTGCCACGGTACCTGCAAGGGTAGCTCTGTATCCTGGGAGGGGCCTGACCACGAGAGCCCCGTGGGCTGGGGTGGGGGTGGGGTACCTGCCCAGGTGAGCTCCATATTCTGCGATTGGTCTGACCACGAGAGCCCCATGGGCTGCTGGGGACCTGGTAAAGGATGTCAGGACAGTCAGTGAAGCCACCGAGGATATACCTCCAGTTGCTCCTAATTGCTACACCCTGCTGGTCATTCTACCAACCACCAGGACATGGTATTCTGTATTAGTCTTCAATGATGCCTTCTTTTGTATTCCATTAGTCCCAGAGTCACAAGAAATTTTGGCTTGTGAGTGGCAGGACTCAACATACAACTAAAACAATACTTCCGGGTCGTCTGGCCCCAAGGGTGCAAAAATTCCCACACCATCTTTGGGGAAAGCTTAGCTAAAGACCTAAAAGTTCTGCCTCTGGAAAAGGAAACCCTCCTTCAATATGCAGACGACATTCTGATCGCCAGCCCTACTAAGGAGGCCTCTGAACTACCAAGCCAATAAAGGATAGAAGTTGTCCAAGAAAAAGCTCAAATATCACAGACTGCAGTGACCTGCCTGGGCTTCATTCACACAGAAGGTCGGAGAAGCCCATCCCAGGAAAGGGAAGAAACCGTTTTCAGCCTTACCCCTTTCTAAAACTAGAAGACAGCTTAGGGGTTCCTGGGGAGGCCAGGGTTTGCTGCTTCTGGATCCCTAACTACAGTCTACTAGCTGGGCCTCTATATGAAACACTGAAAGGAAAAGATGATGATCCTTTTGAATAGAATCCAGAAGTGGCCTTTCAAGAATGGAAAGAGCAGTCAATTCAGACCCTTGCCCTGGAACTCCCTAATTTAGCTAAACCCTTTGACCTTTACATTCCCGGTGAAAGGTGAATCGCCATTGGAGAATTAGTGCAAAAACTGGGACCACTTGAAATGGAACAATGCAAGAATGCCATCCAGGTAGGATAAACTACGGTCACCAAGGGGCTTGGCCCACTGCCACATCTGGCCAAGATACTGGCGGTATCTAAAAACCTGGAAATCAGCAGCCCAAAAGGCCACCTCCTTCCTAAGGGTAAAGGACCCCACGTGGTGATCCTAACCACCAACCATGCCCTGAAGTTGCAGGGTTCGCTCCGTGGGCACACTGACCTTGAGTGAGGAGGCCCTCCAACTCCAACATCCAGAGAGATAACCGGGGGCAACAGGGCACCATGACGACTCGTGTGAACATCACTTGACCTGGAGTTTCTCTCATAAAACAACAAGAGTGTGTCCCAAAAGAGTAGACTACTGCTTGCAGGACTTACTGCACCCAGAGGGGAGCTAATAATCTTGGCGGGGGAACAGTATACCACACTGTCACCATAGAAAAGCCTACAGACACCGTGATGATGGTGGCCAATAAGACCGGCTGGACTCCTGTTTACTTCAAAAGGCTGTTGACTCAGTGGCCATCATGGTCCTTGATCACCACTGACCCTGGACTGTCTGGGAGTTGAGCGGGCAGGGCTCTGACACCTGGTGCTGTTTGTACGTTAATTCAGGGGCCTAATTGAAGAAAGCGCAGACTACTGGTCAGAGCATCTAGGCTGGCAGAAACGGTCAGCCTAAGGTGGCCGAACAAATGTGGGGTGGGGTGAAACCGGCCCCCACAGCGTCTCTGCACATCTCTTTCCTGGACCCTTAAAGGTCATTAGAATCTATAACACTTCCAATGCTGGTGCTCAGGCGGACGAGCAGGGAGGCAGGGGTCCTGGGGACAATCAACGTCACCGGGAGGCTGCTGGGGAGAAGCTCTGACCCTCGCCCCAGGGTATGAGGGCTCCCAACTCAGCACTCAGCAGTTACAGAAGAAGGGTCTGCACCCTCAGCACTCCAAGAATGAGGAACGGGACAAAAGGCAGAGGAGGGGTTTGTCCCCAGCAAAGCCCATTAAAAATCCCTGGGAGATAAAAATAGAATCTGGGCAATAAAGTCAAGTCTAACCTTTTTTATCCTTTGTGCTTTGTCTAATTTCACGTGCTCCTAGGGTCCCGCATGCAGAGGTTCCACACCCGGCACTTCAGACCAGATTTCCTAGTGCAGAATGGCTGGGTCGACACCTCAGCTCCTGGGGCCCAGTGCAGACTCCACGATATAGAGCCTGAGCTACAGCCAACCCGGCCCTCGAGAGCTCCGCCGCCTCCCTCCCTCCCACTGACTCTGACAGGATCTCTACACAGCAGCCCAGCCCACAGCCCATGGGGTAGTGCATGCTCTCACCTCTCCATTCTCTGATCAAAATATAAAGTTTCCTTTGCTTGTGAACCAAACTCAGTCTCGATCTGTTGGCCCCAATGACACTGGGCAGGGGGACACTCGTTGGGGTCCACTCTGGAGGATCAGTAACAGAAATTGAGACTATTGTAACCTCAATGAACAGATGTGTGAGCCAAACTGTAGTTAACATAGAACAGTGTATAAGGCTCGGGTAAAATAAGATGTTTTTAACACTTCCATTTGATATTTCCATCACTTTTTATAAGCAAGTTCAGTGAAAAGGTTTGTCTTATTTGTCAGGTCAATATTAGAGAAACGAAGTGATTTCTTTCCAAGGATGTACATCTAATAATCTTGGTTAAACCTTCAACCTTGTTTTAAATGCTTTTCCATTGAAAATGATACCTCTCTTTCAGCTCCCCCATTTCTGAGAAGTATAAAATCTTATAATTTATTATTACCAAAGGGGAAAGGTGGGAGGAGGGATAAATTAACAGTTTGGAATTAACACATACACACTGCTATGTATAAAATAGATCATCAACAAGGAACTACTGTATAGCACAGGGAACTACACTCAACATTTTGCAATAACCTATAAGGGGAAATAATCTGAAAAAGAATAGATATTTTTATTGACATCATCTATCAATGACAGTTAAAGTGTAGCCTAAGGGAAGCTGGTGGTGAGTGCTTCTGACCCTGAAGACTTCAATCATCTAAAGTTTGGACTCTGCCTACTTCCCAAGGCCCTTAATGAACATATGTGTAGCCGTAGCTTAAAAACTTCCCCAGTTTGGGTTTCGGGGAGACACTGATTTTGAAAAAGCCCTGGTGTTCTCCTTACATGAATGGGACTCTTCCTACTGCTAAAACATGTCTGTCACACACAGAGGATGGTATACCGTCTGATCGGGAAGAGTTTGGAAAAGGCATCTCATCTCCTCATCTCCTGGTGCTCGGGTTCACCCCTCCAGCGTCTTTACTAACAGTCTCCCCACTTGGAGATGTCAGCACTGTCAACATCCTGTTGCGTACAGTTTGGAATTTGTCCAGAGGATGAAGCGGAAGGATGAGGAACAAAGAGAGACAAGTCCTAGGTGTTCAGACAGGCACATGTCACTCTAATTTCCAATCAGGAAGACGAATTGACCAAAGGCTAGGGTTGCCCATGGAAACAGTATAGGGCTTGAGGAAATCCCGCTGCTTTGTGGCCAGTTCCCATAAACACAAGTTGAACAATGGAACTCAGGGGCAGTAAAATTCACAAAACTGCAGAGTTGAAAATATCCATCACTGAAAAATGTCTTGAGGAAAGTCAGAGAAAAGGACTTGTAAGCAAGGGAGAATGGCAGGAAAGGGATTTGAGGAGGTAGAAAGGACTCGCCATTAAGCACAAGAAAAGGAGCTGAACATTGCCAACATTGCAGTTGGCCAAAAAGGGTGTATGCGTTTTTTTCTGTATATATTCAAGAAAAGGGCATACACTTTTTTAGCCAACCAAACAGGTGGGCACTGGAAGTCAATACTACAAAAGATATCACTTCGCATCAGTCAGAAGAGCCATCCTCATAAAGCGTAAACAACAGAAATGCAGGACAGGGCAAGGAGAAGAGGGAGCCCTGTGAGACTTATAGTGGAAATGTATATTGCCAACGGCCATTCTGGAGAAGTGTATTGTGTTTACTAAAGCATCTAAAAAATGAGCTACAGAGCATAGGGCACTTGCACTCATGGGCGTATATCTTGGGAAAAACAAAAATCGAGAGGACACAGGCACCCCAATGTTTACCCCCTCTCTGTTTAAAAGATCCTCGACTAGGATATAACTTAAATGTCTCTGGAGGGAAAAAATGGATAGAGATGTGGTACTTAGGTAGAGTGGAATATTATTCAGCCTGGAAATCAATGAAATATGGCCAGTTGTAACAACTCCAGAGGAGTTACGTATGATCATTCTAAGTGACAGAATTCAAAAAGAAAAAGACACATATCATAAGATATCACTTAAAGGTGGAATCCAAAATGGCTACACATGAAATAAATTACAAAACAAAAACATAGTCAAATATGTAGAAAACACGCATAAGGCTGCTAAACGGGAAAGGTGGGGAGGGGTGAGGCATCATCCAGGAGGTTGAAATTAGCAAAGATACCATTCCAAATACCAAACTGATAATCAACAAGGCCTACACGGTAGCTAAAAGAACTGCACTCAGCACACTCAAGTCACCGGAAAAGAATATATACGACTGGTAAGAATCTGAAAAAGAATTTATTGATGTCTCTCTGTACGTGAATCAAGTGGATGTACAGCAGCAAGAAACAGAGCTTTGAAAATCAGCTGTAACCAATATAGTAATAAATTGAAAAAAATAAACGACAGAGAGACAGAGAAAACCTCTTACAACTTTTCCTCAGGGACGGTGATGCAACATGGATTGAACACATCTAGACCCACAGCAGGATGAGACATAAGGCTGGAAACTGTTTGCGCTAAGAGAAATGTGAGGTTGGGTGAGGAAATGCACACCCTTTAAAGTAATACTACCTGGTACCCATTCAATGGGTCCCAAATCTGCAGGTTCAAGGGATCTTCCTACAGCTAAAACATGCATGGAAAACCCAGAGGACTGTACACCATGTGATCGGGAGATGTGTCTAAAATGCACCTCATTTATCCTCTCCTGGTGCTCCTGTTCACCATTCCAGCCACGTTACTTAGAATCTCCCCACGTGGAGAATCAGCACATTTCAAATTCTGTTTCACACATTTTGCAAATTGTGAGGAGGATGAACGGGAAGAGGGGGAACCAATGAGAGAATAGTTGTAGGGGTTTGGACGGGCACATATCACTCTAATTTCCCATTAAGAATAAGAATTAAAGAAAGGCTCAGCCTGCCTCGCCGGAGCCAAAATAGGGCCTGAAGCAATCCTGCGGGTTTGAGGCCAGCTCACAAAAGAGCAACTTAAAAAATGGAGCTCAGGGTCACTGCAATTCACAAACCTGCAGAGTTATAAATGAAAACTAACGTCCAAAAATATGTTGAGGTAAGGCAAAGAAGAGGATCTGAATGCAAGACAGAATTGCAAGAAACAGATTTCAAGAGATAGATTGGACTCGTCTTTCACGCACATGAAAAGCGGCAGAATTTCGACAATGATGCAGTTGGCCCAAAAGGGCGTATGCGTTTTTTCCTGATTATATCCAGGAAAAAACGCATACGCACTTTATGGGCAACGAAGCAAGCAAGCAATGCAAATGTGCACAACAAAGAAGTCTCACTTCCCACCGGTCAAAAGGGCCATCCTAAAAAATTGTAAAAACCAGAAATGCAGGACAGGCCATGGAGAACAGGGAGCCTTTATACGCTGATGGGCAGTGTGTGACCTGCCAAGAGCCACTCTGGAGAAGTGTATGGTGGTTCCTAAATCATCTAAAAAACAGAGCTACAGAGCATAGGACACTTCCAATCATGGGAGTATATCTAGGGAAGTCTAAAAATCAACAAGACACAAGCACACCACAGTTTAGGGCTACTCTGTTTACAAGAACCTCAACTTCAGTACACCTTAAATATCCCAGGAAAAAGAACAATGGATAAAGAAGATGTGGTACTTATGTACAATGGAATATCTCTTCACCATGAAATCAATGTAATAAGGCTAGTAGAAGGATAAAGAGTGGATTTAGGTCCGATAATACTACTTGAAATAAGTCAAACAGAAAAAGAAACATATCATAAGATATCACTTATAGAGGGAGGGTAAATATGGCTGCACAAGAAATGAATTACAGAACAGAACAGTGTCTCACATTTAGAAAACACACTTATGTCAGCTTAAGGGGAAAGGAGAGGTGGGGTGATGCATAAAACCAGAGTTTGAAATTAGCACAGATACCGTTCAATAAACCAAATAGGTATTAGACAAGATCTACACCTTGCTCAATGAACTGGCCTCAACACACCCTATACACCGCAGAGAAATATATCTGAGTAATAAGAATCTTAAAACCCATGTATTGATATATCTCCATAAGGGAATCAAGTGTGTGCAGAGCGGCACAAACACAGCAGTGAAAATGAGCTAAACCCCATTATAGAAATAAATTTTAAAAACAAAACGCTGAAACAATGAAAGAGAGAAAAATTCTTACAAAATTCGCTCAGGGGCTGTGATGCAACCTGGATTGACCACATATAAACCCACAGCTGGATAAGACATAAGGCTGGACACTTGGGGCTGAGAGGATTGGTGAGCTTTGGTGAGCAACTGCCGAAAGTTTAATGCAATACTTCATGCTACTCATTCCAAGGGTCCCAACACTCCAGGTTGAAGGGAATCTTCCTCCAGCTAAACCATGCTTGGGAAACCCAGCGACTGGTATACCATATGATCGGGAAAGGTTTCTAAAACACACCTCATTTTTCCTCTCCTGGGGCTCCGGATCGACATTCCAGCCACTTTACTAACAACATCCCCACATGGAGAGTCAATGCCTTTAAGTTCTGGTATCGCACAGTCTGCAGTTAGTGCGGAGGATGAATGGGAATAGGGGGAACCAGTGAGAAACTAGCTGTAGTGGTTTCAATGGGCACATGTCACTCTAATTTCACATCAGTAAGAAGAATTAACCAAAGGCACAGCAAGGTGCCCCAGAAGAAGAATAGAGCTTCAAGGAATCCTGTGGTTATGGGGCAAGATCACAAAAATAAGAGCTGAAAAATGGAGCTAAGGGCCACTGCAATTCAAAAACCTGCAGAGTTATAAAGGCCAACTATTTTCAAAAAATATATTGAGGTAAGGCTATGAAGAAGCATTGAAAGCAAGGCAGAATTGCAGGAAACCGATTTCAGGAGGTACACTGGAATTGCATTTAAAACATATGAAGAGAGTCAGAACCTCGACAGTGATGCACTTGGCCAAAAAGGGCGTATGTGTTTTTTCCTGAATATAGTCAGGAAAAAACGCATACACACTTTTTGGCCAACCAAGCAAGCTTGCAAAGGAAATCTGCACTACAATGAAGTCTCACTTTCCCCTGGTCAAAAGGGCCATCTGAAAAAAGTGTAAAATCCATAAAGGCACGACAGGCCATGGAGAACTGGGAGCCTTCTTCTGCTGATGGGCGGGATGTAAATTGCCAACAGCCACTCTGGAGAAGTGTATGGTGTTTCCTGAAACATCTAAAAAACAAAGCAACAGAGCCTAGGGCACTTCCACTTATGGTCCTATAGTTTAGGGAAATTAAAATCAAAAAGACACAGCCACCCCAAAGTTTGGGATGGCTTTGTTTACAAGAACCTCATATACGGTACAAGTTCAATATCGCAGAAAGTGAAAAATGGATAAAGAAGTTGTGGTACTTATGTACAATGCAATATCACTCAGCAATGAAATCTATGTCATCAGGCCTGTAGCAGCATAATGAGTGGATTAAGTACGATGAATCTAACTGAAATAAGTCACACAGAGAAAGAAACATCATAAGATATCACTAATACACGGAATGTAAACTTGGCTACACAGGAACTGAATTCCAAAACAGAACAGGGTCTCAAATTTAGAAAACCAACTTATGCTTGCTTAAGGGGAAAGGTGAGTTGGGGTGCTGCATAAAACCAGAGATTGAAATGAGCACAGATAAAGTTCTATAAGCCAAATATGGAATAGACAAGAGCTACTCCTTGCTCAACGAAATGGACTCAACACCCCATATTCAACGCCTAGGAATATACCTGCCTAGTAAGAATCATAAAAGCTATGGATTTATATATCTCTGTAACAGAATCAAGAGTGTGTACAGCGGCATTAAAGCAGTGAAAATCAGCTAAATCCCATATTAAAAATAAATTTCTTAAACAAAACACAATGACAGTGAAATAGAGAGCAATACTTAAGTAATTCATTCAAGGCTTCTGAGGCAACCTGCATTTACCATATCTACACCCAGAGCTGGGTGACACATAAGGCTGGACACTTGGGGCTCATAAGATTGGTGAGGTTCGGTGAGCAAATGCAGACCCTTTGAAGTCATATTGCATGGTACCCATTCCATGGGTCTCAACTCTCCAGGTTTACGGGATTCTTCCTTCAGCTAAAACATGCATGTGGAACCCAGAGTATGATCCACCGTGTGATCGAGAACCGTGTTCAAATGTGTCTCACTTTTCGTTCCCTGGTACTCGGGTGCAACATTCCAGACGCTTTACTAACACTCTCCTCACTTGGAGAGTGAGTGCCTTTAACCTCCTGTTTGGCCCAGTTTGCAATTTCTGCGGAAGATGAACAGGAATAGGGAGAATCAATGAGAGACTAGCTGGAGGTGTCTGGACGGGCAAATTTAACTCTCATTTCCCACAGGGAAGAGGAATAAACCAAAGGCTCAGCATGCCGTGCCGGAACCAGATTAGGGCCTGAAGCCATCCTGCGGTGTTGCGGCCAGGTCACAAGAAAGCGAGTTGAAGAAAGGAGCTCAGGGGCACTGTAATTCACAAACCTGCAGATTTATAAATGACAGCTATTGTCCGAAAATATACTGAAGTAGGGCTGCCAAGAGGACTTGAATGCGGGGCAGAATTGCAGGAAACCGATTTTAGGAGGAATCGGAATTGGATTGCATTTAAAACACAGGAAAAGAGGCAGAATGTCGACAATGATGCACTTGGCCAAAAAGGGCGTATGCGTTTTTTCCTGAATATATTCAGGAAAAAAACGCATACGCCCTTTTTGGCCAACCAAGCAAGCTTGCAAAGGAAATCTGCACTACAATGAAGTCTCACTTCCCCCCGGTCAAAAGGGCCATCTGAAAAAAGTGTAAAATCCAGAAAGGCAGGACAGGCCATGGAGAACTGGGAGCTTTGTTATGCTGATGGGCTGGATGTAAATTGCCAACAGCCGCTCTGTAGAAGTGTATGGTGTTTCCTGAAACATCTAAAAAACAAAGCAACAGAGCCTAGGGCACTTCCACTTATGGTCCTATAGCTTAGGGAAATTAAAATCAAAAAGACACAGCCACCCCAAAATTTGGGACGGCTCTTTTTACAGGAATCTCTTCTGTGGCACAAGTTAAATATCCCAGAGAGCAAATAATGGATAAAGAAGTTGCGGTACTTATGTACAACAGAATACCACTCAGCAATGAAATCTATGTCACCAGGCCCGTACCAGCATAATGAGTGGATTGAGGCACGATGATTCTAAGTGAAATAAGTCACACAGAAAAAGAAACATCCTAAGGTATCACTAATACACGGAATGTGAACTTGGCTACACATGAACTGAATTACAAAACAGAACAGGGTCTCAAATTTAGAAAACCAACTTATGCTTGCTTAAGGGGGAAGGTGAGTTGGGGTGCTGCATAAAAGCAGAGTTTGAAATTAGCACAGATACCGTTCCATAAGCCAAATATGTAATAGACAAGACCTACCCCTTGCTCAACGAAATGGATTCAACAATGAGGTATCACCTCACACCTGGTAGAATAGGCATCATAGAAAATCTACAAACAAAAAATGCTGGAAAGGGTGTGGAGAAAAGGAACCCTCTTCCACTATTGTTGGGAATATAAATTGATACAGTCATTATGGAGAACAATATGGAATTTCTTAAGAAACTAACAATAGAATTACCATATGATACAGCAATCCCAGTACTGGACATATACCCAGACAAAACCATAAATCAAAAAGAGTCATTCACCGCAATGTTCATTGCATCACTATTTACAATATCGAGGTAATGGAAGCAACCTAAATGCCTACAGACAGACGAATGCATAAAGCTGTGGTACATATATAAAATGGAATATTACTAAGCCATGAAAAGGAATGAAATTGGGTCATTTGTAGAGACGTCGATGGATCTAGAGACTGTCATACAGAGTGAAGTAAGTCAGAAAGAGAAAAACAAATCTTGTATATTCATGCATATATGTGGAACCTAGAAAAACTGTACAGATTAACCATTTTGCAAGGCATAAATAGAGCAACAGATGTAGACAACAAACGTATGGACAACAAGGGGGGAAAGCTGTTGGGGGGGTGGTGGTGGGAGGAGTTGAGAGACTGGGATTGGCATGTATACATTTATATGTATAAAATAGATAACCAATAAGAACCTGCTGTATAAAAATATAAAATAAAATTCAAAATTAAAAAGAAATAAAATTTAAAAAATAAAACAGAAAAAACAATTATTCCCTGCACATACATGTATTCATATGAATAAATTATTTCCATGCTTATATCTGTAAATACAAAAAAGAGGAATAAAATCTACCTTGAACCAAAAACGAAAAAGAGAAAAAAACACAGAACCCACCAGTTACACAGAGGAAAACCGTATCAGGGCACTTGCTCCAGTTGTAAACAATTCTGAAGTTGGTCAGTGGTGGGGAATCGTCTCCCATTCAGCCAGCAGCCCCCACGCAACAAGCGTCCTCATTGCAAAGCTGGGGCACCGTGCCGAGGCATCTGTGAGTAAACGTGAGCTGAGCCCCAGGCCAGTTGCTGCTGAACTATTCCCACCCGTCCCAGGTAAAACACCTGAATATATACAAGGACTTGAAAGCCTAGAGGAAGGGCCATAGAGCCACACGAGTGACAGCATGCCGGCCGACTTGGTGCCTGCAGGCCAGCCAGGATGGTCCTGGCCCTGGGTGCTCTTATGGAAGATTTCCATTTCCCTGCCTGAGGTACCCATCCTGTCCCTGCCCCCACTGCTTTTTTCCTTCCTCACCTCTGCCCAGGGAGAAATTCCAGCAGCAGGTATGGGTGACACATCCTCTTCTTTAGCAGGTGGCAGCCTGGCAACTGCTGCAGAAAGCCCAGCAGAGCCCCACTCACACTGGGCCACCCACAAAGCCGTGGCCTCTCACTCCCTCCCACCAGCCCAGCCCCGAGACTGCTGACAGGGCAGAGAAAATGGTGTCAGGCACGGCTGCAGGGGCTCTTGCTGCCTGGAGTGGTATTTATATTGATCTCAACCCAGGCACACCTGGGGAGGGCTGGCCGGCACGGTAAGGCTGCCCAGGTCAGCCAATCATCACCCCTCAGGGGCTCAAAGTTGCAGAAAATGGAACTTGCTGAACCGGCCAGGTCCAAGGAACAGGTGTGGGCTCCTGAGAGTCAGGATAGACAAGGGGCTGCAGCTTTGGCTTGTTTTCTAATCATTTTATCTGGCCCATGAGTGGGAGACAACTTCAAGAAAACCCTCTCCTAATGAGAGGAACCCAGGAGTCAGGGAGAGGAGGGGTGGGTGGTGGTTGGAGACAGAGGCCTGGTGCCCCGGGTGCAGTGGAAGTCTCTGGAAGACCAGGTGGAGGGAGGCCTCACGGAGTGATGCCCAGGGTCACAGACCTGTCACAGCTGCTGTTTGTTAGTTCAAGTCCTGCTCTGAGGTGCTCTGTGTCAGCTCTGAGCGACAGGTGAGCTGGGGGTGCTCTGCAATGAGGGCTATGTGCACGGTTCCTGTGTGCCCAGCCCTGCCACGGTACCTGCAAGGGTAGCTCTGTATCCTGGGAGGGGCCTGACCACGAGAGCCCCGTGGGCTGGGGTGGGGGTGGGGTACCTGCCCAGGTGAGCTCCATATTCTGCGATTGGTCTGACCACGAGAGCCCCATGGGCTGCTGGGGACCTGGTAAAGGATGTCAGGACAGTCAGTGAAGCCACCGAGGATATACCTCCAGTTGCTCCTAATTGCTACACCCTGCTGGTCATTCTACCAACCACCAGGACATGGTATTCTGTATTAGTCTTCAATGATGCCTTCTTTTGTATTCCATTAGTCCCAGAGTCACAAGAAATTTTGGCTTGTGAGTGGCAGGACTCAACATACAACTAAAACAATACTTCCGGGTCGTCTGGCCCCAAGGGTGCAAAAATTCCCACACCATCTTTGGGGAAAGCTTAGCTAAAGACCTAAAAGTTCTGCCTCTGGAAAAGGAAACCCTCCTTCAATATGCAGACGACATTCTGATCGCCAGCCCTACTAAGGAGGCCTCTGAACTACCAAGCCAATAAAGGATAGAAGTTGTCCAAGAAAAAGCTCAAATATCACAGACTGCAGTGACCTGCCTGGGCTTCATTCACACAGAAGGTCGGAGAAGCCCATCCCAGGAAAGGGAAGAAACCGTTTTCAGCCTTACCCCTTTCTAAAACTAGAAGACAGCTTAGGGGTTCCTGGGGAGGCCAGGGTTTGCTGCTTCTGGATCCCTAACTACAGTCTACTAGCTGGGCCTCTATATGAAACACTGAAAGGAAAAGATGATGATCCTTTTGAATAGAATCCAGAAGTGGCCTTTCAAGAATGGAAAGAGCAGTCAATTCAGACCCTTGCCCTGGAACTCCCTAATTTAGCTAAACCCTTTGACCTTTACATTCCCGGTGAAAGGTGAATCGCCATTGGAGAATTAGTGCAAAAACTGGGACCACTTGAAATGGAACAATGCAAGAATGCCATCCAGGTAGGATAAACTACGGTCACCAAGGGGCTTGGCCCACTGCCACATCTGGCCAAGATACTGGCGGTATCTAAAAACCTGGAAATCAGCAGCCCAAAAGGCCACCTCCTTCCTAAGGGTAAAGGACCCCACGTGGTGATCCTAACCACCAACCATGCCCTGAAGTTGCAGGGTTCGCTCCGTGGGCACACTGACCTTGAGTGAGGAGGCCCTCCAACTCCAACATCCAGAGAGATAACCGGGGGCAACAGGGCACCATGACGACTCGTGTGAACATCACTTGACCTGGAGTTTCTCTCATAAAACAACAAGAGTGTGTCCCAAAAGAGTAGACTACTGCTTGCAGGACTTACTGCACCCAGAGGGGAGCTAATAATCTTGGCGGGGGAAGAGTATACCACACTGTCACCATAGAAAAGCCTACAGACACCGTGATGATGGTGGCCAATAAGACCGGCTGGACTCCTGTTTACTTCAAAAGGCTGTTGACTCAGTGGCCATCATGGTCCTTGATCACCACTGACCCTGGACTGTCTGGGAGTTGAGCGGGCAGGGCTCTGACACCTGGTGCTGTTTGTACGTTAATTCAGGGGCCTAATTGAAGAAAGCGCAGACTACTGGTCAGAGCATCTAGGCTGGCAGAAACGGTCAGCCTAAGGTGGCCGAACAAATGTGGGGTGGGGTGAAACCGGCCCCCACAGCGTCTCTGCACATCTCTTTCCTGGATCCTTAAAGGTCATTAGAATCTATAACACTTCCAATGCTGGTGCTCAGGTGGACGAGCAGGGAGGCAGGGGTCCTGGGGACAATCAACGTCACCGGGAGGCTGCTGGGGAGAAGCTCTGACCCTCGCCCCAGGGTATGAGGGCTCCCAACTCAGCACTCAGCAGTTACAGAAGAAGGGTCTGCACCCTCAGCACTCCAAGAATGAGGAACGGGACAAAAGGCAGAGGAGGGGTTTGTCCCCAGCAAAGCCCATTAAAAATCCCTGGGAGATAAAAATAGAATCTGGGCAATAAAGTCAAGTCTAACCTTTTTTATCCTTTGTGCTTTGTCTAATTTCACGTACTCCTAGGGTCCCGCATGCAGAGGTTCCACACCCGGCACTTCAGACCAGATTTCCTAGTGCAGAATGGCTGGGTCGACACCTCAGCTCCTGGGGCCCAGTGCAGACTCCACGATATAGAGCCTGAGCTACAGCCAACCCGGCCCTCGAGAGCTCCGCCGCCTCCCTCCCTCCCACTGACTCTGACAGGATCTCTACACAGCAGCCCAGCCCACAGCCCATGGGGTAGTGCATGCTCTCACCTCTCCATTCTCTGATCAAAATATAAAGTTTCCTTTGCTTGTGAACCAAACTCAGTCTCGATCTGTTGGCCCCAATGACACTGGGCAGGGGGACACTCGTTGGGGTCCACTCTGGAGGATCAGTAACAGAAATTGAGACTATTGTAACCTCAATGAACAGATGTGTGAGCCAAACTGTAGTTAACATAGAACAGTGTATAAGGCTCGGGTAAAATAAGATGTTTTTAACACTTCCATTTGATATTTCCATCACTTTTTATAAGCAAGTTCAGTGAAAAGGTTTGTCTTATTTGTCAGGTCAATATTAGAGAAACGAAGTGATTTCTTTCCAAGGATGTACATCTAATAATCTTGGTTAAACCTTCAACCTTGTTTTAAATGCTTTTCCATTGAAAATGATACCTCTCTTTCAGCTCCCCCATTTCTGAGAAGTATAAAATCTTATAATTTATTATTACCAAAGGGGAAAGGTGGGAGGAGGGATAAATTAACAGTTTGGAATTAACACATACACACTGCTATGTATAAAATAGATCATCAACAAGGAACTACTGTATAGCACAGGGAACTACACTCAACATTTTGCAATAACCTATAAGGGGAAATAATCTGAAAAAGAATAGATATTTTTATTGACATCATCTATCAATGACAGTTAAAGTGTAGCCTAAGGGAAGCTGGTGGTGAGTGCTTCTGACCCTGAAGACTTCAATCATCTAAAGTTTGGACTCTGCCTACTTCCCAAGGCCCTTAATGAACATATGTGTAGCCGTAGCTTAAAAACTTCCCCAGTTTGGGTTTCGGGGAGACACTGATTTTGAAAAAGCCCTGGTGTTCTCCTTACATGAATGGGACTCTTCCTACTGCTAAAACATGTCTGTCACACACAGAGGATGGTATACCGTCTGATCGGGAAGAGTTTGGAAAAGGCATCTCATCTCCTCATCTCCTGGTGCTCGGGTTCACCCCTCCAGCGTCTTTACTAACAGTCTCCCCACTTGGAGATGTCAGCACTGTCAACATCCTGTTGCGTACAGTTTGGAATTTGTCCAGAGGATGAAGCGGAAGGATGAGGAACAAAGAGAGACAAGTCCTAGGTGTTCAGACAGGCACATGTCACTCTAATTTCCAATCAGGAAGACGAATTGACCAAAGGCTAGGGTTGCCCATGGAAACAGTATAGGGCTTGAGGAAATCCCGCTGCTTTGTGGCCAGTTCCCATAAACACAAGTTGAACAATGGAACTCAGGGGCAGTAAAATTCACAAAACTGCAGAGTTGAAAATATCCATCACTGAAAAATGTCTTGAGGAAAGTCAGAGAAAAGGACTTGTAAGCAAGGGAGAATGGCAGGAAAGGGATTTGAGGAGGTAGAAAGGACTCGCCATTAAGCACAAGAAAAGGAGCTGAACATTGCCAACATTGCAGTTGGCCAAAAAGGGTGTATGCGTTTTTTTCTGTATATATTCAAGAAAAGGGCATACACTTTTTTAGCCAACCAAACAGGTGGGCACTGGAAGTCAATACTACAAAAGATATCACTTCGCATCAGTCAGAAGAGCCATCCTCATAAAGCGTAAACAACAGAAATGCAGGACAGGGCAAGGAGAAGAGGGAGCCCTGTGAGACTTATAGTGGAAATGTATATTGCCAACGGCCATTCTGGAGAAGTGTATTGTGTTTACTAAAGCATCTAAAAAATGAGCTACAGAGCATAGGGCACTTGCACTCATGGGCGTATATCTTGGGAAAAACAAAAATCGAGAGGACACAGGCACCCCAATGTTTACCCCCTCTCTGTTTAAAAGATCCTCGACTAGGATATAACTTAAATGTCTCTGGAGGGAAAAAATGGATAGAGATGTGGTACTTAGGTAGAGTGGAATATTATTCAGCCTGGAAATCAATGAAATATGGCCAGTTGTAACAACTCCAGAGGAGTTACGTATGATCATTCTAAGTGACAGAATTCAAAAAGAAAAAGACACATATCATAAGATATCACTTAAAGGTGGAATCCAAAATGGCTACACATGAAATAAATTACAAAACAAAAACATAGTCAAATATGTAGAAAACACGCATAAGGCTGCTAAACGGGAAAGGTGGGGAGGGGTGAGGCATCATCCAGGAGGTTGAAATTAGCAAAGATACCATTCCAAATACCAAACTGATAATCAACAAGGCCTACACGGTAGCTAAAAGAACTGCACTCAGCACACTCAAGTCACCGGAAAAGAATATATACGACTGGTAAGAATCTGAAAAAGAATTTATTGATGTCTCTCTGTACGTGAATCAAGTGGATGTACAGCAGCAAGAAACAGAGCTTTGAAAATCAGCTGTAACCAATATAGTAATAAATTGAAAAAAATAAACGACAGAGAGACAGAGAAAACCTCTTACAACTTTTCCTCAGGGACGGTGATGCAACATGGATTGAACACATCTAGACCCACAGCAGGATGAGACATAAGGCTGGAAACTGTTTGCGCTAAGAGAAATGTGAGGTTGGGTGAGGAAATGCACACCCTTTAAAGTAATACTACCTGGTACCCATTCAATGGGTCCCAAATCTGCAGGTTCAAGGGATCTTCCTACAGCTAAAACATGCATGGAAAACCCAGAGGACTGTACACCATGTGATCGGGAGATGTGTCTAAAATGCACCTCATTTATCCTCTCCTGGTGCTCCTGTTCACCATTCCAGCCACGTTACTTAGAATCTCCCCACGTGGAGAATCAGCACATTTCAAATTCTGTTTCACACATTTTGCAAATTGTGAGGAGGATGAACGGGAAGAGGGGGAACCAATGAGAGAATAGTTGTAGGGGTTTGGACGGGCACATATCACTCTAATTTCCCATTAAGAATAAGAATTAAAGAAAGGCTCAGCCTGCCTCGCCGGAGCCAAAATAGGGCCTGAAGCAATCCTGCGGGTTTGAGGCCAGCTCACAAAAGAGCAACTTAAAAAATGGAGCTCAGGGTCACTGCAATTCACAAACCTGCAGAGTTATAAATGAAAACTAACGTCCAAAAATATGTTGAGGTAAGGCAAAGAAGAGGATCTGAATGCAAGACAGAATTGCAAGAAACAGATTTCAAGAGATAGATTGGACTCGTCTTTCACGCACATGAAAAGCGGCAGAATTTCGACAATGATGCAGTTGGCCCAAAAGGGCGTATGCGTTTTTTCCTGATTATATCCAGGAAAAAACGCATACGCACTTTATGGGCAACGAAGCAAGCAAGCAATGCAAATGTGCACAACAAAGAAGTCTCACTTCCCACCGGTCAAAAGGGCCATCCTAAAAAATTGTAAAAACCAGAAATGCAGGACAGGCCATGGAGAACAGGGAGCCTTTATACGCTGATGGGCAGTGTGTGACCTGCCAAGAGCCACTCTGGAGAAGTGTATGGTGGTTCCTAAATCATCTAAAAAACAGAGCTACAGAGCATAGGACACTTCCAATCATGGGAGTATATCTAGGGAAGTCTAAAAATCAACAAGACACAAGCACACCACAGTTTAGGGCTACTCTGTTTACAAGAACCTCAACTTCAGTACACCTTAAATATCCCAGGAAAAAGAACAATGGATAAAGAAGATGTGGTACTTATGTACAATGGAATATCTCTTCACCATGAAATCAATGTAATAAGGCTAGTAGAAGGATAAAGAGTGGATTTAGGTCCGATAATACTACTTGAAATAAGTCAAACAGAAAAAGAAACATATCATAAGATATCACTTATAGAGGGAGGGTAAATATGGCTGCACAAGAAATGAATTACAGAACAGAACAGTGTCTCACATTTAGAAAACACACTTATGTCAGCTTAAGGGGAAAGGAGAGGTGGGGTGATGCATAAAACCAGAGTTTGAAATTAGCACAGATACCGTTCAATAAACCAAATAGGTATTAGACAAGATCTACACCTTGCTCAATGAACTGGCCTCAACACACCCTATACACCGCAGAGAAATATATCTGAGTAATAAGAATCTTAAAACCCATGTATTGATATATCTCCATAAGGGAATCAAGTGTGTGCAGAGCGGCACAAACACAGCAGTGAAAATGAGCTAAACCCCATTATAGAAATAAATTTTAAAAACAAAACGCTGAAACAATGAAAGAGAGAAAAATTCTTACAAAATTCGCTCAGGGGCTGTGATGCAACCTGGATTGACCACATATAAACCCACAGCTGGATAAGACATAAGGCTGGACACTTGGGGCTGAGAGGATTGGTGAGCTTTGGTGAGCAACTGCCGAAAGTTTAATGCAATACTTCATGCTACTCATTCCAAGGGTCCCAACACTCCAGGTTGAAGGGAATCTTCCTCCAGCTAAACCATGCTTGGGAAACCCAGCGACTGGTATACCATATGATCGGGAAAGGTTTCTAAAACACACCTCATTTTTCCTCTCCTGGGGCTCCGGATCGACATTCCAGCCGCTTTACTAACAACATCCCCACATGGAGAGTCAATGCCTTTAAGTTCTGGTATCGCACAGTCTGCAGTTAGTGCGGAGGATGAATGGGAATGGGGGAACCAGTGAGAAACTAGCTGTAGCGGTTTCAATGGGCACATGTCACTCTAATTTCACATCAGTAAGAAGAATTAACCAAAGGCACAGCAAGGTGCCCCAGAAGAAGAATAGAGCTTCAAGGAATCCTGTGGTTATGAGGCAAGATCACAAAAATAAGAGCTGAAAAATGGAGCTAAGGGCCACTGCAATTCAAAAACCTGCAGAGTTATAAAGGCCAACTATTTTCAAAAAATATATTGAGGTAAGGATATGAAGAAGCATTGAAAGCAAGGCAGAATTGCAGGAAACCGATTTCAGGAGGTACACTGGAATTGCATTTAAAACATATGAAGAGAGTCAGAACCTCGACAATGATGCACTTGGCCAAAAAGGGCGTATGCGTTTTTTCCTGAATATAGTCAGGAAAAAACGCATACACACTTTTTGGCCAACCAAGCAAGCTTGCAAAGGAAATCTGCACTACAATGAAGTCTCACTTTCCCCTGGTCAAAAGGGCCATCTGAAAAAAGTGTAAAATCCATAAAGGCACGACAGGCCATGGAGAACTGGGAGCCTTCTTCTGCTGATGGGCGGGATGTAAATTGCCAACAGCCACTCTGGAGAAGTGTATGGTGTTTCCTGAAACATCTAAAAAACAAAGCAACAGAGCCTAGGGCACTTCCACTTATGGTCCTATAGTTTAGGGAAATTAAAATCAAAAAGACACAGCCACCCCAAAGTTTGGGATGGCTCTGTTTACAAGAACCTCATATACGGTACAAGTTCAATATCGCAGAAAGTGAAAAATGGATAAAGAATTTGTGGTACTTATGTACAATGCAATATCACTCAGCAATGAAATCTATGTCATCAGGCCCGTAGCAGCATAATGAGTGGATTAAGTACGATGAATCTAACTGAAATAAGTCACACAGAGAAAGAAACATCATAAGATATCACTAATACACGGAATGTAAACTTGGCTACACAGGAACTGAATTCCAAAACAGAACAGGGTCTCAAATTTAGAAAACCAACTTATGCTTGCTTAAGGGGAAAGGTGAGTTGGGGTGCTGCATAAAACCAGAGATTGAAATGAGCACAGATAAAGTTCTATAAGCCAAATATGGAATAGACAAGAGCTACTCCTTGCTCAACGAAATGGACTCAACACCCCATATTCAACGCCTAGGAATATACCTGCCTAGTAAGAATCATAAAAGCTATGGATTTATATATCTCTGTAAGAGAATCAAGAGTGTGTACAGCGGCATTAAAGCAGTGAAAATCAACTAAATCCCATATTAAAAATAAATTTCTTAAACAAAACACAATGACAGTGAAATAGAGAGCAATACTTAAGTAATTCATTCAAGGCTTCTGAGGCAACCTGCATTTACCATATCTACACCCAGAGCTGGGTGACACATAAGGCTGGACACTTGGGGCTCATAAGATTGGTGAGGTTCGGTGAGCAAATGCAGACCCTTTGAAGTCATTGCATGGTACCCATTCCATGGGTCTCAACTCTCCAGGTTTACGGGATTCTTCCTTCAGCTAAAACATGCATGTGGAACCCAGAGTATGATCCACCGTGTGATCGAGAACCGTGTTCAAATGTGTCTCACTTTTCGTTCCCTGGTACTCGGGTGCAACATTCCAGACGCTTTACTAACACTCTCCTCACTTGGAGAGTGAGTGCCTTTAACCTCCTGTTTGGCCCAGTTTGCAATTTCTGCGGAAGATGAACAGGAATAGGGAGAACCAATGAGAGACTAGCTGGAGGTGTCTGGACGGGCAAATTTAACTCTCATTTCCCACAGGGAAGAGGAATAAACCAAAGGCTCAGCATGCCGTGCCGGAACCAGATTAGGGCCTGAAGCCATCCTGCGGTGTTGCGGCCAGGTCACAAGAAAGCGAGTTGAAGAAAGGAGCTCAGGGGCACTGTAATTCACAAACCTGCAGATTTATAAATGACAGTTATTGTCCGAAAATATACTGAAGTAGGGCTGCCAAGAGGACTTGAATGCGGGGCAGAATTGCAGGAAATCGATTTTAGGAGGAATCGGAATTGGATTGCATTTAAAACACAGGAAAAGAGGCAGAATGTCGACAATGATGCACTTGGCCAAAAAGGGCGTATGCGTTTTTTCCTGAATATATTCAGGAAAAAACGCATAAGCCCTTTTTGGCCAACCAAGCAAGCTTGCAAAGGAAATCTGCACTACAATGAAGTCTCACTTCCCCCCGGTCAAAAGGGCCATCTGAAAAAAGTGTAAAATCCAGAAAGGCAGGACAGGCCATGGAGAACTGGGAGCCTTTTTATGCTGATGGGCTGGATGTAAATTGCCAACAGCCGCTCTGTAGAAGTGTATGGTGTTTCCTGAAACATCTAAAAAACAAAGCAACAGAGCCTAGGGCACTTCCACTTATGGTCCTATAGCTTAGGGAAATTAAAATCAAAAAGACACAGCCACCCCAAAATTTGGGACGGCTCTTTTTACAGGAATCTCTTCTGTGGCACAAGTTAAATATCCCAGAGAGCAAATAATGGATAAAGAAGTTGCGGTACTTATGTACAACAGAATACCACTCAACAATGAAATCTATGTCACCAGGCCCGTACCAGCATAATGAGTGGATTGAGGCACGATGATTCTAAGTGAAATAAGTCACACAGAAAAAGAAACATCCTAAGGTATCACTAATACACGGAATGTGAACTTGGCTACACATGAACTGAATTACAAAACAGAACAGGGTCTCAAATTTAGAAAACCAACTTATGCTTGCTTAAGGGGGAAGGTGAGTTGGGGTGCTGCATAAAAGCAGAGTTTGAAATTAGCACAGATACCGTTCCATAAGCCAAATATGTAATAGACAAGACCTACCCCTTGCTCAACGAAATGGATTCAACAATGAGGTATCACCTCACACCTGGTAGAATAGGCATCATAGAAAATCTACAAACAAAAAATGCTGGAAAGGGTGTGGAGAAAAGGAACCCTCTTCCACTATTGTTGGGAATATAAATTGATACAGTCATTATGGAGAACAATATGGAATTTCTTAAGAAACTAACAATAGAATTACCATATGATACAGCAATCCCAGTACTGGACATATACCCAGACAAAACCATAAATCAAAAAGAGTCATTCACCGCAATGTTCATTGCATCACTATTTACAATATCGAGGTAATGGAAGCAACCTAAATGCCTACAGACAGACGAATGCATAAAGCCGTGGTACATATATAAAATGGAATATTACTAAGCCATGAAAAGGAATGAAATTGGGTCATTTGTAGAGACGTCGATGGATCTAGAGACTGTCATACAGAGTGAAGTAAGTCAGAAAGAGAAAAACAAATCTTGTATATTCATGCATATATGTGGAACCTAGAAAAACTGTACAGATTAACCATTTTGCAAGGCATAAATAGAGCAACAGATGTAGACAACAAACGTATGGACAACAAGGGGGGAAAGCTGTTGGGGGGGTGGTGGTGGGAGGAGTTGAGAGACTGGGATTGGCATGTATACATTTATATGTATAAAATAGATAACCAATAAGAACCTGCTGTATAAAAATATAAAATAAACTTCAAAATTAAAAAGAAATAAAATTTAAAAAATAAAACAGAAAAAACAATTATTCCCTGCACATACATGTATTCATATGAATAAATTATTTCCATGCTTATATCTGTAAATACAAAAAAGAGGAATAAAATCTACCTTGAACCAAAAACGAAAAAGAGAAAAAAACACAGAACCCACCAGTTACACAGAGGAAAACCGTATCAGGGCACTTGCTCCAGTTGTAAACAATTCTGAAGTTGGTCAGTGGTGGGGAATCGTCTCCCATTCAGCCAGCAGCCCCCACGCAACAAGCGTCCTCATTGCAAAGCTGGGGCACCGTGCCGAGGCATCTGTGAGTAAACGTGAGCTGAGCCCCAGGCCAGTTGCTGCTGAACTATTCCCACCCGTCCCAGGTAAAACACCTGAATATATACAAGGACTTGAAAGCCTAGAGGAAGGGCCATAGAGCCACACGAGTGACAGCATGCCGGCCGACTTGGTGCCTGCAGGCCAGCCAGGATGGTCCTGGCCCTGGGTGCTCTTATGGAAGATTTCCATTTCCCTGCCTGAGATACCCGTCCTGTCCCTGCCCCCACTGCTTTTTTCCTTCCTCACCTCTGCCCAGGGAGAAATTCCAGCAGCAGGTATGGGTGACACATCCTCTTCTTTAGCAGGTGGCAGCCTGGCAACTGCTGCAGAAAGTCCAGCAGAGCCCCACTCACACTGGGCCACCCACAAAGCCGTGGCCTCTCACTCCCTCCCACCAGCCCAGCCCCGAGACTGCTGACAGGGCAGAGAAAATGGTGTCAGGCACGGCTGCAGGGGCTCTTGCTGTCTGGAGTGGTATTTATATTGATCTCAACCCAGGCACACCTGGGGAGGGCTGGCCGGCACGGTAAGGCTGCCCAGGTCAGCCAATCATCACCCCTCAGGGGCTCACAGTTGCAGAAAATGGAACTTGCTGAACCGGCCAGGTCCAAGGAACAGGTGTGGGCTCCTGAGAGTCAGGATAGACAAGGGGCTGCAGCTTTGGCTTGTTTTCTAATCATTTTATCTGGCCCATGAGTGGGAGACAACTTCAAGAAAACCCTCTCCTAATGAGAGGAACCCAGGAGTCAGGGAGAGGAGGGGTGGGTGGTGGTTGGAGACAGAGGCCTGGTGCCCCGGGTGCAGTGGAAGTCTCTGGAAGACCAGGTGGAGGGAGGCCTCACGGAGTGATGCCCAGGGTCACAGACCTGTCGCAGCTGCTGTTTGTTAGTTCAAGTCCTGCTCTGAGGTGCTCTGTGTCAGCTCTGAGCGACAGGTGAGCTGGGGGTGCTCTGCAATGAGGGCTATGTGCACGGTTCCTGTGTGCCCAGCCCTGCCACGGTACCTGCAAGGGTAGCTCTGTATCCTGGGAGGGGCCTGACCACGAGAGCCCCGTGGGCTGGGGTGGGGGTGGGGTACCTGCCCAGGTGAGCTCCATATTCTGCGATTGGTCTGACCACGAGAGCCCCATGGGCTGCTGGGGACCTGGTAAAGGATGTCAGGACAGTCAGTGAAGCCACCGAAGATATACCTCCAGTTGTTCCTAATTCCTACACCCTGCTGGTCATTCTACCAACCACCAGGACATGGTATTCTGTATTAGTCTTCAATGATGCCTTCTTTTGTATTCCATTAGTCCCAGAGTCACAAGAAATTTTGGCTTGTGAGTGGCAGGACTCAACATACAACTAAAACAATACTTCCGGGCCGTCTGGCCCCAAGGGTGCAAAAATTCCTACACCATCTTTGGGGAAAGCTTAGCTAAAGACCTAAAAGTTCTACCTCTGGAAAAGGAAACCCTCCTTCAATATGCAGACGACATTCTGATCGCCAGCCCTACTAAGGAGGCCTCTGAACTACCAAGCCAATAAAGGATAGAAGTTGTCCAAGAAAAAGCTCAAATATCACAGACTGCGGTGACCTGCCTGGGCTTCATTCTCACAGAAGGTCAGAGAAGCCCATCCCAGGAAAGGGAAGAAACCATTTTCAGCCTTACCCCTTTCTAAAACTAGAAGACAGCTTAGGGGTTCCTGGGGAGGCCAGGGTTTGCTGCTTCTGGATCCCTAACTACAGTCTACTAGCTGGGCCTCTATATGAAACACTGAAAGGAAAAGATGATGATCATTTTGAATAGAATCCAGAAGTGGCCTTTCAAGAATGGAAAGAGCAGTCAATTCAGACCCTTGCCCTGGAACTCCCTAATTTAGCTAAACCCTTTGACCTTTACATTCCCGGTGAAAGGTGAATCGCCATTGGAGAATTAGTGCAAAAACTGGGGCCACTTGAAATGGAACAATGCAAGAATGCCATCCAGGTAGGATAAACTACGGTCACTAAGGGGCTTGGCCCACTGCCACATCAGGCAAAGATACTGGCGGTATCTACAAACCTGGAAATCAGCAGCCCAAAAGGCCACCTCCCTCCTAAGGGAAAAGGACCCCACGTGGTGATCCTAACCACCAACCATGCCCTGAAGTTGCAGGGTTCGCTCCGTGGGCACACCGACCTCGAGTGAGGAGGCCCTCCAACTCCAACATCCAGAGAGATAACCGGGGCCAACAGGGCACCATGACGACTCGTGTGAACATCACTTGACCTGGAGTTTCTCTCATAAAACAACAAGAGTGTGTCCCAAAAGAGTAGACTACTGCTTGCAGGACTTACTGCACCCAGAGGGGAGCTAATAATCTTGGCGGGGGAACAGTATACCACACTGTCACCATAGAAAAGCCTACAGACACCGTGATGATGGTGGCCAATAAGACCGGCTGGACTCCTGTTTACTTCAAAAGGCTGTTGACTCAGTGGCCATCATGGTCCTTGATCACCACTGACCCTGGACTGTCTGGGAGTTGAGCGGGCAGGGCTCTGACACCTGGTGCTGTTTGTACGTTAATTCAGGGGCCTAATTGAAGAAAGCGCAGACTACTGGTCAGAGCATCTAGGCTGGCAGAAACGGTCAGCCTAAGGTGGCCGAACAAATGTGGGGCGGGGTGAAACCGGCCCCCACAGCGTCTCTGCACATTTCTTTCCTGGATCCTTAAAGGTCATTAGAATCTATAACACTTCCAATGCTGGTGCTCAGGTGGACGAGCAGGGAGGCAGGGGTCCTGGGGACAATCAACGTCACCGGGAGGCTGCTGGGGAGAAGCTCTGACCCTCGCCCCAGGGTATGAGGGCTCCCAACTCAGCACTCAGCAGTTACAGAAGAAGGGTCTGCACCCTCAGCACTCCAAGAATGAGGAACGGGACAAAAGGCAGAGGAGGGGTTTGTCCCCAGCAAAGCCCATTAAAAATCCCTGGGAGATAAAAATAGAATCTGGGCAATAAAGTCAAGTCTAACCTTTTTTATCCTTTGTGCTTTGTCTAATTTCACGTACTCCTAGGGTCCCGCATGCAGAGGTTCCATACCCGGCACTTCAGACCAGATTTCCTAGTGCAGAATGGCTGGGTCGACACCTCAGCTCCTGGGGCCCAGTGCAGACTCCACGATATAGAGCCTGAGCTACAGCCAACCCGGCCCTCGAGAGCTCCGCCGCCTCCCTCCCTCCCACTGACTCTGACAGGATCTCTACACAGCAGCCCAGCCCACAGCCCACGGGGTAGTGCATGCTCTCACCTCTCCATTCTCTGAGCAAAATATAAAGTTTCCTTTGCTTGTGAACCAAACTCAGTCTCGATCTGTTGGCCCCAATGACACTGGGCAGGGGGACACTCGTTGGGGTCCACTCTGGAGGATCAGTAACAGAAATTGAGACTATTGTAACCTCAATGAACAGATGTGTGAGCCAAACTGTAGTTAACATAGAACAGTGTATAAGGCTCGGGTAAAATAAGATGTTTTTAACACTTCCATTTGATATTTCCATCACTTTTTATAAGCAAGTTCAGTGAAAAGGTTTGTCTTATTTGTCAGGTCAATATTAGAGAAACGAAGTGATTTCTTTCCAAGGATGTACATCTAATAATCTTGGTTAAACCTTCAATCTTGTTTTAAATGCTTTTCCATTGAAAATGATACCTCTCTTTCAGCTCCCCCATTTCTGAGAAGTATAAAATCTTATAATTTATTATTACCAAAGGGGAAAGGTGGGAGGAGGGATAAATTAACAGTTTGGAATTAACACATACACACTGCTATGTATAAAATAGATCATCAACAAGGAACTACTGTATAGCACAGGGAACTACACTCAACATTTTGCAATAACCTATAAGGGGAAATAATCTGAAAAAGAATAGATATTTTTATTGACATCATCTATCAATGACAGTTAAAGTGTAGCCTAAGGGAAGCTGGTGGTGAGTGCTTCTGACCCTGAAGACTTCAATCATCTAAAGTTTGGACTCTGCCTACTTCCCAAGGCCCTTAATGAACATATGTGTAGCCGTAGCTTAAAAACTTCCCCAGTTTGGGTTTCGGGGAGACACTGATTTTGAAAAAGCCCTGGTGTTCTCCTTACATGAATGGGACTCTTCCTACTGCTAAAACATGTCTGTCACACACAGAGGATGGTATACCGTCTGATCGGGAAGAGTTTGGAAAAGGCATCTCATCTCCTCATCTCCTGGTGCTCGGGTTCACCCCTCCAGCGTCTTTACTAACAGTCTCCCCACTTGGAGATGTCAGCACTGTCAACATCCTGTTGCGTACAGTTTGGAATTTGTCCAGAGGATGAAGCGGAAGGATGAGGAACAAAGAGAGACAAGTCCTAGGTGTTCAGACAGGCACATGTCACTCTAATTTCCAATCAGGAAGACGAATTGACCAAAGGCTAGGGTTGCCCATGGAAACAGTATAGGGCTTGAGGAAATCCCGCTGCTTTGTGGCCAGTTCCCATAAACACAAGTTGAACAATGGAACTCAGGGGCAGTAAAATTCACAAAACTGCAGAGTTGAAAATATCCATCACTGAAAAATATCTTGAGGAAAGTCAGAGAAAAGGACTTGTAAGCAAGGGAGAATGGCAGGAAAGGGATTTGAGGAGGTAGAAAGGACTCGCCATTAAGCACAAGAAAAGGAGCTGAACATTGCCAACATTGCAGTTGGCCAAAAAGGGTGTATGTGTTTTTTTCTGTATATATTCAAGAAAAGGGCATACACTTTTTTAGCCAACCAAACAGGTGGGCACTGGAAGTCAATACTACAAAAGATATCACTTCGCATCAGTCAGAAGAGCCATCCTCATAAAGCGTAAACAACAGAAATGCAGGACAGGGCAAGGAGAAGAGGGAGCCCTGTGAGACTTATAGTGGAAATGTATATTGCCAACGGCCATTCTGGAGAAGTGTATTGTGTTTACTAAAGCATCTAAAAAATGAGCTACAGAGCATAGGGCACTTGCACTCATGGGCGTATATCTTGGGAAAAACAAAAATCGAGAGGACACAGGCACCCCAATGTTTACCCCCTCTCTGTTTAAAAGATCCTCGACTAGGATATAACTTAAATGTCTCTGGAGGGAAAAAATGGATAGAGATGTGGTACTTAGGTAGAGTGGAATATTATTCAGCCTGGAAATCAATGAAATATGGCCAGTTGTAACAACTCCAGAGGAGTTACGTATGATCATTCTAAGTGACAGAATTCAAAAAGAAAAAGACACATATCATAAGATATCACTTAAAGGTGGAATCCAAAATGGCTACACATGAAATAAATTACAAAACAAAAACATAGTCAAATATGTAGAAAACATGCATAAGGCTGCTAAACGGGAAAGGTGGGGAGGGGTGAGGCATCATCCAGGAGGTTGAAATTAGCAAAGATACCATTCCAAATACCAAACTGATAATCAACAAGGCCTACACGGTAGCTAAAAGAACTGCACTCAGCACACTCAAGTCACCGGAAAAGAATATATACGACTGGTAAGAATCTGAAAAAGAATTTATTGATGTCTCTCTGTACGTGAATCAAGTGGATGTACAGCAGCAAGAAACAGAGCTTTGAAAATCAGCTGTAACCAATATAGTAATAAATTGAAAAAAATAAACGACAGAGAGACAGAGAAAACCTCTTACAACTTTTCCTCAGGGACGGTGATGCAACATGGATTGAACACATCTAGACCCACAGCAGGATGAGACATAAGGCTGGAAACTGTTTGCGCTAAGAGAAATGTGAGGTTGGGTGAGGAAATGCACACCCTTTAAAGTAATACTACCTGGTACCCATTCAATGGGTCCCAAATCTGCAGGTTCAAGCGATCTTCCTACAGCTAAAACATGCATGGAAAACCCAGAGGACTGTACACCATGTGATCGGGAGATGTGTCTAAAATGCACCTCATTTATCCTCTCCTGGTGCTCCTGTTCACCATTCCAGCCACGTTACTTAGAATCTCCCCACGTGGAGAATCAGCACATTTCAAATTCTGTTTCACACATTTTGCAAATTGTGAGGAGGATGAACGGGAAGAGGGGTACCAATGAGAGAATAGTTGTAGGGGTTTGGACGGGCACATATCACTCTAATTTCCCATTAAGAATAAGAATTAAAGAAAGGCTCAGCCTGCCTCGCCGGAGCCAAAATAGGGCCTGAAGCAATCCTGCGGGTTTGAGGCCAGCTCACAAAAGAGCAACTTAAAAAATGGAGCTCAGGGTCACTGCAATTCACAAACCTGCAGAGTTATAAATGAAAACTAACGTCCAAAAATATGTTGAGGTAAGGCAAAGAAGAGGATCTGAATGCAAGACAGAATTGCAAGAAACAGATTTCAAGAGATAGATTGGACTCGTCTTTCACGCACATGAAAAGCGGCAGAATTTCGACAATGATGCAGTTGGCCCAAAAGGGCGTATGCGTTTTTTCCTGATTATATCCAGGAAAAAACGCATACGCACTTTATGGGCAACGAAGCAAGCAAGCAATGCAAATGTGCACAACAAAGAAGTCTCACTTCCCACCGGTCAAAAGGGCCATCCTAAAAAATTGTAAAAACCAGAAATGCAGGACAGGCCATGGAGAACAGGGAGCCTTTATACGCTGATGGGCAGTGTGTGACCTGCCAAGAGCCACTCTGGAGAAGTGTATGGTGGTTCCTAAATCATCTAAAAAACAGAGCTACAGAGCATAGGACACTTCCAATCATGGGAGTATATCTAGGGAAGTCTAAAAATCAACAAGACACAAGCACACCACAGTTTAGGGCTACTCTGTTTACAAGAACCTCAACTTTAGTACACCTTAAATATCCCAGGAAAGAGAACAATGGATAAAGAAGATGTGGTACTTATGTACAATGGAATATCTCTTCACCATGAAATCAATGTAATAAGGCTAGTAGAAGGATAAAGAGTGGATTTAGGTCCGATAATACTACTTGAAATAAGTCAAACAGAAAAAGAAACATATCATAAGATATCACTTATAGAGGGAGGGTAAATATGGCTGCACAAGAAATGAATTACAGAACAGAACAGTGTCTCACATTTAGAAAACACACTTATGTCAGCTTAAGGGGAAAGGAGAGGTGGGGTGATGCATAAAACCAGAGTTTGAAATTAGCACAGATACCGTTCAATAAACCAAATAGGTATTAGACAAGATCTACACCTTGCTCAATGAACTGGCCTCAACACACCCTATACACCGCAGAGAAATATATCTGAGTAATAAGAATCTTAAAACCCATGTATTGATATATCTCCATAAGGGAATCAAGTGTGTGCAGAGCGGCACAAACACAGCAGTGAAAATGAGCTAAACCCCATTATAGAAATAAATTTTAAAAACAAAACGCTGAAACAATGAAAGAGAGAAAAATTCTTACAAAATTCGCTCAGGGGCTGTGATGCAACCTGGATTGACCACATATAAACCCACAGCTGGATAAGACATAAGGCTGGACACTTGGGGCTGAGAGGATTGGTGAGCTTTGGTGAGCAACTGCCGAAAGTTTAATGCAATACTTCATGCTACTCATTCCAAGGGTCCCAACACTCCAGGTTGAAGGGAATCTTCCTCCAGCTAAACCATGCTTGGGAAACCCAGCGACTGGTATACCATATGATCGGGAAAGGTTTCTAAAACACACCTCATTTTTCCTCTCCTGGGGCTCCGGATCGACATTCCAGCCACTTTACTAACAACATCCCCACATGGAGAGTCAATGCCTTTAAGTTCTGGTATCGCACAGTCTGCAGTTAGTGCGGAGGATGAATGGGAATAGGGGGAACCAGTGAGAAACTAGCTGTAGTGGTTTCAATGGGCACATGTCACTCTAATTTCACATCAGTAAGAAGAATTAACCAAAGGCACAGCAAGGTGCCCCAGAAGAAGAATAGAGCTTCAAGGAATCCTGTGGTTATGGGGCAAGATCACAAAAATAAGAGCTGAAAAATGGAGCTAAGGGCCACTGCAATTCAAAAACCTGCAGAGTTATAAAGGCCAACTATTTTCAAAAAATATATTGAGGTAAGGCTATGAAGAAGCATTGAAAGCAAGGCAGAATTGCAGGAAACCGATTTCAGGAGGTACACTGGAATTGCATTTAAAACATATGAAGAGAGTCAGAACTTCGACAGTGATGCACTTGGCCAAAAAGGGCGTATGTGTTTTTTCCTGAATATAGTCAGGAAAAAATGCATACACACTTTTTGGCCAACCAAGCAAACTTGCAAAGGAAATCTGCACTACAATGAAGTCTCACTCTCCCCTGGTCAAAAGGGCCATCTGAAAAAAGTGTAAAATCCATAAAGGCACGACAGGCCATGGAGAACTGGGAGCCTTCTTCTGCTGATGGGCGGGATGTAAATTGCCAACAGCCACTCTGGAGAAGTGTATGGTGTTTCCTGAAACATCTAAAAAACAAAGCAACAGAGCCTAGGGCACTTCCACTTATGGTCCTATAGTTTAGGGAAATTAAAATCAAAAAGACACAGCCACCCCAAAGTTTGGGATGGCTTTGTTTACAAGAACCTCATATACGGTACAAGTTCAATATCGCAGAAAGTGAAAAATGGATAAAGAAGTTGTGGTACTTATGTACAATGCAATATCACTCAGCAATGAAATCTATGTCATCAGGCCCGTAGCAGCATAATGAGTGGATTAAGTACGATGAATCTAACTGAAATAAGTCACACAGAGAAAGAAACATCATAAGATATCACTAATACACGGAATGTAAACTTGGCTACACAGGAACTGAATTCCAAAACAGAACAGGGTCTCAAATTTAGAAAACCAACTTATGCTTGCTAAAGGGGAAAGGTGAGTTGGGGTGCTGCGTAAAACCAGAGATTGAAATGAGCACAGATAAAGTTCTATAAGCCAAATATGGAATAGACAAGAGCTACTCCTTGCTCAACGAAATGGACTCAACACCCCATATTCAACGCCTAGGAATATACCTGCCTAGTAAGAATCATAAAAGCTATGGATTTATATATCTCTGTAAGAGAATCAAGAGTGTGTACAGCGGCATTAAAGCAGTGAAAATCAACTAAATCCCATATTAAAAATAAATTTCTTAAACAAAACACAATGACAGTGAAATAGAGAGCAATACTTAAGTAATTCATTCAAGGCTTCTGAGGCAACCTGCATTTACCATATCTACACCCAGAGCTGGGTGACACATAAGGCTGGACACTTGGGGATCATAAGATTGGTGAGGTTCGGTGAGCAAATGCAGACCCTTTGAAGTCATATTGCATGGTACCCATTCCACGGGTCTCAACTCTCCAGGTTTAAGGGATTCTTCCTTCAGCTAAAACATGCATGTGGAACCTAGCGTATGATCAACCATGTGATAGGGAGACGTGTTCAAATATGTCTCAGTTTTCGTACCCTGGTACTCAGGTGCAACATTCCAGACGCTTTACTAACACTCTCCCGACTTGGAGAGTCAGTCCCTTTAACTTCCTGTTTGGCCCAGTTTGCAATTTCTGCGGAAGATGAACAGGAATAGCGAGAACCAATGAGAGACTAGCTGGAGGTGTCTGGACGGGCAAATTTAACTCATATTTCCCACCAGGAAGAGGAATTAACCAAAGGCTCAGCGTGCCGTGCCGGAACCAGATTAGGGCCTGAAACCATCCTGCGGTGTTGCGGCCAGGTCACAAGAAAGCGAGTTGAAGAAAGGAGCTCAGGGGCACTGTAATTCACAAACCTGCAGAGTTATAAATGACAGCTATCGTCCAAAGATATACTGAAATAAGGCTGCCAAGAGGACTTGAAAGCGGGGCAGAATTGCAGGAAACCGATTTCAGGAGGTAGACTGGAATTGCATTGAAAGCATAGGAAAAGAGGCAGAACGTTCACAATGATGCACTTGGCCAAAAAGGGCATATGCGTTTTTTCCTGAATATATTCAGGAAATAACGCATACGCCCTTTTTGGCGAACCAAGCAAGCTTGCAAAGGAAATCTGCACTACAATGAAGTCTCACTTCCCCCCGGTCAAAAGGGCCATCTGAAAAAAGTGTAAAATCCAGAAAGGCAGGACAGGCCATGGAGAACTGGGAGCCTTCTTATGCTGATGGGCGGGATGTAAATTGCCAACAGCCACTTGGGAGAAGTGTATGGTGTTTCCTGAAACATCTAGAAAACAAAGCAACAGAGCCTAGGGCACTTCCACTTATGGTCCTATAGCTTAGGGAAATTAAAATCAAAAAGACACAGCCACCCCAAAGTTTGGGACTCCTCTGTTTACAAGAACCTCGTTTACCGTACAAGTTCAATATCACAGAAAGTGAAAAATGGATAAAGAACTTGTGGTACTTACGTACAATGCAGTATCACTCAGCAATGAAATCTATGTCATCAGGCCCGTAGCAGCATAATGAGTGGATTCAGGTACGATAATTCTAACTGAAATAAGTCACACAGAAATAGAAACATCATAAGATATCACTAATACACGGAATGTAAACTTGGCTACACAGGAACTGAATTCCAAAACAGAACAGGGTCTCAAATTTAGAAAACCAACTTATGCTTGCTTAAGGGGAAAGGTGAGTTGGGGTGCTGCATAAAACCAGAGATTGAAATGAGCACAGATAAAGTTCCTTAAGCCAAATATGGAATAGACAAGAGCTACTCCTTGCTCAACGAAATGGACTCAACACCCCATATTAAACGCCTAAGAATGTACCTGACTAGTAAGTATCTTAAATCCTATGGATTGCTATGTCTCCGAAAGAGAATCAAGCGTGTGTACAGGGGCATAAACGCAGCAGTGATAGGATTGGAGAGGTTCGGTGAGCAAATGAAGACCCTTTGAAGTCATATTGCATGGTACCCATTCCACGGTTTTCAACTACCCAGGTTTAAGGTATTCTTCCTTCAGCTAAAACATGCATGTGGAACCTAGAGTATGATCAACCATGTGATAGGGAGATGCGTTCAAATATGTCTCAGTTTTCCTCCCCTGGTACTCGGGTGCAACATTCCAGACGCTTTACTAACACTCTCCCCACTTGGAGAGTCAGCGCCTTTAACCTCCTGTTTGGCCCAGTTTGCAATTTCTGCGGAAGATGAACAGGAATAGGGAGAACAAATGAGAGACTAGCTGGAGGTGTCTGAATGGGCAAATTTAACTCTCATTTCCCACCAGGAAGAGGAATTAACCAAAGGCTCAGTGTGCCGTGCTGGAACCAGATTAGGGCCTGAAGCCATCCTGCGATGTTGCGGCCAGCTCAAAAGAAAGCGAGTTGAAGAAAGGAGCTCAGGGGCACTGTAATTCACAAACCTGCAGAGTTATAAATGACAGCTATCGTCCAAAAATATACTGAAGTAAGGCTGCCAGGAGGACTTGAAAGCGGGGCAGAATTGCAGGAAACCGATTTCAGGAGGTAGACTGGAATTGCATTGAAAGCATAGGAAAAGAGGCAGAACGTCCACAATGATGCACTTGGCCAAAAAGGGCGTATGCGTTTTTTCCTGAATATATTCAGGAAAAAACGCATACGCCCTTTTTGGCCAACCAAGCAAGCTTGCAAAGGAAATCTGCACTACAATGAAGTCTCACTTTCCCCTGGTCAAAAGGGCCATCTGAAAAAAGTGTAAAATCCATAAAGGCACGACAGGCCATGGAGAACTGGGAGCCTTCTTCTGCTGATGGGCGGGATGTAAATTGCCAACAGCCACTCTGGAGAAGTGTATGGTGTTTCCTGAAACATCTAAAAAACAAAGCAACAGAGCCTAGGGCACTTCCACTTATGGTCCTATGGTTTAGGGAAATTAAAATCAAAAAGACACAGCCACCCCAAAGTTTGGGATGGCTTTGTTTACAAGAACCTCATATACGGTACAAGTTCAATATCGCAGAAAGTGAAAAATGGATAAAGAAGTTGTGGTACTTATGTACAATGCAATATCACTCAGCAATGAAATCTATGTCATCAGGCCCGTAGCAGCATAATGAGTGGATTAAGTACGATGAATCTAACTGAAATAAGTCACACAGAGAAAGAAACATCATAAGATATCACTAATACACGGAATGTAAACTTGGCTACACAGGAACTGAATTCCAAAACAGAACAGGGTCTCAAATTTAGAAAACCAACTTATGCTTGCTTAAGGGGAAAGGTGAGTTGGGGTGCTGCATAAAACCAGAGATTGAAATGAGCACAGATAAAGTTCTATAAGCCAAATATGGAATAGACAAGAGCTAATCCTTGCTCAACGAAATGGACTCAACACCCCATATTCAACGCCTAGGAATATACCTGCCTAGTAAGAATCATAAAAGCTATGGATTTATATATCTCTGTAAGAGAATCAAGAGTGTGTACAGCGGCATTAAAGCAGTGAAAATCAGCTAAATCCCATATTAAAAATAAATATCTTAAACAAAACACAATGACAGTGAAATAGAGAGCAATACTTAAGTAATTCATTCAAGGCTTCTGAGGCAACCTGCATTTACCATATCTACACCCAGAGCTGGGTGACACTTAAGACTGGACACTTGGGGCTCATAAGATTGGTGAGGTTCGGTGAGCAAATGCAGACCCTTTGAAGTCATATTGCATGGTACCCATTCCACGGGTCTCAACTCTCCAGGTTTAAGGGATTCTTCCTTCAGCTAAAACATGCATGTGGAACCTAGCGTATGATCAACCATGTGATAGGGAGACGTGTTCAAATATGTCTCAGTTTTCGTACCCTGGTACTCGGGTGCAACATTCCAGACGCTTTACTAACACTCTCCCGACTTGGAGAGTCAGTCCCTTTAACCTCCTGTTTGGCCCAGTTTGCAATTTCTGCGGAAGATGAACAGGAATAGCGAGAACCAATGAGAGACTAGCTGGAGGTGTCTGGACGGGCAAATTTAACTCATATTTCCCACCAGGAAGAGGAATTAACCAAAGGCTCAGCGTGCCGTGCCGGAACCAGATTAGGGCCTGAAACCATCCTGCGGTGTTGCGGCCAGGTCACAAGAAAGCGAATTGAAGAAAGGAGCTCAGGGGCACTGTAATTCATAAACCTGCAGAGTTATAAATGACAGCTATCGTCCAAAAATATACTGAAGTAAGGCTGCCAAGAGGACTTGAAAGTGGGGCAGAATTGCAGGAAACCGATTTCAGGAGGTAGACTGGAATTGCATTGAAAGCATAGGAAAAGAGGCAGAACGTCCACAATGATGCACTTGGCCAAAAAGGGCGTATGCGTTTTTTCCTGAATATATTCAGGAAAAAACGCATACGCCCTTTTTGGCCAACCAAGCAAGCTTGCAAAGCAAATCTGCACTACAATGAAGTCTCACTTCCCCCCGGTCAAAAGGGCCATGTGAAAAAAGTGTAAAATCCAGAAAGGCAGGACAGGCCATGGAGAACTGGGAGCCTTCTTATGCTGATGGGCGGGATGTAAATTGCCAACAGCCACTTGGGAGAAGTGTATGGTGTTTCCTGAAACATCTAAAAAACAAAGCAACAGAGCCTAGGGCACTTCCACTTATGGTCCTATAGCTTAGGGAAATTAAAATCAAAAAGACACAGCCACCCCAAAGTTTGGGACTCCTCTGTTTACAAGAACCTCGTTTACCGTACAAGTTCAATATCACAGAAAGTGAAAAATGGATAAAGAACTTGTGGTACTTACGTACAATGCAGTATCACTCAGCAATGAAATCTATGTCATCAGGCCCGTAGCAGCATAATGAGTGGATTCAGGTACGATAATTCTAACTGAAATAAGTCACACAGAAATACAAACATCATAAGATATCACTAATACACGGAATGTAAACTTGGCTACACAGGAACTGAATTCCAAAACAGAACAGGGTCTCAAATTTAGAAAACCAACTTATGCTTGCTTAAGGGGAAAGGTGAGTTGGGGTGCTGCATAAAACCAGAGATTGAAATGAGCACAGATAAAGTTCCTTAAGCCAAATATGGAATAGACAAGAGCTACTCCTTGCTCAACGAAATGGACTCAACACCCCATATTAAACGCCTAAGAATGTACCTGACTAGTAAGTATCTTAAATCCTATGGATTGCTCTGTCTCCGAAAGAGAATCAAGCGTGTGTACAGGGGCATAAACGCAGCAGTGATAGGATTGGAGAGGTTCGGTGAGCAAATGAAGACACTTTGAAGTCATATTGCATGGTACCCATTCCACGGGTTTCAACTACCCAGGTTTAAGGTATTCTTCCTTCAGCTAAAACATGCATGTGGAACCTAGAGTATGATCAACCATGTGATAGGGAGACGCGTTCAAATATGTCTCAGTTTTCCTCCCCTGGTACTCGGGTGCAACATTCCAGACGCTTTACTAACACTCTCCCCACTTGGAGAGTCAGCGCCTTTAACCTCCTGTTTGGCCCAGTTTGCAATTTCTGCGGAAGATGAACAGGAATAGGGAGAACCAATGAGAGACTAGCTGGAGGTGTCTGGACGGGCAAATTTAACTCTCATTTCCCACCAGGAAGAGGAATTAACCAAAGGCTCAGCGTGCTGTGCCGGAACCAGATTAGGGCCTGTAGCCATCCTGCGGTGTTGCGGCCAGGTCACAAGAAAGCGAGTTGAAGAAAGGAGCTCAGGGGCACTGTAATTCACAAACATGCAGAGTTATAAATGACAGCTATCGTCCAAAAATATACTGAAGTAAGTCTGCCAAGAGGACTTGAAAGCGGGGCAGAATTGCAGGAAACCGATTTCAGGAGGTAGACTGGAATTGCATTGAAAGCATAGGAAAAGAGGCAGAACGTCCACAATGATGCACTTGGCCAAAAAGGGCGTATGCGTTTTTTCCTGAATATATTCAGGAAAAAACGCATACGCCCTTTTTGGCCAACCAAGCAAGCTTGCAAAGGAAATCTGCACTACAATGAAGTCTCACTTTCCCCTGGTCAAAAGGGCCATCTGAAAAAAGTGTAAAATCCATAAAGGCACGACAGGCCATGGAGAACTGGGAGCCTTCTTCTGCTGATGGGCGGGATGTAAATTGCCAACAGCCACTCTGGAGAAGTGTATGGTGTTTCCTGAAACATCTAAAAAACAAAGCAACAGAGCCTAGGGCACTTCCACTTATGGTCCTATGGTTTAGGGAAATTAAAATCAAAAAGACACAGCCACCCCAAAGTTTGGGATGGCTTTGTTTACAAGAACCTCATATACGGTACAAGTTCAATATCGCAGAAAGTGAAAAATGGATAAAGAAGTTGTGGTACTTATGTACAATGCAATATCACTCAGCAATGAAATCTATGTCATCAGGCCCGTAGCAGCATAATGAGTGGATTAAGTACGATGAATCTAACTGAAATAAGTCACACAGAGAAAGAAACATCATAAGATATCACTAATACACGGAATGTAAACTTGGCTACACAGGAACTGAATTCCAAAACAGAACAGGGTCTCAAATTTAGAAAACCAACTTATGCTTGCTTAAGGGGAAAGGTGAGTTGGGGTGCTGCATAAAACCAGAGATTGAAATGAGCACAGATAAAGTTCTATAAGCCAAATATGGAATAGACAAGAGCTAATCCTTGCTCAACGAAATGGACTCAACACCCCATATTCAACGCCTAGGAATATACCTGCCTAGTAAGAATCATAAAAGCTATGGATTTATATATCTCTGTAAGAGAATCAAGAGTGTGTACAGCGGCATTAAAGCAGTGAAAATCAGCTAAATCCCATATTAAAAATAAATTTCTTAAACAAAACACAATGACAGTGAAATAGAGAGCAATACTTAAGTAATTCATTCAAGGCTTCTGAGGCAACCTGCATTTACCATATCTACACCCAGAGCTGGGTGACACATAAGACTGGACACTTGGGGCTCATAAGATTGGTGAGGTTCGGTGAGCAAATGCAGACCCTTTGAAGTCATATTGCATGGTACCCATTCCACGGGTCTCAACTCTCCAGGTTTAAGGGATTCTTCCTTCAGCTAAAACATGCATGTGGAACCTAGCGTATGATCAACCATGTGATAGGGAGACGTGTTCAAATATGTCTCAGTTTTCGTACCCTGGTACTCGGGTGCAACATTCCAGACGCTTTACTAACACTCTCCCGACTTGGAGAGTCAGTCCCTTTAACCTCCTGTTTGGCCCAGTTTGCAATTTCTGCGGAAGATGAACAGGAATAGCGAGAACCAATGAGAGACTAGCTGGAGGTGTCTGGACGGGCAAATTTAACTCATATTTCCCACCAGGAAGAGGAATTAACCAAAGGCTCAGCGTGCTGTGCCGGAACCAGATTAGGGCCTGAAACCATCCTGCGGTGTTGCGGCCAGGTCACAAGAAAGTGAATTGAAGAAAGGAGCTCAGGGGCACTGTAATTCATAAACCTGCAGAGTTATAAATGACAGCTATCGTCCAAAAATATACTGAAGTAAGGCTGCCAAGAGGACTTGAAAGCGGGGCAGAATTGCAGGAAACCGATTTCAGGAGGTAGACTGGAATTGCGTTGAAAGAATAGGAAAAGAGGCAGAGCGTCCACAATGATGCACTTGGCCAAAAAGGGCGTATGCGTTTTTTCCTGAATATATTCAGGAAAAAACGCATACACCCTTTTTGGCCAACCAAGCAAGCTTGCAAAGAAATCTGCACTACAATGAAGTCTCACTTCCCGCCGGTCAAAAGGGCCATCTGAAAAAAGTGTAAAATCCAGAAAGGCAGGACAGGCCATGGAGAACTGGGAGCCTTGTTATGCTGATGGGCGGGATGTAAATTGCCAACAGACACTCGGGAGAAGTGTATGGTGTTTCCTGAAACATCTAAAAAACAAAGCAACAGAGCCTAGGGCACTTCCACTTATGGTCCTATAGCTTAGGGAAATTAAAATCAAAAAGACACAGCCACCCCAAAGTTTGGGACGCCTCTGTTTACAAGAATCTCGTTTACAGTAGAAGTTCAATATCACAGAAAGTGAAAAATGGATAAAGAACTTGTGGTACTTACGTAAAATGCAGTATCACTCAGCAATGATATCTATGTCATCAGGCCCGTAGCAGCATAATGAGTGGATTGAGGTACGATGATTCTAACTGAAATAAGTCACACAGAAAAAGAAACATCATAAGTTATCACTAATACACGGAATGTAAACTTGGCTACACAGGAACTGAATTCCAAAACAGAACAGGGTCTCAAGTTTAGAAAACCAACTTATGCTTGCTTAAGGGGAAAGGTGAGTTGGGGTGCTGCATAAAACCAGAGATTGAAATGAGCACAGATAAAGTTCCTTAAGCCAAATATGGAATAGACAAGAGCTACTCCTTGCTCAACGAAATGGACTCAACACCCCATATTAAACGCCTAAGAATGTACCTGACTAGTAAGTATCTTAAAACCTATGGATTGCTATGTCTCCAAAAGAGAATCAAGCGTGTGTACAGGGGCATAAACGCAGCAGTGATAGGATTGGAGACGTTCGGTGAGCAAATGAAGACCCTTTGAAGTCATACTGCATGGTACCCATTCCACGGGTCTCAAGTCTCCAGGTTTAAGGTATTCTTCCTTCAGCTAAAACATGCATGTGGAACCCAGAGTATGATCAACCGTGTGAACGGGAGACGTGTTCAAATATGTCTCAGTTTTCCTCCCCTGGTACTCGGGTGCAACATTCCAGACGCTTTACTAACACTCTCCCCACTTGGAGAGTCAGCGCCTTTAAACTCCTGTTTGGCCCAGTTTGCAATTTCTGCGGAAGATGAACAGGAATAGGGAGAACCAATGAGAGACTAGCTGGAGGTGTGTGGACGGGCAAATTTAACTCTCATTTCCCACCAGGAAGAGGAATTAACCAAAGGCTCAGCGTGCCGTGCCAGAACCAGATTAGGACCTGAAGCCATCCTGCGGTGTTGTGGCCAGCTCAAAAGAAAGCGAGTTGAAGAAAGGAGCTCAGGGGCACTGTAATTCACAAACCTGCAGAGTTATAAATGACAGCTATCGTCCAAAAATATACTGAAGTAAGGCTGCCAAGAGGACTTGAAAGCGGGGCAGAAGTGCAGGAAACCGATTTCAGGAGGTAGACAGGAATTGCATTGAAAGCATAGGAAAAGAGGCAGAGCGTCCACAATGATGCACTTGGCCAAAAAGGGCGTATGCGTTTTTTCCTGAATATATTCAGGAAAAAACGCATACGCCCTTTTTGGCCAACCAAGCAAGCTTGCAAAGGAAATCTGCACTACAATGAAGTCTCACTTCCCCCGGTCAGAAGGGCCATCTGAAAAAAGTGTAAAATGCAGAAAGGCAGGACAGTCCATGGAGAACTGGGAGCCTTGTTATGCTGATGGGCGGGATGTAAATTGCCAACAGCCACTCTGGAGAAGTGTATGGTGTTTCCTGAAACATCTAAAAAAACAAAGCAACAGAGCCTAGGGCACTTCCACTTATGGTCCTATAGCTTAGGGAAATTAAAATCAAAAAGACACAGCCACCCCAAAGTTTGGAACGGCTCTGTTTACAAGAACCTCGTTTACAGTACAAGTTCAACATCGCAGAAAGTGAAAAATGGATAAAGAACTTGTGGTATTTACTTACAAAGCAATATCACTCAGCAATGAAATCTATGTCATCAGGCCCGTAGCAGCATAATGAGTGGATTCAGGTACGATGATTGTAACTGAAATAAGTCACACAGAAAAAGAAACATCATAAGATATCACTAATACACGGAATGTAAACTTGGCTACACAGGAACTGAATTCCAAAACAGAACAAGGTCTCAATTTTAGAAAACCAACTTATGCTTGCTTAAGGGGAAAGGTGAGTTGGGGTGCTGCATAAAACCAGAGATTGAAATGAGCACAGATAAAGTTCCTTAAGCCAAATATGGAATAGACAAGAGCTACTCCTTGCTCAACGAAATGGACTCAACACCCCATATTAAACGCCTAAGAATGTACCTGACTAGTAAGTATCTTAAAACCTATGGATTGCTATGTCTCTGAAAGAGAATCAAGCGTGTGTACAGGGGCATAAACGCAGCAGTGATAGGATTGGAGAGGTTCGGTGAGCAAATGAAGACCCTTTGAAGTCATATTGCATGGTACCCATTCCACAGGTTTCAACTCTCCAGGTTTAAGGTATTCTTCCTTCAGCTAAAACATGCATGTGGAACCTAGAGTATGATCAACCATGTGATCGGGAGACGTGTTCAAATATGTCTCAGTTTTCGTACCCTGTTACACGGGTGCAACATCCCAGATGCTTTACTAACACTCTCCCGACTTGGAGAATCAGTCCCTTTAACCCCCTGTTTGGCCCAGTTTGCAATTTCTGGGGAAGATGAACAGGAATAGCGAGAACCAATGAGAGACTAGCTGGAGGTGTCTGGACGGGCAAATTTAACTCTCATTTCCCCCAAGGAAGAGGAATTAACCAAAGGCTCAGCGTGCCGTGCCGGAACCAGATTAGGGCCTGAAGCCATCCTGCGGTGTTGCGGCCAGCTCACAAGAAAGCGAATTGAAGAAAGGAGCTCAGGGGCACTGTAATTCACAAACCTGCAGAGTTATAAATGACAGCTATCGTCCAAAAATATACTGAAGTAAGGCTGCCAAGAGGACTTGAAAGCGGGGCAGAATTGCAGGAAACCGATTTCAGGAGGTAGACTGGAATTGCATTGAAAGCATAGGAAAAGAGGCAGAACGTCCACAATGATGCACTTGGCCAAAAAGGGCGTATACGTTTTTTCCTGAATATATTCAGGAAAAAACGCATACGCCCTTTTTGGCCAACCAAGCAAACTAGCAAAGGAAATCTGCACTACAATGAAGTCTCACATCCCCCCGGTCAAAAGGGCCATCTGAAAAAAGTGTAAAATCCAGAAAGGCAGGACAGGCCATGGAGAACTGGGAGCCTTGTTATGCTGATGGGCGGGATGTAAATTGCCAACAGACACTCGGGAGAAGTGTATGGTGTTTCCTGAAACATCTAAAAAACAAAGCAACAGAGCCTAGGGCACTTCCACTTATGGTCCTATAGCTTAGGGAAATTAAAATCAAAAAGACACAGCCACCCCAAAGTTTCGGACGCCTCTGTTTACAAGAAACTCATTTACCGTACAAGTTCAATATAACAGAAAGTGAAAAATGGATAAAGAACTTGTGGTACTTACATACAATGCAGTATCACTCAGCAATGAAATCTATGTCATCAGGCCCATAGCAGCATAATGAGTGGATTCAGGTACGATGATTCTAACTGAAATAAGTCACACAGAAAAAGAAACATCATAAGATATCACTAATACATGGAATGTAAACTTGGCTACACAGGAACTGAATTCCAAAACAGAACAGGGTCTCAATTTTAGAAAACCAACTTATGCTTGCTTAAGGGGAAAGGTGAGTTGGGGTGCTGCATAAAACCAGAGATTGAAATGAGCACAGATAAAGTTCCTTAAGCCAAATATGGAATAGACAAGAGCTACTCCTTGCTCAACGAAATGGACTCAACACCCCATATTAAACGCCTAAGAATGTACCTGACTAGTAAGTATCTTAAAACCTATGGATTGCTATGTCTCCAAAAGAGAATCAAGCGTGTGTACAGGGGCATAAACGCAGCAGTGATAGGATTGGAGAGGTTCGGTGAGCAAATGAAGACCCTTTGAAGTCATATAGCATGGTACCCATTACACGGGTCTCAACTCTCCAGGTTTAAGGTATTCTTCCTTCAGCTAAAACATGCATGTGGAACCCAGAGTATGATCAACCGTGTGAACGGGAGACGTGTTCAAATATGTCTCAGTTTTCCTCCCCTGGTACTCGGGTGCAACATTCCAGACACTTTACTAACACTCTCCCCACCAGAAGAGTCAGCGCCTTTAACCTCCTGTTTGGCCCAGTTTGCAATTTCTGCGGAAGATGAACAGGAATAGGGAGAACCAATGAGAGACTAGCTGGAGGTGTCTGGACGGGCAAATTTAACTCTCATTTCCCACCAGGAAGAGGAATTAACCAAAGGCTCAGCGTGCCGTACCGGAACCAGATTAGGGCCTGAAGCCATCCTGCGGTGTTGCGGCCAGCTCACAAGAAAGCGAGTTGAAGAAAGGAGCTCAGTGGCACTGTAATGCACAAACCTTCAGATTTATAAATGACAGCTATCGTCCAAAAATATACTGAAGTAAGGCTGCCAAGAGGACTTGAAAGCGGGGCAGAATTGCAGGAAACCGATTTCAGGAGGTAGACTGGAATTGCATTGAAAGCATAGGAAAAGAGGCAGAACGTCCACAATGATGCACTTGGCCAAAAAGGGCGTATGCGTTTTTTCCTGAATATATTCAGGAAAAAACGCATACGCCCTTTTTGGCCAACCAAGCAAGCTTGCAAAGGAAATCTGCACTACAATGAAGTCTCACTTCCCCCCGGTCAAAAGGGCCATCTGAAAACAGTGTAAAATCCAGAAAGGCAGGACAGGCCATGGAGAACTGGGAGCCTTGTTATGCTGATGGGCGGGATGTAAATTGCCAACAGACACTCGGGAGAAGTGTATGGTGTTTCCTGAAACATCTAAAAAACAAAGCAACAGAGCCTAGGGCACTTCCACTTATGGTCCTAGAGGTTAGGGAAATTAAAATCAAAAAGACACAGCCACCCCAAAGTGTGGAACGGCTCTGTTTACAAGAACCTCGTTTACAGTAGAAGTTCAAAATCGCAGAAAGTGAAAAATGGATAAAGAAGTTGTGGTATTTACTTACAAAGCAATATCACTCAGCAATGAAATCTATGTCATCAGGCCCTTAGCAGCACAATGAGTGGATTCAGGTATGATGATTCTAACTGAAATAAGTCACACAGAAAAAGAAACATCATAAGATATCAGTAATACACGGAATGTAAACTTGGCTACACAGGAACTGAATTACAGAACAGAACAGGGTCTCAAATTTAGAAAACCAACTTATGCTTGCTTAAGGGGAAAGGTGAGTTGGGGTGCTGCATAAAACCAGAGATTGAAATGAGCACAGATAAAGTTCCTTAAGCCAAATATGGAATAGACAAGAGCTACTCCTTACTCAACGAAATGGACTCAACACCGCATATTAAACGCCTAAGAATGCACCTGACTAGGAAGTATCTTAATACCTATGGATTGCTATGTCACCGAAAGAGAATCAAGCAAGTGTACAGGGGCATAAACGCAGCAGTGATAGGATTGGAGAGGTTCGGTGAGCAAATGAAGACCCTTTGAAGTCATATTGCATGGTACCCATTCCACGGGTTTCAACTACCCAGGTTTAAGGTATTCTTCCTTCAGGTAAAATATGCATGTGGAACCCAGAGTATGATCAACCGTGTGAACGGGAGACGTGTTCAAATATGTCTCAGCTTTCCTCCCCTGGTACTCGGGTGCAACATTCCAGACGCTTTACTAACACTCTCCCCACTTGGAGAGTCAGCGCCTTTAACCTCCTGTTTGGCCCAGTTTGCAATTTCTGCGGAAGATGAACAGGAATAGGGAGAACCAATGAGAGACTAGCTGGAGGTGTCTGGACGGGCAAATTTAACTCTCATTTCCCACCAGGAAGAGGAAATAACCAAAGGCTCAGCATGCCGTGCCAGAACCAGATTAGGGCCAGAAGCCATCCTGCGGTGTTGCGGCCAGCTCAAAAGAAAGCGAGTTGAAGAAAGGAGCTCAGGGGCACTGTAATTCACAAACCTGCAGAGTTATAAATGACAGCTATCGTCCAAAAATATACTGAAGTAAGGCTGCCAAGAGGACTTGAAAGCGGGGCAGAATTGCAGGAAACGGATTTCAGGAGGTAGACTGGAATTGCATTGAAAGCATAGGAAAACAGGCAGAACGTCCACAATGATGCACTTGGCCAAAAAGGGCGTATGCGTTTTTTCCTGAATATATTCAGGAAAAAACGCATACGCCCTTTTTGGCCAACCAAGCAAGCTTGCAAAGGAAATCTGCACTACAATGAAGTCTCACTTCCCCCGGTCAAAAGGGCCATCTGAAAAAAGTGTAAAATGCAGAAAGGCAGGACAGTCCATGGAGAACTGGGAGCCTTGTTATGCTGATGGGCGGCATGTAAATTGCCAACAGACACTCGGGAGAAGTGTATGGTGTTTCCTGAAACATCTAAAAAACAAAGCAACAGAGCCTAGGGCACTTCCACTTATGGTCCTATAGCTTAGGGAAATTAAAATCAAAAAGACACAGCCACCCCAAAGTTTGGAACGGCTCTGTTTACAAGAACCTCGTTTACAGTACAAGCTCAACATCACAAAAAGTGAAAAATGGATAAAGAACTTGTGGTATTTACTTACAAAGCAATATCACTCAGCAATGAAATCTATGTCATCAGGCCCGTAGCAGCATAATGAGTGGATTCAGGTACGATGATTCTAACTGAAATAAGTCACACAGAAAAAGAAACATCATAAGATATCACTAATACACGGAATGTACACTTGGCTACACAGGAACTGAATTCCAAAACAGAACAGGGTCTCAATTTTAGAAAACCAACTTATGCTTGCTTAAGGGGAAAGGTGAGTTGGGGTGCTGCATAAAACCAGAGATTGAAATGAGCACAGATAAAGTTCCTTAAGCCAAATATGGAATAGACAAGAGCTACTCCTTGCTCAACGAAATGGACTCAACACCCCATATTAAACGCCTAAGAATGTACCTGACTAGTAAGTATCTTAAAACCTATGGATTGCTATGTCTCCGAAAGAGAATCAAGCGTGTGTACAGGGACATAAACGCAGCAGTGATAGGATTGGAGAGGTTCGGTGAGCAAATGAAGACCCTTTGAAGTCATATTGCATGGTTCCCATTCCACGGGTCTCAACTCTCCAGGTTTAAGGTATTCTTCCTTCAGCTAAAACATGCATGTGGAACCCAGAGTATGATCAACCGTGTGAACGGGAGACGTGTTCAAATATGTCTCAGTTTTCCTCCCCTGGTACTCGGGTGCAACATTCCAGACACTTTACTAACACTCTCCCCACCAGAAGAGTCAGCGCCTTTAACCTCCTGTTTGGCCCAGTTTGCAATTTCTGCGGAAGATGAACAGTAATAGGGAGAACCAATGAGAGACTAGCTGGAGGTGTCTGGACGGGCAAATTTAACTCTCATTTCCCAACAGGAAGAGGAATTAACCAAAGGCACAGCGTGCCGTGCCGGAACCAGATTAGGGCCTGAAGCCATCCTGCGGTGTTGCGGCCAGCTCACAAGAAAGCGAGTTGAAGAAAGGAGCTCAGTGGCACTGTAATGCACAAACCTGCAGAGTTATAAATGACAGCTATCGTCCAAAAATATACTGAAGTAAGGCTGCCAAGAGGACTTGAAAGCGGGGCAGAATTGCAGGAAACCGATTTCAGGAGGTAGACTGGAATTGCATTGAAAGCATAGGAAAAGAGGCAGAACGTCCACAATGATGCACTTGGCCAAAAAGGGCGTATGCGTTTTTTCCTGAATATATTCAGGAAAAAACGCATACGCCCTTTTTGGCCAAACAAGCAAGCTTGCAAAGGAAATCTCCACTACAATGAAGTCTCACTTCCCCCCGGTCAAAAGGGCCATCTGAAAAAAGTGTAAAATCCAGAAAGGCAGGACAGGCCATGGAGAACTGTGAGCCTTGTTATGCTGATGGGCGGGATGTCAATTGCCAACAGACACTTGGGAGAAGTATATGGTGTTTCCTGAAACATCTAAAAAACAAAGCAACAGAGCTTAGGGCACTTCCACTTATGCTCCTAGAGATTAGGGAAATTAAAATCAAAAAGACACAGCCACCTCAAAGTGTGGAACGGCTCTGTTTACAAGAACCTCGTTTACAGTAAAAGTTCAAAATCGCAGACAGTGAAAAATGGATAAAGAAGTTGTGGTATTTACTTACAAAGCAATATCACTCAGCAATGAAATCTATGTCATCAGGCCCGTAGGAGCATAATGAGTGGATTCAGGTACGATGATTCTAACTGAAGTAAGTCACACAGAAAAAGAAACATCATAAGATATCACTAATACACGGAATGTAAACTTGGCTACACAGGAACTGAATTCCAAAACAGAACAGGGTCTCAATTTTAGAAAACCAACTTATGCTTGCTTAAGGGGAAAGGTGAGTTGGGGTGCTGCATAAAACCAGAGATTGAAATGAGCACAGATAAAGTTCCTTAAGCCAAATATGGAATAGACAAGAGCTATTCCTTGCTCAACGAAATGGACTCAACACCCCATATTAAACGCCTAAGAATGTACCTGACTAGTAAGTATCTTAAAACCTATGGATTGCTATGTCTCCAAAAGAGAATCAAGCGTGTGTACAGGGGCATAAACGCAGCAGTGATAGGATTGGAGAGGTTCGGTGAGCAAATGAAGACCCTTTGAAGTCATATTGCATGGTACCCATTCCACGGGTCTCAACTCTCCAGGTTTAAGGTATTCTTCCTTCAGCTAAAACATGCATGTGGAACCCAGAATATGATCAACCATGTGAACGGGAGACGTGTTCAAATATGTCTCAGTTTTCCTCCCCTGGTACTCGGGTGCAACATTCCAGATGCTTTACTAACACTCTCCCCACTTGGAGAGTTAGCGCCTTTAACCTCCTGTTTAGCCCAGTTTGCAATTTCTGCGGAAGATGAACAGGAATAGGGAGAACCAATGAGAGACTAGCTGGAGGTGTCTGGACGGGCAAATTTAACTCTCATTTCCCACCAGGAAGAGGAATTAACCAAAGGCTCAGCGTGCCGTGCCAGAACCAGATTAGGACCTGAAGCCATCCTGCGGTGTTGCGGCCAGCTCACAAGAAAGCGAGTTGAAGAAAGGAGCTCAGTGGCACTGTAATGCACAAACCTGCAGAGTTATAAATAACAGCTATCGTCCAAAAATATACTGAAGTAAGGCTGCCAAGAGGACTTGAAAGCGGGGCAGAATTGCAGGAAACCGATTTCAGGAGGTAGACTGGAATTGCATTGAAAGCATAGGAAAAGAGGCAGAACGTCCACAATGATGAACTTGGCCAAAAAGGGCGTATGCGTTTTTTCCTGAATATATTCAGGAAAAAACGCATACGCCCTTTTTGGCCAACCAAGCAAGCTTGCAAAGGAAATCTGCACTACAATGAAGTCTCACATCCCCCCGGTCAAAAGGGCCATGTGAAAAAAGTGTAAAATCCAGAAAGGCAGGACAGGCCATGGAGAACTGGGAGCCTTGTTATGCTGATGGGCGGGATGTAAATTGCCAACAGACACTCGGGAGAAGTGTATGGTGTTTCCTGAAACATCTAAAAAACAAAGCAACAGAGCCTAGGGCACTTCCACTTATGGTCCTAGAGATTAGGGAAATTAAAATCAAAAAGACACAGCCACCCCAAAGTGTGGAACGGCTCTGTTTACAAGAACCTCGTTTACAGTAAAAGTTCAAAATCACAGAAAGTGAAAAATGGATAAAGAAGTTGTGGTATTTACTTACAAAGCAATATCACTCAGCAATGAAATCTATGTCATCAGGCCCTTAGCAGCACAATGAGTGGATTCAGGTATGATGATTCTAACTGAAATAAGTCACACAGAAAAAGAAACATCATAAGATATCAGTAATACATGGAATGTAAACTTGGCTACACGGGAACTGAATTACAGAACAGAACAGGGTATCAAATTTAGAAAACCAACTTATGCTTGCTTAAAGGAAAAGGTGAGTTGGGGTGCTGCATAAAACCAGAGATTGAAATGAGCACAGATAAAGTTCCTTAAGCCAAATATGGAGTAGACAAAAGCTACTCCTTGCTCAACGAAATGGACTCAACACCCCATATTAAACGCCTAAGAATGTACCTGACTAGTAAGTATCTTAAAACCTATGGATTGCTATGTCTCCGAAAGAGTATCAAGCATGTGTACAGGGGCATAAACGCAGCAGTGATAGGATTGGAGAGGTTCGGTGAGCAAATGAAGACCCTTTGAAGTCATATTGCATGGTACCCATTCCACGGGTTTCAACTACCCAGGTTTAAGGTATTCTTCCTTCAGCTAAAACATGCATGTGGAACCCAGAGTATGATCAACCATGTGATCGGGAGACGTGTTCAAATATGTCTCAGTTTTCGTACCCTGGTACTCGGGTGCAACATTCCAGACGCTTTACTAACACTCTCCCGACTTGGAGAGTCAGTCCCTTTAACCTCCTGTTTGGCCCAGTTTGCAATTTCTGTGGAAGATGAACAGGAATAGCGAGAACCAATGAGAGACTAGCTGGAGGTGTCTGGACGGGCAAATTTAACTCTCATTTCCCACCAGGAAGAGGAATTAACCAAAGGCTCAGCGTGCCGTGCCGGAACCAGATTAGGGCCTGAAGCCATCCTGCGGTGTTGCGGCCAGCTCACAAGAAAGCGAGTTGAAGAAAGGAGCTCAGGGGCACTGTAATTCACAAACCTGCAGAGTTATAAATGACAGCTATCGTCCAAAAATATACTGAAGTAAGGCTGCCAAGAGGACTTGAAAGCGGGGCAGAATTGCAGGAAACCGATTTCAGGAGGTAGACTGGAATTGCATTGAAAGCATAGGAAAAGAGGCAGAACGTCCACAATGATGCACTTGGCCAAAAAGGGCGTATGCGTTTTTTCCTGAATATATTCAGGAAAAAACGCATACGCCCTTTTTGGCCAACCAAGCAAACTTGCAAAGGAAATCTGCACTACAATGAAGTCTCACTTCCCCCAGGTCAAAAGGGCCATCTGAAAACAGTGTAAAATCCAGAAAGGCAGGACAGGCCATGGAGAACTGGGAGCCTTCTTATGCTGATGGGCGGGATGTAAATTGCCAAAAGACACTCGGGAGAAGTGTATGGTGTTTCCTGAAACATCTAAAACACAAAGCAACAGAGCCTAGGGCACTTCCACTTATGGTCCTATAGCTTAGGGAAATTAAAATCAAAAAGACACAGCCACCCCAAAGTTTCAGACGCCTCTGTTTACAAGAAACTCATTTACCGTACAAGTTCAATATAACAGAAAGTGAAAAATGGATAAAGAACTTGTGGTACTTACATACAATGCAATATCACTCAGCAATGAAATCTATGTCATCAGGCCCGTAGGAGCATAATGAGTGGATTCAGGAACGATGATTCTAACTGAAATAAGTCACACAGAAAAAGAAACATCATAAGATATCACTAATACATGGAATGTAAACTTGGCTACACACAAACTGAATTACAGAACAGAACAGGGTCTCAAATTTAGAAAACCAACTTATGCTTGCTTAAGGGTAAAGGTGAGTTGGGGTGCTGCATAAAACCAGAGATTGAAATGAACACAGATAAAGTTCCTTAAGCCAAATATGGAATAGACAAGAGCTACTCCTTGCTCAACGAAATGGACTCAACACCGCATATTAAACGCCTAAGAATGTACCTGACTAGTAAGTATCTTAAAACCTATGGATTGCTATGTCTCCGAAAGAGAATCAAGCATGTGTACAGGGGCATAAACGCAGCAGTGATAGGATTGGAGAGGTTCGGTGAGCAAATGAAGACCCTTTGAAGTCATATTGCATGGTACCCATTACACGGGTCTCAACTCTCCAGGTTTAAGGTATTCTTCCTTCAGCTAAAACATGCATGTGGAACCCAGCGTATGATCAACCGTGTGAACGGGAGACGTGTTCAAATATGTCTCAGTTTTCGTACCCTGGTACTTGGGTGCAACATTCCAGACGCTTTACTAACACTCTCCCGACTTGGAGAGTCAGTCCCTTTAACCTCCTGTTTGGCCAAGTTTGCAATTTCTGCGGAAGATGAACAGGAATAGCGAGAACCAATGAGAGACTAGCTGGAGGTGTCTGGACGGGCAAATTTAACTCTCATTTCCCAACAGGAAGAGGAATTAACCAAAGGCTCAGCGTGCCGTGCCGGAACCAGATTAGGGCCTGAAGCCATCCTGCAGTGTTGCGGCCAGCTCACAAGAAAGTGAGTTGAAGAAAGGAGCTCAGGGGCACTGTAATTCACAAACCTGCATAGTTATAAATGACAGCTATCGTCCAAAAATATACTGAAGTAAGGCTGCCAAGAGGACTTGAAAGCGGGGCAGAATTGCAGGAAACCGATTTCAGGAGGTAGACTGGAATTGCATTGAAAGCATAGGAAAAGAGGCAGAACGTCCACAATGATGCACTTGGCCAAAAAGGGCGTATGCGTTTTTTCCTGAATATATTCAGGAAAAAACGCATACGCCCTTTTTGGCCAACCAAGCAAGCTTGCAAAGGAAATCTGCACTACAATGAAGTCTCACTTCCCCCCGGTCAAAAGGGCCATCTGAAAAAAGTGTAAAATCCAGAAAGGCAGGACAGGCCATGGAGAACTGGGAGCCTTGTTATGCTGATGGGCGGGATGTAAATTGCCAACAGACACTCGGGAGAAGTGTATGGTGTTTCCTGAAACATCTAAAAAACAAAGCAACAGAGCCTAGGGCACTTCCACTTATGGTCCTATAGCTTAGGGAAATTAAAATCAAAAAGACACAGCCACCCCAAAGTGTGGAACGGCTCTGTTTACAAGAACCTCGTTTACAGTAAAAGTTCAAAATCACAGAAAGTGAAAAATGGATAAAGAAGTTGTGGTATTTACTTACAAAGCAATATCACTCAGCAATGAAATCTATGTCATCAGGCCCTTAGCAGCACAATGAGTGGATTCAGGTATGATGATTCTAACTGAAATAAGTCACACAGAAAAAGAAACATCATAAGATATCAGTAATACATGGAATGTAAACTTGGCTACACGGGAACTGAATTACAGAACAGAACAGGGTATCAAATTTAGAAAACCAACTTATGCTTGCTTAAAGGAAAAGGTGAGTTGGGGTGCTGCATAAAACCAGAGATTGAAATGAGCACAGATAAAGTTCCTTAAGCCAAATATGGAGTAGACAAAAGCTACTCCTTGCTCAACGAAATGGACTCAACACCCCATATTAAACGCCTAAGAATGTACCTGACTAGTAAGTATCTTAAAACCTATGGATTGCTATGTCTCCGAAAGAGTATCAAGCATGTGTACAGGGGCATAAACGCAGCAGTGATAGGATTGGAGAGGTTCGGTGAGCAAATGAAGACCCTTTGAAGTCATATTGCATGGTACCCATTCCACGGGTTTCAACTACCCAGGTTTAAGGTATTCTTCCTTCAGCTAAAACATGCATGTGGAACCCAGAGTATGATCAACCATGTGATCGGGAGACGTGTTCAAATATGTCTCAGTTTTCGTACCCTGGTACTCGGGTGCAACATTCCAGACGCTTTACTAACACTCTCCCGACTTGGAGAGTCAGTCCCTTTAACCTCCTGTTTGGCCCAGTTTGCAATTTCTGTGGAAGATGAACAGGAATAGCGAGAACCAATGAGAGACTAGCTGGAGGTGTCTGGACGGGCAAATTTAACTCTCATTTCCCACCAGGAAGAGGAATTAACCAAAGGCTCAGCGTGCCGTGCCGGAACCAGATTAGGGCCTGAAGCCATCCTGCGGTGTTGCGGCCAGCTCACAAGAAAGCGAGTTGAAGAAAGGAGCTCAGGGGCACTGTAATTCACAAACCTGCAGAGTTATAAATGACAGCTATCGTCCAAAAATATACTGAAGTAAGGCTGCCAAGAGGACTTGAAAGCGGGGCAGAATTGCAGGAAACCGATTTCAGGAGGTAGACTGGAATTGCATTGAAAGCATAGGAAAAGAGGCAGAACGTCCACAATGATGCACTTGGCCAAAAAGGGCGTATGCGTTTTTTCCTGAATATATTCAGGAAAAAACGCATACGCCCTTTTTGGCCAACCAAGCAAACTTGCAAAGGAAATCTGCACTACAATGAAGTCTCACTTCCCCCAGGTCAAAAGGGCCATCTGAAAACAGTGTAAAATCCAGAAAGGCAGGACAGGCCATGGAGAACTGGGAGCCTTCTTATGCTGATGGGCGGGATGTAAATTGCCAAAAGACACTCGGGAGAAGTGTATGGTGTTTCCTGAAACATCTAAAACACAAAGCAACAGAGCCTAGGGCACTTCCACTTATGGTCCTATAGCTTAGGGAAATTAAAATCAAAAAGACACAGCCACCCCAAAGTTTCAGACGCCTCTGTTTACAAGAAACTCATTTACCGTACAAGTTCAATATAACAGAAAGTGAAAAATGGATAAAGAACTTGTGGTACTTACATACAATGCAGTATCACTCAGCAATGAAATCTATGTCATCAGGCCCGTAGGAGCATAATGAGTGGATTCAGGAACGATGATTCTAACTGAAATAAGTCACACAGAAAAAGAAACATCATAAGATATCACTAATACATGGAATGTAAACATGGCTACACACAAACTGAATTACAGAACAGAACAGGGTCTCAAATTTAGAAAACCAACTTATGCTTGCTTAAGGGTAAAGGTGAGTTGGGGTGCTGCATAAAACCAGAGATTGAAATGAACACAGATAAAGTTCCTTAAGCCAAATATGGAATAGACAAGAGCTACTCCTTGCTCAACGAAATGGACTCAACACCGCATATTAAACGCCTAAGAATGTACCTGACTAGTAAGTATCTTAAAACCTATGGATTGCTATGTCTCCGAAAGAGAATCAAGCATGTGTACAGGGGCATAAACGGAGCAGTGATAGGATTGGAGAGGTTCGGTGAGCAAATGAAGACCCTTTGAAGTCATATTGCATGGTACCCATTACACGGGTCTCAACTCTCCAGGTTTAAGGTATTCTTCCTTCAGCTAAAACATGCATGTGGAACCCAGAGTATGATCAACCGTGTGAACGGGAGACGTGTTCAAATATGTCTCAGTTTTCGTACCCTGGTACTTGGGTGCAACATTCCAGACGCTTTACTAACACTCTCCCGACTTGGAGAGTCAGTCCCTTTAACCTCCTGTTTGGCCAAGTTTGCAATTTCTGCGGAAGATGAACAGGAATAGCGAGAACCAATGAGAGACTAGCTGGAGGTGTCTGGACGGGCAAATTTAACTCTCATTTCCCAACAGGAAGAGGAATTAACCAAAGGCTCAGCGTGCCGTGCCGGAACCAGATTAGGGCCTGAAGCCATCCTGCAGTGTTGCGGCCAGCTCACAAGAAAGTGAGTTGAAGAAAGGAGCTCAGGAGCACTGTAATTCACAAACCTGCATAGTTATAAATGACAGCTATCGTCCAAAAATATACTGAAGTAAGGCTGCCAAGAGGACTTGAAAGCGGGGCAGAATTGCAGGAAACCGATTTCAGGAGGTAGACTGGAATTGCATTGAAAGCATAGGAAAAGAGGCAGAACGTCCACAATGATGCACTTGGCCAAAAAGGGCGTATGCGTTTTTTCCTGAATATATTCAGGAAAAAACGCATACGCCCTTTTTGGCCAAACAAGCAAGCTTGCAAAGGAAATCTGCACTACAATGAAGTCTCACTTCCCCCCGGTCAAAAGGGCCATCTGAAAAAAGTGTAAAATCCAGAAAGGCAGGACAGGCCATGGAGAACTGGGAGCCTTGTTATGCTGATGGGCGGCATGTAAATTGCCAACAGACACTCGGGAGAAGTGTATGGTGTTTCCTGAAACATCTAAAAAACAAAGCAACAGAGCCTAGGGCACTTCCACTTATGGTCCTATAGCTTAGGGAAATTAAAATCAAAAAGACACAGCCACCCCAAAGTTTGGGATGCCTCTGTTTACAAGAACCTCGTTTACCGTACAAGTTCAATATCACAGAAAGTGAAAAATGGATAAAGAACTTGTGGTACTTACGTACAATGCAGTATCACTCAGCAATGAAATCTATGTCATCAGGCCCGTAGCAGCATAATGAGTGGATTCAGGTACGATGATTCTAACTGAAATAAGTCACACAGAAAAAGAAACATCATAAGATATCACTAATACATGGAATGTAAACTTGGCTACACAGGAACTGAATTCCAAAACAGAACAGTGTCTCAAATTTAGAAAACCAACTTATGCTTGCTTAAGGGGAAAGGTGAGTTGGGGTGCTGCATAAAACCAGAGATTGAAATGAGCACGGATAATGTTCCTTAAGCCAAATATGGAATAGACAAGAGCTACTCCTTGCTCAACGAAATGGACTCAACACCGCATATTAAACGCCTAAGAATGTACCTGACTAGTAAGTATCTTAAAACCTATGGATTGCTATGTCTCCGAAAGAGAATCAAGCATGTTTACAGGGGCATAAATGCAGCAGTGATAGGATTGGAGAGGTTCGGTGAGCAAATGAAGACCCTTTGAAGTCATATTGCATGGTACCCATTCCACAGGTATCAACTACCCAGGTTTAAGGTATTCTTCCTTCAGCTAAAACATGCATGTGGAACCTAGAGTATGATCAACCATGTGATCGGGAGATGTGTTCAAATATGTCTCATTTTTCATACCCTGGTACTCGGGTGCAACATTCCAGACCCTTTACTAACACTCTCCCGACTTGGAGTGTTAGTCCCTTTAACCTCCTGTTTGGCCTAGTTTGCAATTTCTGTGCAAGATGAACAGGAATAGCGAGAACCAATGAGAGACTAGCTGGAGGTGTCTGGACGGGCAAATTTATCTCTCATTTCCCACCAGGAAGAGGAATTAACCAAAGGCTCAGCGTGCCGTGCTGGAACAAGATTAGGGCCTGAAGCCATCCTGTGGTGTTGCGGCCAGGTCACAAGAAAGCGAGTTGAAGAAAGGAGCTCAGGGGCACTGTAATTCACAAACCTGCAGAGTTATAAATGACAGCTATCGTCCAAAAATATACTAAAGTAAGGCTGCCAAGAGGCCTTGAAATCGGGGCAGAATTGCAGGAAACCGATTTCAGGAGGTAGACTGGAATTGCATTGAAAGCATAGGAAAAGAGGCAGAACGTCCACAATGATACACTTGGCCAAAAAGGGCGGATGCGTTTTTTCCTGAATATATTCAGGAAAAAACGCATCCGCCCTTTTTGGCCAACCAAGCAAGCTTGCAAAGGAAATCTGCACTACAATGAAGTCTCACTTCCCCCCGGTCAAAAGGGCCATCTGAAAAAAGTGTAAAATCCAGAAAGGCAGGACAGGCCATGGAGAACTGGGAGCCTTGTTATGCTGATGGGCGGGATGTCAATTGCCAACAGACACTCGGGAGAAGTGTATGGTGTTTCCTGCAACATCTAAAAAACAAAGCAACAGAGCCTAGGGCACTTCCACTTATGGTCCTATAGCTTAGGGAAATTAAAATCAAAAAGACACAGCCACCCCAAAGTTTGGGACGCCTCTGTTTACAAGAACCTCGTTTACAGTACAAGTTCAACATCGCAGAAAGTGAAAAATGGATAAAGAAGTTGTGGTATTTACTTACAAAGCAATATCACTCAGCAATGAAATCTATGTCATCAGGCCCTTAGCAGCATAATGAGTGGATTCAGGTACGATGATTCTAACTGAAATAAGTCACACAGAAAAAGAAACATCATAAGATATAAGTAATACATGGAATGTAAACTTGGCTACACAGGAACTGAATTACAGAACAGAACACGGTCTCAAATTTAGAAAACCAACTTATGCTTGCTTAAGCGGAAAGGTGAGTTGGGGTGCTGCATAAAACCAGAGATTGAAATGAGAACAGATAAAGTTCCTTAAGCCAAATATGTAATAGACAAGAGGTACTCCTTGCTCAACGAAATGGACTCAACACCACATATTAAACGCCTAAAAATGTACCTGACTAGTAAGTATCTTGAAACCTATGGATTGCTATGTCTCCGGAAGAGAATCAAGCATGTGTACAGGGGCATAAACGCAGCAGTGATAGGATTGGAGAGTTTCGGTGAGCAAATGAAGATCCTTTGAAGTCATATTGCATGGTACCCATTCCACAGGTTTCAACTACCCAGGTTTAAGGTATTCTTCCTTCAGCTAAAACATGCATGTGGAACCTAGAGTATGATCAACCATGTGATCGCGAGACGTGTTCAAATATGTCTCAGTTTTCGTACCCTGGTACTCGGGTGCAACATTCCAGACGCTTTACTAACACTCTCCCGACTTGGAGAGTCAGTCCCTTTAACCTCCTGTTTGGCCCAGTTTGCAATTTCTGCGGAAGATGAACAGGAATAGGGAGAACCAATGAGAGACTAGTTGGAGGTGTCTGGACGGTCAAATTTAACTCTCATTTCCCACCAGTAAGAGGAATTAACCAAAGGCTCAGCGTGCCATGCCGGAACAAGATTAGGGCCTGAAGCCATCCTGCGGTGTTGCGGCCAGCTCACAAGAAACCGAGTTGAAGAAAGGAGCTCAGGGGCACCGTAATTCACAAACCTGCAGAGTTATAAATGACAGCTATCATCCAAAAATATACTGAAGTAAGGCTGCCAAGAGGACTTGAAAGCGGGGCAGAATTGCAGGAAACCGATTTCAGGAGGTAGACTGGAATTGCATTGAAAGCATAGGAAAAGAGGCAGAACGTCCACAATGATGCACCTGGCCAAAAAGGGCGTATGCGTTTTTTCCTGAATATATTCAGGAAAAAACGCATACGCCCTTTTTGGCCAACCAAGCAAGCTTGCAAAGGAAATCTGCACTACAATGAAGTCTGACATCCCCCCGGTCAAACGGGCATCAGAAAAAAGTGTAAAATCCAGAAAGGCAGGACAGGCCATGGAAAACTGGGAGCCTTGTTATGCTGATGGGCGGGATGTAAATTGCCAACAGACACTGGGGAGAAGTGTATGGTGTTTCCTGAAACATCTAAAACAGAAAGCAACAGAGCCTACGGCACTTCCACTTATGGTCCTATAGCTTAGGGAAATTAAAATCAAAAAGACACAGCCACCCCAATGTTTCGGACGCCTCTGTTTACAAGAACCTCATTTACCGTACAAGTTCAATATAACAGAAAGTGAAAAATGGATAAAGAACTTGTGGTACTTACATACAATGCAGTATCACTCAGCAATGAAATCTATGTCATCAGGCCCGTAGCAGCATAATGAGTGGATTCAGGTACGATGATTCTAACTGAAATAAGTCACACAGGAAAAGAAACATCATAAGATATCACTAATACATGGAATGTAAACTTGGCTACACAGGAACTGAATTCCAAAACAGAACAGGGTCTCAAATTTAGAAAACCAACTTATGCTTGCTTAAGGGGAAAGGTGAGTTGGGGTGCTACATAAAATCAGAGATTGAAATGAGCACAGATAAAGTTCCTTAAGCCAAATATGGAATAGACAAGAGCTACTCCTTGCTCAACGAAATGGACTCAACACCCCATATTAAACGCCTAAGAATGTACCTGACTAGTAAGTATCTTAAAACCTATGGATTGCTATGTCTCCAAAAGAGAATCAAGCGTGTGTACAGGGGCATAAACGCAGCAGTGATAGGATTGGAGAGGTTCGGTGAGCAAATGAAGACCCTTTGAAGTCATATTGCATGGTACCCATTACACGGGTCTCAACTCTCCAGGTTTAAGGTATTCTTCCTTCAGCTAAAACATGCATGAGGAACCCAGAGTATGATCAACCGTGTGAACGGGAGACGTGTTCAAATATGTCTCAGTTTTCCTCCCCTGGTACTCGGGTGCAACATTCCAGACACTTTACTAACACTCTCCCCACCAGAAGAGTCAGCGCCTTTAACCTCCTGTTTGGCCCAGTTTGCAATTTCTGCGGAAGATGAACAGGAATAGCGAGAACCAATGAGAGACTAGCTGGAGGTGTCTGGACGGGCAAATTTAACTCTCATTTCCCACCAGGAAGAGGAATTAACCAAAGGCTCAGCGTGCCGTACCGGAACCAGATTAGGGCCTGAAGCCATCCTGCGGTGTTGCGGCCAGCTCACAAGAAAGCGAGTTGAAGAAAGGAGCTCAGTGGCACTGTAATGCACAAACTTGCAGAGTTATAAATGACAGCTATCGTCCAAAAATATACTGAAGTAAGGCTGCCAAGAGGACTTGAAAGCGGGGCAGAATTGCAGGAAACCGATTTCAGGAGGTAGACTGGAATTGCATTGAAAGCATAGGAAAAGAGGCAGAACGTCCACAATGATGCACTTGGCCAAAAAGGGCGTATGCGTTTTTTCCTGAATATATTCAGGAAAAAACGCATACGCCCTTTTTGGCCAACCAAGCAAGCTTGCAAAGGAAATCTGCACTACAATGAAGTCTCACTTCCCCCCGGTAAAAAGGGCCATCTGAAAAAAGTGTAAAATCCAGAAAGGCAGGACAGGCCATGGAGAACTGGGAGCCTTGTTATGCTGATGGGCGGGATGTAAATTGCCAACAGACACTGGGGAGAAGTGTATGGTGTTTCCTGAAACATCTAAAAAACAAAGCAACAGAGCCTAGGGCACTTCCACTTATGGTCCTAGAGATTAGGGAAATTAAAATCAAAAAGACACAGCCACCCCAAAGTGTGGAACGGCTCTGTTTACAAGAACCTCGTTTACAGTACAAGTTCAACACCGCAGAAAGTGAAAAATGGATAAAGAAGTTGTGGTATTTACTTACAAAGCAATATCACTCAGCAATGAAATCTATGTCATCAGGCCCTTAGCAGCACAATGAGTGGATTCAGGTATGATGATTCTAACTGAAATAAGTCACACAGAAAAAGAAACATCATAAGATATCACTAATACACGGAATGTAAACTTGGCTACACAGGAACTGAATTACAGAACAGAACAGGGTCTCAAATTTAGAAAACCAACTTATGCTTGCTTAAGGGTAAAGGTGAGTTGGGGTGCTGCATAAAACCAGAGATTGAAATGAGCACAGATAAAGTTCCTTAAGCTAAATATGGAATAGACAAGAGCTACTCCTTGCTCAATGAAATGGACTCAACACCGCATATTAAACGCCTAAGAATGTACCTGACTAGTAAGTATCTTAAAACCTATGAATTGCTTTGTCTCCGGAAGAGAATCAAGCATGTGTACAGGGGCATAAACGCAGCAGTGATAGGATTGGAGAGGTTCGGTGAGCAAATGAAGACCCTTTGAAGTCATATTGCATGGTACCCATTCCACAGGTTTCAACTACCCAGGTTTAAGGTATTCTTCCTTCAGCTAGAACATGCATGTGGAACCCAGAGTATAATCAACCATGTGATCGGGAGACGTGTTCAAATATGTCTCAGTTTTCATACCCTGGTACTCGGGTGCAACACTCCAGACGCTTTACTAACACTCTCCCGACTTGGAGAGTCAGTCCCTTTAACCTCCTGTTTGGCCCAGTTTGCAATTTCTGCGGAAGATGAACAGGAATAGCGAGAACCAATGAGAGACTAGCTGGAGGTGTCTGGACGGGCAAATTTAACTCTCATTTCCCACCAGGAAGAGGAAATAACCAAAGGCTGAGCATGCCGTGCTGGAACCAAATTAGGGCCTGAAGCCATCTTGCGGTGTTGCGGCCAGGTCACAAGAAAGCGAGTTGAAGAAAGGAGCTCAGGGACACTGTAATTCACAAACCTGCAGAGTTATAAATGACAGCTATCGTCCAAAAATATACTGAAGTAAGGCTGCCAAGAGGACTTGAAAGCGCGGCAGAATTGCAGGAAACCGATTTCAGGAGGTAGACTGGAATTGCATTGAAAGCATAGGAAAAGAGGCAGAACGTCCACAATGATGCACTTGGCCAAAAAGGGCGTATGCGTTTTTTCCTGAATATATTCAGGAAAAAACGCATCCGCCCTTTTTGGCCAACCAAGCAAATTTGCAAAGGAAATCTGCACTACAATGAAGTCTCACTTACCCCAGGTCAAAAGGGCCATCTGAAAAAAGTGTAAAATCCAGAAAGGCAGGACAGGCCATGGAGAACTGGGAGCCTTGTTATGCTGATGGGCGGGATGTAAATTGCCAACAGACACTAGGGAGAAGTGTATGGTGTTTCCTGAAACATCTAAAAAACAAAGCAACAGAGCCTAGGGCACTTCCACTTATGGTCCTATAGCTTAGGAAAATTAAAATCAAAAAGACACAGCCACCCCAAAGTTTGGAACGGCTCTGTTTACAAGAACCTCGTTTACAGTACAAGTTCAACATTGCAGAAAGTGAAAAATGGATAAAGAAGTTGTGGTATATACTTACAAAGCAATATCACTCAGCAATGAAATCTATGTCATCAGGCCCTTAGCAGCACAATGAGTGGATTCAGGTATGATGATTCTAACTGAAATAAGTCACACAGAAAAAGAAACATCATAAGATATCAGTAATACACGGAATGTAAACTTGGCTACACACAAACTGAATTACAGAACAGAACAGGGTCTCAAATTTAGAAAACCAACTTATGCTTGCTTAAGGGTAAAGGTGAGTTGGGGTGCTGCATAAAACCAGAGATTGAAATGAACACAGATAAAGTTCCTTAAGCCAAATATGGAATAGACAAGAGCTACTCCTTGCTCAACGAAATGGACTCAACACCGCATATTAAACGCCTAAGAATGTACCTGACTAGTAAGTATCTTAAAACCTATGGATTGCTATGTCTCCGAAAGAGAATCAAGCATGTGTACAGGGGCATAAACGCAGCAGTGATAGGATTGGAGAGGTTCGGTGAGCAAATGAAGACCCTTTGAAGTCATATTGCATGGTACCCATTCCACAGGTATCAACTACCCAGGTTTAAGGTATTCTTCCTTCAGCTAAAACATGCATGTGGAACCTAGAGTATGATCAACCATGTGATCGGGAGATGTGTTCAAATATGTCTCATTTTTCATACCCTGGTACTCGGGTGCAACATTCCAGACCCTTTACTAACACTCTCCCGACTTGGAGAGTTAGTCCCTTTAACCTCCTGTTTGGCCTAGTTTGCAATTTCTGTGGAAGATGAACAGGAATAGCGAGAACCAATGAGAGACTAGCTGGAGGTGTCTGGACGGGCAAATTTATCTCTCATTTCCCACCAGGAAGAGGAATTAACCAAAGGCTCTGCGTGCCGTGCTGGAACAAGATTAGGGCCTGAAGCCATCCTGTGGTGTTGCGGCCAGGTCACAAGAAAGCGAGTTGAAGAAAGGAGCTCAGGGGCACTGTTATTCACAAACCTGCAGAGTTATAAATGACAGCTATCGTCCAAAAATATACTAAAGTAAGGCTGCCAAGAGGCCTTGAAAGCGGGGCAGAATTGCAGGAAACCGATTTCAGGAGGTAGACTGGAATTGCATTGAAAGCATAGGAAAAGAGGCAGAACGTCCACAATGATACACTTGGCCAAAAAGGGCGGATGCGTTTTTTCCTGAATATATTCAGGAAAAAACGCATCCGCCCTTTTTGGCCAACCAAGCAAGCTTTCAAAGGAAATCTGCACTACAATGAAGTCTCACTTCCCCCCGGTCAAAAGGGCCATCTGAAAAAAGTGTAAAATCCAGAAAGGCAGGACAGGCCATGGAGAACTGGGAGCCTTGTTATGCTGATGGGCGGGATGTCAATTGCCAACAGACACTCGGGAGAAGTGTATGGTGTTTCCTGCAACATCTAAAAAACAAAGCAACAGAGCCTAGGGCACTTCCACTTATGGTCCTATAGCTTAGGGAAATTAAAATCAAAAAGACACAGCCACCCCAAAGTTTGGGACGCCTCTGTTTACAAGAACCTCGTTTACAGTACAAGTTCAACATCGCAGAAAGTGAAAAATGGATAAAGAAGTTGTGGTATTTACTTACAAAGCAATATCACTCAGCAATGAAATCTATGTCATCAGGCCCTTAGCAGCATAATGAGTGGATTCAGGTACGATGATTCTAACTGAAATAAGTCACACAGAAAAAGAAACATCATAAGATATAAGTAATACATGGAATGTAAACTTGGCTACACAGGAACTGAATTACAGAACAGAACACGGTCTCAAATTTAGAAAACCAACTTATGCTTGCTTAAGCGGAAAGGTGAGTTGGGGTGCTGCATAAAACCAGAGATTGAAATGAGAACAGATAAAGTTCCTTAAGCCAAATATGTAATAGACAAGAGGTACTCCTTGCTCAACGAAATGGACTCAACACCACATATTAAACGCCTAAAAATGTACCTGACTAGTAAGTATCTTGAAACCTATGGATTGCTATGTCTCCGGAAGAGAATCAAGCATGTGTACAGGGGCATAAACGCAGCAGTGATAGGATTGGAGAGTTTCGGTGAGCAAATGAAGATCCTTTGAAGTCATATTGCATGGTACCCATTCCACAGGTTTCAACTACCCAGGTTTAAGGTATTCTTCCTTCAGCTAAAACATGCATGTGGAACCTAGAGTATGATCAACCATGTGATCGCGAGACGTGTTCAAATATGTCTCAGTTTTCGTACCCTGGTACTCGGGTGCAACATTCCAGACGCTTTACTAACACTCTCCCGACTTGGAGAGTCAGTCCCTTTAACCTCCTGTTTGGCCCAGTTTGCAATTTCTGCGGAAGATGAACAGGAATAGCGAGAACCAATGAGAGACTAGCTGGAGGTGTCTGGACGGGCAAATTTAACTCTCATTTCCCAACAGGAAGAGGAATTAACCAAAGGCTCAGCGTGCCATGCCGGAACCAGATTAGGGCCTGAAGCCATCCTGCGGTGTTGCGGCCAGCTCACAAGAAACCGAGTTGAAGAAAGGAGCTCAGGGGCACCGTAATTCACAAACCTGCAGAGTTATTAATGACAGCTATCATCCAAAAACATACTGAAGTAAGGCTGCCAAGAGGACTTGAAAGCGGGGCAGAATTGCAGGAAACCGATTTCAGGAGGTAGACTGGAATTGCATTGAAAGCATAGGAAAAGAGGCAGAACGTCCACAATGATGCACCTGGCCAAAAAGGGCGTATGCGTTTTTTCCTGAATATATTCAGGAAAAAACGCATACGCCCTTTTTGGCCAACCAAGCAAGCTTGCAAAGGAAATCTGCACTACAATGAAGTCTCACATCCCCCCGGTCAAACGGGCATCAGAAAAAAGTGTAAAATCCAGAAAGGCAGGACAGGCCATGGAAAACTGGGAGCCTTGTTATGCTGATGGGCGGGATGTAAATTGCCAACAGACACTGGGGAGAAGTGTATGGTGTTTCCTGAAACATCTAAAACAGAAAGCAACAGAGCCTACGGCACTTCCACTTATGGTCCTATAGCTTAGGGAAATTAAAATCAAAAAGACACAGCCACCCCAATGTTTCGGACGCCTCTGTTTACAAGAACCTCATTTACCGTACAAGTTCAATATAACAGAAAGTGAAAAATGGATAAAGAACTTGTGGTACTTACATACAATGCAGTATCACTCAGCAATGAAATCTATGTCATCAGGCCCGTAGCAGCATAATGAGTGGATTCAGGTACGATGATTCTAACTGAAATAAGTCACACAGGAAAAGAAACATCATAAGATATCACTAATACATGGAATGTAAACTTGGCTACACAGGAACTGAATTCCAAAACAGAACAGGGTCTCAAATTTAGAAAACCAACTTATGCTTGCTTAAGGGGAAAGGTGAGTTGGGGTGCTACATAAAATCAGAGATTGAAATGAGCACAGATAAAGTTCCTTAAGCCAAATATGGAATAGACAAGAGCTACTCCTTGCTCAACGAAATGGACTCAACACCCCATATTAAACGCCTAAGAATGTACCTGACTAGTAAGTATCTTAAAACCTATGGATTGCTATGTCTCCAAAAGAGAATCAAGCGTGTGTACAGGGGCATAAACGCAGCAGTGATAGGATTGGAGAGGTTCGGTGAGCAAATGAAGACCCTTTGAAGTCATATTGCATGGTACCCATTACACGGGTCTCAACTCTCCAGGTTTAAGGTATTCTTCCTTCAGCTAAAACATGCATGAGGAACCCAGAGTATGATCAACCGTGTGAACGGGAGACGTGTTCAAATATGTCTCAGTTTTCCTCCCCTGGTACTCGGGTGCAACATTCCAGACACTTTACTAACACTCTCCCCACCAGAAGAGTCAGCGCCTTTAACCTCCTGTTTGGCCCAGTTTGCAATTTCTGCGGAAGATGAACAGGAATAGCGAGAACCAATGAGAGACTAGCTGGAGGTGTCTGGACGGGCAAATTTAACTCTCATTTCCCACCAGGAAGAGGAATTAACCAAAGGCTCAGCGTGCCGTACCGGAACCAGATTAGGGCCTGAAGCCATCCTGCGGTGTTGCGGCCAGCTCACAAGAAAGCGAGTTGAAGAAAGGAGCTCAGTGGCACTGTAATGCACAAACTTGCAGAGTTATAAATGACAGCTATCGTCCAAAAATATACTGAAGTAAGGCTGCCAAGAGGACTTGAAAGCGGGGCAGAATTGCAGGAAACCGATTTCAGGAGGTAGACTGGAATTGCATTGAAAGCATAGGAAAAGAGGCAGAACGTCCACAATGATGCACTTGGCCAAAAAGGGCGTATGCGTTTTTTCCTGAATATATTCAGGAAAAAACGCATACGCCCTTTTTGGCCAACCAAGCAAGCTTGCAAAGGAAATCTGCACTACAATGAAGTCTCACTTCCCCCCGGTAAAAAGGGCCATCTGAAAAAAGTGTAAAATCCAGAAAGGCAGGACAGGCCATGGAGAACTGGGAGCCTTGTTATGCTGATGGGCGGGATGTAAATTGCCAACAGACACTGGGGAGAAGTGTATGGTGTTTCCTGAAACATCTAAAAAACAAAGCAACAGAGCCTAGGGCACTTCCACTTATGGTCCTAGAGATTAGGGAAATTAAAATCAAAAAGACACAGCCACCCCAAAGTGTGGAACGGCTCTGTTTACAAGAACCTCGTTTACAGTACAAGTTCAACACCGCAGAAAGTGAAAAATGGATAAAGAAGTTGTGGTATTTACTTACAAAGCAATATCACTCAGCAATGAAATCTATGTCATCAGGCCCTTAGCAGCACAATGAGTGGATTCAGGTATGATGATTCTAACTGAAATAAGTCACACAGAAAAAGAAACATCATAAGATATCAGTAATACACGGAATGTAAACTTGGCTACACAGGAACTGAATTACAGAACAGAACAGGGTCTCAAATTTAGAAAACCAACTTATGCTTGCTTAAGGGTAAAGGTGAGTTGGGGTGCTGCATAAAACCAGAGATTGAAATGAGCACAGATAAAGTTCCTTAAGCTAAATATGGAATAGACAAGAGCTACTCCTTGCTCAATGAAATGGACTCAACACCGCATATTAAACGCCTAAGAATGTACCTGACTAGTAAGTATCTTAAAACCTATGAATTGCTTTGTCTCCGGAAGAGAATCAAGCATGTGTACAGGGGCATAAACGCAGCAGTGATAGGATTGGAGAGGTTCGGTGAGCAAATGAAGACCCTTTGAAGTCATATTGCATGGTACCCATTCCACAGGTTTCAACTACCCAGGTTTAAGGTATTCTTCCTTCAGCTAGAACATGCATGTGGAACCCAGAGTATAATCAACCATGTGATCGGGAGACGTGTTCAAATATGTCTCAGTTTTCATACCCTGGTACTCGGGTGCAACACTCCAGACGCTTTACTAACACTCTCCCGACTTGGAGAGTCAATCCCTTTAACCTCCTGTTTGGCCCAGTTTGCAATTTCTGCGGAAGATGAACAGGAATAGCGAGAACCAATGAGAGACTAGCTGGAGGTGTCTGGACGGGCAAATTTAACTCTCATTTCCCACCAGGAAGAGGAAATAACCAAAGGCTGAGCATGCCGTGCTGGAACCAAATTAGGGCCTGAAGCCATCTTGCGGTGTTGCGGCCAGGTCACAAGAAAGCGAGTTGAAGAAAGGAGCTCAGGGACACTGTAATTCACAAACCTGCAGAGTTATAAATGACAGCTATCGTCCAAAAATATACTGAAGTAAGGCTGCCAAGAGGACTTGAAAGCGCGGCAGAATTGCAGGAAACCGATTTCAGGAGGTAGACTGGAATTGCATTGAAAGCATAGGAAAAGAGGCAGAACGTCCACAATGATGCACTTGGCCAAAAAGGGCGTATGCGTTTTTTCCTGAATATATTCAGGAAAAAACGCATCCGCCCTTTTTGGCCAACCAAGCAAATTTGCAAAGGAAATCTGCACTACAATGAAGTCTCACTTACCCCAGGTCAAAAGGGCCATCTGAAAAAAGTGTAAAATCCAGAAAGGCAGGAGAGGCCATGGAGAACTGGGAGCCTTGTTATGCTGATGGGCGGGATGTAAATTGCCAACAGACACTAGGGAGAAGTGTATGGTGTTTCCTGAAACATCTAAAAAACAAAGCAACAGAGCCTAGGGCACTTCCACTTATGGTCCTATAGCTTAGGAAAATTAAAATCAAAAAGACACAGCCACCCCAAAGTTTGGAACGGCTCTGTTTACAAGAACCTCGTTTACAGTACAAGTTCAACATTGCAGAAAGTGAAAAATGGATAAAGAAGTTGTGGTATTTACTTACAAAGCAATATCACTCAGCAATGAAATCTATGTCATCAGGCCCTTAGCAGCACAATGAGTGGATTCAGGTATGATGATTCTAACTGAAATAAGTCACACAGAAAAAGAAACATCATAAGATATCAGTAATACACGGAATGTAAACTTGGCTACACACAAACTGAATTACAGAACAGAACAGGGTCTCAAATTTAGAAAACCAACTTATGCTTGCTTAAGGGGAAAGGTGAGTTGGGGTGCTGCATAAAACCAGAGATTGAAATGAACACAGATAAAGTTCCTTAAGCCAAATATGGAATAGACAAGAGCTACTCCTTGCTCAACGAAATGGACTCAACACCGCATATTAAACGCCTAAGAATGTACCTGACTAGTAAGTATCTTAAAACCTATGGATTGCTATGTCTCCGAAAGAGAATCAAGCATGTGTACAGGGGCATAAACGCAGCAGTGATAGGATTGGAGAGGTTCGGTGAGCAAATGAAGACCCTTTGAAGTCATATTGCATGGTACCCATTCCACAGGTATCAACTACCCAGGTTTAAGGTATTCTTCCTTCAGCTAAAACATGCATGTGGAACCTAGAGTATGATCAACCATGTGATCGGGAGATGTGTTCAAATATGTCTCATTTTTCATACCCTGGTACTCGGGTGCAACATTCCAGACCCTTTACTAACACTCTCCCGACTTGGAGAGTTAGTCCCTTTAACCTCCTGTTTGGCCTAGTTTGCAATTTCTGTGGAAGATGAACAGGAATAGCGAGAACCAATGAGAGACTAGCTGGAGGTGTCTGGACGGGCAAATTTATCTCTCATTTCCCACCAGGAAGAGGAATTAACCAAAGGCTCAGCGTGCCGTGCTGGAACAAGATTAGGGCCTGAAGCCATCCTGTGGTGTTGCGGCCAGGTCACAAGAAAGCGAGTTGAAGAAAGGAGCTCAGGGGCACTGTAATTCACAAACCTGCAGAGTTATAAATGACAGCTATCGTCCAAAAATATACTAAAGTAAGGCTGCCAAGAGGCCTTGAAAGCGGGGCAGAATTGCAGGAAACCGATTTCAGGAGGTAGACTGGAATTGCATTGAAAGCATAGGAAAAGAGGCAGAACGTCCACAATGATACACTCGGCCAAAAAGGGCGGATGCGTTTTTTCCTGAATATATTCAGGAAAAAACGCATCCGCCCTTTTTGGCCAACCAAACAAGCTTTCAAAGGAAATCTGCACTACAATGAAGTCTCACTTCCCCCCGGTCAAAAGGGCCATCTGAAAAAAGTGTAAAATCCAGAAAGGCAGGACAGGCCATGGAGAACTGGGAGCCTTGTTATGCTGATGGGCGGGATGTCAATTGCCAACAGACACTCGGGAGAAGTGTATGGTGTTTCCTGCAACATCTAAAAAACAAAGCAACAGAGCCTAGGGCACTTCCACTTATGGTCCTATAGCTTAGGGAAATTAAAATCAAAAAGACACAGCCACCCCAAAGTTTGGGACGCCTCTGTTTACAAGAACCTCGTTTACAGTACAAGTTCAACATCGCAGAAAGTGAAAAATGGATAAAGAAGTTGTGGTATTTACTTACAAAGCAATATCACTCAGCAATGAAATCTATGTCATCAGGCCCTTAGCAGCATAATGAGTGGATTCAGGTACGATGATTCTAACTGAAATAAGTCACACAGAAAAAGAAACATCATAAGATATAAGTAATACATGGAATGTAAACTTGGCTACACAGGAACTGAATTACAGAACAGAACACGGTCTCAAATTTAGAAAACCAACTTATGCTTGCTTAAGCGGAAAGGTGAGTTGGGGTGCTGCATAAAACCAGAGATTGAAATGAGAACAGATAAAGTTCCTTAAGCCAAATATGTAATAGACAAGAGGTACTCCTTGCTCAACGAAATGGACTCAACACCACATATTAAACGCCTAAAAATGTACCTGACTAGTAAGTATCTTGAAACCTATGGATTGCTATGTCTCCGGAAGAGAATCAAGCATGTGTACAGGGGCATAAACGCAGCAGTGATAGGATTGGAGAGTTTCGGTGAGCAAATGAAGATCCTTTGAAGTCATATTGCATGGTACCCATTCCACAGGTTTCAACTACCCAGGTTTAAGGTATTCTTCCTTCAGCTAAAACATGCATGTGGAACCTAGAGTATGATCAACCATGTGATCGCGAGACGTGTTCAAATATGTCTCAGTTTTCGTACCCTGGTACTCGGGTGCAACATTCCAGACGCTTTACTAACACTCTCCCGACTTGGAGAGTCAGTCCCTTTAACCTCCTGTTTGGCCCAGTTTGCAATTTCTGCGGAAGATGAACAGGAATAGCGAGAACCAATGAGAGACTAGCTGGAGGTGTCTGGACGGGCAAATTTAACTCTCATTTCCCAACAGGAAGAGGAATTAACCAAAGGCTCAGCGTGCCATGCCGGAACCAGATTAGGGCCTGAAGCCATCCTGCGGTGTTGCGGCCAGCTCACAAGAAACCGAGTTGAAGAAAGGAGCTCAGGGGCACCGTAATTCACAAACCTGCAGAGTTATTAATGACAGCTATCATCCAAAAACATACTGAAGTAAGGCTGCCAAGAGGACTTGAAAGCGGGGCAGAATTGCAGGAAACCGATTTCAGGAGGTAGACTGGAATTGCATTGAAAGCATAGGAAAAGAGGCAGAACGTCCACAATGATGCACCTGGCCAAAAAGGGCGTATGCGTTTTTTCCTGAATATATTCAGGAAAAAACGCATACGCCCTTTTTGGCCAACCAAGCAAGCTTGCAAAGGAAATCTGCACTACAATGAAGTCTCACATCCCCCCGGTCAAACGGGCATCAGAAAAAAGTGTAAAATCCAGAAAGGCAGGACAGGCCATGGAAAACTGGGAGCCTTGTTATGCTGATGGGCGGGATGTAAATTGCCAACAGACACTGGGGAGAAGTGTATGGTGTTTCCTGAAACATCTAAAACAGAAAGCAACAGAGCCTACGGCACTTCCACTTATGGTCCTATAGCTTAGGGAAATTAAAATCAAAAAGACACAGCCACCCCAATGTTTCGGACGCCTCTGTTTACAAGAACCTCATTTACCGTACAAGTTCAATATAACAGAAAGTGAAAAATGGATAAAGAACTTGTGGTACTTACATACAATGCAGTATCACTCAGCAATGAAATCTATGTCATCAGGCCCGTAGCAGCATAATGAGTGGATTCAGGTACGATGATTCTAACTGAAATAAGTCACACAGGAAAAGAAACATCATAAGATATCACTAATACATGGAATGTAAACTTGGCTACACAGGAACTGAATTCCAAAACAGAACAGGGTCTCAAATTTAGAAAACCAACTTATGCTTGCTTAAGGGGAAAGGTGAGTTGGGGTGCTACATAAAATCAGAGATTGAAATGAGCACAGATAAAGTTCCTTAAGCCAAATATGGAATAGACAAGAGCTACTCCTTGCTCAACGAAATGGACTCAACACCCCATATTAAACGCCTAAGAATGTACCTGACTAGTAAGTATCTTAAAACCTATGGATTGCTATGTCTCCAAAAGAGAATCAAGCGTGTGTACAGGGGCATAAACGCAGCAGTGATAGGATTGGAGAGGTTCGGTGAGCAAATGAAGACCCTTTGAAGTCATATTGCATGGTACCCATTACACGGGTCTCAACTCTCCAGGTTTAAGGTATTCTTCCTTCAGCTAAAACATGCATGAGGAACCCAGAGTATGATCAACCGTGTGAACGGGAGACGTGTTCAAATATGTCTCAGTTTTCCTCCCCTGGTACTCGGGTGCAACATTCCAGACACTTTACTAACACTCTCCCCACCAGAAGAGTCAGCGCCTTTAACCTCCTGTTTGGCCCAGTTTGCAATTTCTGCGGAAGATGAACAGGAATAGCGAGAACCAATGAGAGACTAGCTGGAGGTGTCTGGACGGGCAAATTTAACTCTCATTTCCCACCAGGAAGAGGAATTAACCAAAGGCTCAGCGTGCCGTACCGGAACCAGATTAGGGCCTGAAGCCATCCTGCGGTGTTGCGGCCAGCTCACAAGAAAGCGAGTTGAAGAAAGGAGCTCAGTGGCACTGTAATGCACAAACTTGCAGAGTTATAAATGACAGCTATCGTCCAAAAATATACTGAAGTAAGGCTGCCAAGAGGACTTGAAAGCGGGGCAGAATTGCAGGAAACCGATTTCAGGAGGTAGACTGGAATTGCATTGAAAGCATAGGAAAAGAGGCAGAACGTCCACAATGATGCACTTGGCCAAAAAGGGCGTATGCGTTTTTTCCTGAATATATTCAGGAAAAAACGCATACGCCCTTTTTGGCCAACCAAGCAAGCTTGCAAAGGAAATCTGCACTACAATGAAGTCTCACTTCCCCCCGGTAAAAAGGGCCATCTGAAAAAAGTGTAAAATCCAGAAAGGCAGGACAGGCCATGGAGAACTGGGAGCCTTGTTATGCTGATGGGCGGGATGTAAATTGCCAACAGACACTGGGGAGAAGTGTATGGTGTTTCCTGAAACATCTAAAAAACAAAGCAACAGAGCCTAGGGCACTTCCACTTATGGTCCTAGAGATTAGGGAAATTAAAATCAAAAAGACACAGCCACCCCAAAGTGTGGAACGGCTCTGTTTACAAGAACCTCGTTTACAGTACAAGTTCAACACCGCAGAAAGTGAAAAATGGATAAAGAAGTTGTGGTATTTACTTACAAAGCAATATCACTCAGCAATGAAATCTATGTCATCAGGCCCTTAGCAGCACAATGAGTGGATTCAGGTATGATGATTCTAACTGAAATAAGTCACACAGAAAAAGAAACATCATAAGATATCACTAATACACGGAATGTAAACTTGGCTACACAGGAACTGAATTACAGAACAGAACAGGGTCTCAAATTTAGAAAACCAACTTATGCTTGCTTAAGGGTAAAGGTGAGTTGGGGTGCTGCATAAAACCAGAGATTGAAATGAGCACAGATAAAGTTCCTTAAGCTAAATATGGAATAGACAAGAGCTACTCCTTGCTCAATGAAATGGACTCAACACCGCATATTAAACGCCTAAGAATGTACCTGACTAGTAAGTATCTTAAAACCTATGAATTGCTTTGTCTCCGGAAGAGAATCAAGCATGTGTACAGGGGCATAAACGCAGCAGTGATAGGATTGGAGAGGTTCGGTGAGCAAATGAAGACCCTTTGAAGTCATATTGCATGGTACCCATTCCACAGGTTTCAACTACCCAGGTTTAAGGTATTCTTCCTTCAGCTAGAACATGCATGTGGAACCCAGAGTATAATCAACCATGTGATCGGGAGACGTGTTCAAATATGTCTCAGTTTTCATACCCTGGTACTCGGGTGCAACACTCCAGACGCTTTACTAACACTCTCCCGACTTGGAGAGTCAGTCCCTTTAACCTCCTGTTTGGCCCAGTTTGCAATTTCTGCGGAAGATGAACAGGAATAGCGAGAACCAATGAGAGACTAGCTGGAGGTGTCTGGACGGGCAAATTTAACTCTCATTTCCCACCAGGAAGAGGAAATAACCAAAGGCTGAGCATGCCGTGCTGGAACCAAATTAGGGCCTGAAGCCATCTTGCGGTGTTGCGGCCAGGTCACAAGAAAGCGAGTTGAAGAAAGGAGCTCAGGGACACTGTAATTCACAAACCTGCAGAGTTATAAATGACAGCTATCGTCCAAAAATATACTGAAGTAAGGCTGCCAAGAGGACTTGAAAGCGCGGCAGAATTGCAGGAAACCGATTTCAGGAGGTAGACTGGAATTGCATTGAAAGCATAGGAAAAGAGGCAGAACGTCCACAATGATGCACTTGGCCAAAAAGGGCGTATGCGTTTTTTCCTGAATATATTCAGGAAAAAACGCATCCGCCCTTTTTGGCCAACCAAGCAAATTTGCAAAGGAAATCTGCACTACAATGAAGTCTCACTTACCCCAGGTCAAAAGGGCCATCTGAAAAAAGTGTAAAATCCAGAAAGGCAGGACAGGCCATGGAGAACTGGGAGCCTTGTTATGCTGATGGGCGGGATGTAAATTGCCAACAGACACTAGGGAGAAGTGTATGGTGTTTCCTGAAACATCTAAAAAACAAAGCAACAGAGCCTAGGGCACTTCCACTTATGGTCCTATAGCTTAGGAAAATTAAAATCAAAAAGACACAGCCACCCCAAAGTTTGGAACGGCTCTGTTTACAAGAACCTCGTTTACAGTACAAGTTCAACATTGCAGAAAGTGAAAAATGGATAAAGAAGTTGTGGTATTTACTTACAAAGCAATATCACTCAGCAATGAAATCTATGTCATCAGGCCCTTAGCAGCACAATGAGTGGATTCAGGTATGATGATTCTAACTGAAATAAGTCACACAGAAAAAGAAACATCATAAGATATCAGTAATACACGGAATGTAAACTTGGCTACACACAAACTGAATTACAGAACAGAACAGGGTCTCAAATTTAGAAAACCAACTTATGCTTGCTTAAGGGTAAAGGTGAGTTGGGGTGCTGCATAAAACCAGAGATTGAAATGAACACAGATAAAGTTCCTTAAGCCAAATATGGAATAGACAAGAGCTACTCCTTGCTCAACGAAATGGACTCAACACCGCATATTAAACGCCTAAGAATGTACCTGACTAGTAAGTATCTTAAAACCTATGGATTGCTATGTCTCCGAAAGAGAATCAAGCATGTGTACAGGGGCATAAACGCAGCAGTGATAGGATTGGAGAGGTTCGGTGAGCAAATGAAGACCCTTTGAAGTCATATTGCATGGTACCCATTACACGGGTCTCAACTCTCCAGGTTTAAGGTATTCTTCCTTCAGCTAAAACATGCATGTGGAACCCAGAGTATGATCAACCGTGTGAACGGGAGACGTGTTCAAATATGTCTCAGTTTTCGTACCCTGGTACTTGGGTGCAACATTCCAGACGCTTTACTAACACTCTCCCGACTTGGAGAGTCAGTCCCTTTAACCTCCTGTTTGGCCCAGTTTGCAATTTCTGCGGAAGATGAACAGGAATAGCGAGAACCAATGAGAGACTAGCTGGAGGTGTCTGGACGGGCAAATTTAACTCTCATTTCCCAACAGGAAGAGGAATTATCCAAAGGCTCAGCATGCCGTGCCGGAACCAGATTAGGGCCTGAAGCCATCCTGCAGTGTTGCGGCCAGCTCACAAGAAAGTGAGTTGAAGAAAGGAGCTCAGGGGCACTGTAATTCACAAACCTGCATAGTTATAAATGACAGCTATCGTTCAAAAATATACTGAAGTAAGGCTGCCAAGAGGACTTGAAAGCGGGGCAGAATTGCAGGAAACCGATTTCAGGAGGTAGACTGGAATTGCATTGAAAGCATAGGAAAAGAGGCAGAACGTCCACAATGATGCACTTGGCCAAAAAGGGCGTATGCGTTTTTTCCTGAATATATTCAGGAAAAAACGCATACGCCCTTTTTGGCCAACCAAGCAAGCTTGCAAAGGAAATCTGCACTACAATGAAGTCTCACTTCCCCCCGGTCAAAAGGGCCATCTGAAAAAAGTGTAAAATCCAGAAAGGCAGGACAGGCCATGGAGAACTGGGAGCCTTGTTATGCTGATGGGCGGGATGTAAATTGCCAACAGACACTCGGGAGAAGTGTATGGTGTTTCCTGAAACATCTAAAAAACAAAGCAACAGAGCCTAGGGCACTTCCACTTATGGTCCTATAGCTTAGGGAAATTAAAATCAAAAAGACACAGCCACCCCAAAGTTTGGGATGCCTCTGTTTACAAGAACCTCGTATACCGTACAAGTTCAATATCACAGAAAGTGAAAAATGGATAAAGAACTAGTGGTACTTACGTACAATGCAGTATCACTCAGCAATGAAATCTATGTCATCAGGCCCGTAGCAGCATAATGAGTGGATTCAGGTACGATGATTCTAACTGAAATAAGTCACACAGAAAAAGAAACATCATAAGATATCACTAATACATGGAATGTAAACTTGGCTACGCAGGAACTGAATTCCAAAACAGAACAGTGTCTCAAATTTAGAAAACCAACTTATGCTTGCTTAAGGGGAAAGGTGAGTTGGGGTGCTGCATAAAACCAGAGATTGAAATGAGCACAGATAATGTTCCTTAAGCCAAATATGGAATAGACAAGAGCTACTCCTTGCTCAACGAAATGGACTCAACACCGCATATTAAATGCCTAAGAATGTACCTGACTAGTAAGTATCTTAAAACCTATGGATTGCTATGTCTCCGAAAGAGAATCAAGCATGTTTACAGGGGCATAAATGCAGCAGTGATAGGATTGGAGAGGTTCGGTGAGCAAATGAAGACCCTTTGAAGTCATATTGCATGGTACCCATTCCACAGGTATCAACTACCCAGGTTTAAGGTATTCTTCCTTCAGCTAAAACATGCATGTGGAACCTAGAGTATGATCAACCATGTGATCGGGAGATGTGTTCAAATATGTCTCATTTTTCATACCCTGGTACTCGGGTGCAACATTCCAGACCCTTTACTAACACTCTCCCGACTTGGAGAGTTAGTCCCTTTAACCTCCTGTTTGGCCTAGTTTGCAATTTCTGTGGAAGATGAACAGGAATAGCGAGAACCAATGAGAGACTAGCTGGAGGTGTCTGGACGGGCAAATTTATCTCTCATTTCCCACCAGGAAGAGGAATTAACCAAAGGCTCAGCGTGCCGTGCTGGAACAAGATTAGGGCCTGAAGCCATCCTGTGGTGTTGCGGCCAGGTCACAAGAAAGCGAGTTGAAGAAAGGAGCTCAGGGGCACTGTAATTCACAAACCTGCAGAGTTATAAATGACAGCTATCGTCCAAAAATATACTAAAGTAAGGCTGCCAAGAGGCCTTGAAAGCGGGGCAGAATTGCAGGAAACCGATTTCAGGAGGTAGACTGGAATTGCATTGAAAGCATAGGAAAAGAGGCAGAACGTCCACAATGATACACTTGGCCAAAAAGGGCGGATGCGTTTTTTCCTGAATATATTCAGGAAAAAACGCATCCGCCCTTTTTGGCCAACCAAGCAAGCTTTCAAAGGAAATCTGCACTACAATGAAGTCTCACTTCCCCCCGGTCAAAAGGGCCATCTGAAAAAAGTGTAAAATCCAGAAAGGCAGGACAGGCCATGGAGAACTGGGAGCCTTGTTATGCTGATGGGCGGGATGTCAATTGCCAACAGACACTCGGGAGAAGTGTATGGTGTTTCCTGCAACATCTAAAAAACAAAGCAACAGAGCCTAGGGCACTTCCACTTATGGTCCTATAGCTTAGGGAAATTAAAATCAAAAAGACACAGCCACCCCAAAGTTTGGGACGCCTCTGTTTACAAGAACCTCGTTTACAGTACAAGTTCAACATCGCAGAAAGTGAAAAATGGATAAAGAAGTTGTGGTATTTACTTACAAAGCAATATCACTCAGCAAAGAAATCTATGTCATCAGGCCCTTAGCAGCATAATGAGTGGATTCAGGTACGATGATTCTAACTGAAATAAGTCACACAGAAAAAGAAACATCATAAGATATAAGTAATACATGGAATGTAAACTTGGCTACACAGGAACTGAATTACAGAACAGAACACGGTCTCAAATTTAGAAAACCAACTTATGCTTGCTTAAGCGGAAAGGTGAGTTGGGGTGCTGCATAAAACCAGAGATTGAAATGAGAACAGATAAAGTTCCTTAAGCCAAATATGTAATAGACAAGAGGTACTCCTTGCTCAACGAAATGGACTCAACACCACATATTAAACGCCTAAAAATGTACCTGACTAGTAAGTATCTTGAAACCTATGGATTGCTATGTCTCCGGAAGAGAATCAAGCATGTGTACAGGGGCATAAACGCAGCAGTGATAGGATTGGAGAGTTTCAGTGAGCAAATGAAGATCCTTTGAAGTCATATTGCATGGTACCCATTCCACAGGTTTCAACTACCCAGGTTTAAGGTATTCTTCCTTCAGCTAAAACATGCATGTGGAACCTAGAGTATGATCAACCATGTGATCGCGAGACGTGTTCAAATATGTCTCAGTTTTCGTACCCTGGTACTCGGGTGCAACATTCCAGACGCTTTACTAACACTCTCCCGACTTGGAGAGTCAGTCCCTTTAACCTCCTGTTTGGCCCAGTTTGCAATTTCTGCGGAAGATGAACAGGAATAGCGAGAACCAATGAGAGACTAGCTGGAGGTGTCTGGACGGGCAAATTTAACTCTCATTTCCCAACAGGAAGAGGAATTAACCAAAGGCTCAGCGTGCCATGCCGGAACCAGATTAGGGCCTGAAGCCATCCTGCGGTGTTGCGGCCAGCTCACAAGAAACCGAGTTGAAGAAAGGAGCTCAGGGGCACCGTAATTCACAAACCTGCAGAGTTATTAATGACAGCTATCATCCAAAAACATACTGAAGTAAGGCTGCCAAGAGGACTTGAAAGCGGGGCAGAATTGCAGGAAACCGATTTCAGGAGGTAGACTGGAATTGCATTGAAAGCATAGGAAAAGAGGCAGAACGTCCACAATGATGCACCTGGCCAAAAAGTGCGTATGCGTTTTTTCCTGAATATATTCAGGAAAAAACGCATACGCCCTTTATGGCCAACCAAGCAAATTTGCAAAGGAAATCTGCACTACAATGAAGTCTCACTTCCCCCCAGTCAAAAGGGCCATCTGAAAAAAGTGTAAAATCCAGAAAGGCAGGACAGGCCATGGAGAACTGGGAGCCTTGTTATGCTGATGGGCGGGATGTAAATTGCCAACAGACACTGGGGAGAAGTGTATGGTGTTTCCTGAAACATCTAAAAAACAAAGCAACAGAGCCTAGGGCACTTCCACTTATGGTCCTATAGCTTAGGAAAATTAAAATCAAAAAGACACAGCCACCCCAAAGTTTGGAACGGCTCTGTTTACAAGAACCTCGTTTACAGTACAAGTTCAACATCGCAGAAAGTGAAAAATGGATAAAGAAGTTGTGGTATTTACTTACAAAGCAATATCACTCAGCAATGAAATCTATGTCATCAAGCCCTTAGCAGCACAATGAGTGGATTCAGGTATGATGATTCTAACTGAAATAAGTCACACAGAAAAAGAAACATCATAAGATATCAGTAATACACGGAATGTAAACTTGGCTACACACAAACTGAATTACAGAACAGAACAGGGTCTCATATTTAGAAAACCAACTTATGCTTGCTTAATGGTAAAGGTGAGTTGGGGTGCTGCATAAAACCAGAGATTGAAATGAACACAGATAAAGTTCCTTAAGCCAAATATGGAATAGACAAGAGCTACTCCTTGCTCAACGAAATGGACTCAACACCGCATATTAAACGCCTAAGAATGTACCTGACTAGTAAGTATCTTAAAACCTATGGATTGCTATGTCTCCGAAAGAGAATCAAGCATGTGTACAGGGGCATAAACGCAGCAGTGATAGGATTGGAGAGGTTCGGTGAGCAAATGAAGACCCTTTGAAGTCATATTGCATGGTACCCATTACACGGGTCTCAACTCTCCAGGTTTAAGGTATTCTTCCTTCAGCTAAAACATGCATGTGGAACCCAGAGTATGATCAACTGTGTGAACGGGAGACGTGTTCAAATATGTCTCAGTTTTCGTACCCTGGTACTCGGGTGCAACATTCCAGACGCTTTACTAACACTCTCCCCACTTGGAGAGTCAGCGCCTTTAACCTCCTGTTTGGCCCAGTTTGCAATTTCTGCGGTAGATGAACAGGAATAGCGAGAACCAATGAGAGACTAGCTGGAGGTGTCTTGACGGGCAAATTTAACTCTCATTTCCCACCAGGAAGAGGAAATAACCAAAGGCTCAGCGTGCCGTGCCGGAACAAGATTAGGGCCTGAAGCTATCCTGCGGTGTTGCGGCCAGCTCAAAAGAAAGCGAGTTGAAGAAAGGAGCTCAGGGGCACTGTAATTCACAAACCTGCAGAGATATAAATGACAGCTATCGTCCAAAAATATACTGAAGTTAGGCTGCCAAGAGGACTTGAAAGCGCGGCAGAATTGCAGGAAACCGATTTCAGGAGGTAGACTGGAATTGCATTGAAAGCATAGGAAAAGAGGCAGAACGTCCACAATGATGCACTTGGCCAAAAAGGGCGTATGCGTTTTTTCCTGAATATATTCAGGAAAAAACGCATACGCCCTTTTTGGCCAAGCAAGCAAATTTGCAAAGGAAATCTGCACTACAATGAAGTCTCACTTCCCCCAGGTCAAAAGGGCCATCTGAAAAAAGTGTAAAATCCAGAAAGGCAGGACAGGCCATGGAGAACTGGGAGCCTTGTTATGCTGATGGGCGGGATGTAAATTGCCAACAGACACTAGGGAGAAGTGTATGGTGTTTCCTGAAACATCTAAAAAACAAAGCAACAGAGCCTAGGGCACTTCCACTTATGGTCCTATAGCTTAGGAAAATTAAAATCAAAAAGACACAGCCACCCCAAAGTTTGGAACGGCTCTGTTTACAAGAACCTCGTTTACAGTACAAGTTCAACATTGCAGAAAGTGAAAAATGGATAAAGAAGTTGTGGTATTTACTTACAAAGCAATATCACTCAGCAATGAAATCTATGTCATCAAGCCCTTAGCAGCACAATGAGTGGATTCAGGTATGATGATTCTAACTGAAATAAGTCACACAGAAAAAGAAACATCATAAGATATCAGTAATACACGGAATGTAAACTTGGCTACACACAAACTGAATTACAGAACAGAACAGGGTCTCAAATTTAGAAAACCAACTTATGCTTGCTTAAGGGTAAAGGTGAGTTGGGGTGCTGCATAAAACCAGATATTGAAATGAACACAGATAAAGTTCCTTAAGCCAAATATGGAATAGACAAGAGCTACTCCTTGCTCAACGAAATGGACTCAACACCGCATATTAAACGCCTAAGAATGTACCTGACTAGTAAGTATCTTAAAACCTATGGATTGCTATGTCTCCGAAACAGAATCAAGCATGTGTACAGGGGCATAAACGCAGCAGTGATAGGATTGGAGAGGTTCGGTGAGCAAATGAAGACCCTTTGAAATCATATTGCATGGTACCCATTACACGGGTCTCAACTCTCCAGGTTTAAGGTATTCTTCCTTCAGCTAAAACATGCATGTGGAACCCAGAGTATGATCAACCGTGTGAACGGGAGACGTGTTCAAATATGTCTCAGTTTTCGTACCCTGGTACTTGGGTGCAACATTCCAGACGCTTTACTAACACTCTCCCGACTTGGAGAGTCAGTCCCTTTAACCTCCTGTTTGGCCCAGTTTGCAATTTCTGCGGAAGATGAACAGGAATAGCGAGAACCAATGAGAGACTAGCTGGAGGTGTCTGGACGGGCAAATTTAACTCTCATTTCCCAACAGGAAGAGGAATTAACCAAAGGCTCAGCGTGCCGTGCCGGAACCAGATTAGGGCCTGAAGCCATCCTGCAGTGTTGCGGCCAGCTCACAAGAAAGTGAGTTGAAGAAAGGAGCTCAGGGGCACTGTAATTCACAAACCTGCAGAGTTATAAATGACAGCTATCGTCCAAAAATATACTGAAGTAAGGCTGCCAAGAGGACTTGAAAGCGGGGCAGAATTGCAGGAAACCGATTTCAGGAGGTAGACTGGAATTGCATTGAAAGCATAGGAAAAGAGGCAAAACGTCCACAATGATGCACTTGGCCAAAAAGGGCGTATGCGTTTTTTCCTGAATATATTCAGGAAAAAACGCATAGGCCCTTTTTGGCCAACCAAGCAAGCTTGCAAAGGAAATCTGCACTACAATGAAGTCTCACTTCCCCCCGGTCAAAAGGGCCATCTGAAAAAAGTGTAAAATCCAGAAAGGCAGGACAGGCCATGGAGAACTGGGAGCCTTGTTATGCTGATGGGCGGGATGTAAATTGCCAACAGACACTCGGGAGAAGTGTATGGTGTTTCCTGAAACATCTAAAAAACAAAGCAACAGAGCCTAGGGCACTTCCACTTATGGTCCTATAGCTTAGGGAAATTAAAATCAAAAAGACACAGCCACCCCAAAGTTTGGGATGCCTCTGTTTACAAGAACCTCGTTTATCGTACAAGTTCAATATCACAGAAAGTGAAAAATGGATAAAGAACTTGTGGTACTTACGTACAATGCAGTATCACTCAGCAATGAAATCTATGTCATCAGGCCCGTAGCAGCACAATGAGTGGATTCAGGTACGATGATTCTAACTGAAATAAGTCACACAGAAAAAGAAACATCATAAGATATCACTAAAACACGGAATGTAAACTTGGCTACACAGGAACTGAATTCCAAAACAGAACAGGGTCTCAAATTTAGAAAACCAACTTATGCTTGCTTAAGGGGAAAGGTGAGATGGGGTGCTGCATAAAACCAGAGATTGAAATGAGCACAGATAAAGTTCCTTAAGCCAAATATGGAATAGACAAGAGCTACTCCTTACTCAACGAAATGGACTCAACACCCCATATTAAACGCCTAAGAATGTACCTGACTAGTAAGTATCTTAAAACCTATGGATTGCTATGTCTCCAAAAGAGAATCAAGCGTGTGTACAGGGGCATAAACGCAGCAGTGATAGGATTGGAGAGGTTCGGTGAGCAAATGAAGACCCTTTGAAGTCATATTGCATGGTACCCATTTCACGGGTCTCAACTCTCCAGGTTTAAGGTATTCTTCCTTCAGCTAAAACATGCATGTGGAACCCAGAGTATGATCAACCATGTGAACGGGAGACGTGTTCAAATATGTCTCAGTTTTCGTCCCCTGGTACTCGCGTGCAACATTCCAGACGCTTTAGTAACAATCTCCCCACTTGGAGAGTCAGTGCCTTTAACCTCCTGTTTGGCCCAGTTTGCAATTTCTGCGGAAGATGAACAGGAATAGCGAGAACCAATGAGAGACTAGCTGGAGGTGTCTGGACGGGCAAATTTAACTCTCATTTCCCACCAGGAAGAGGAAATAACCAAAGGCTCAGCGTTCCGTGCCGGAACCAGATTAGGGACTGAAGCCATCCTGCGGTGTTGCGGCCAGGTCACAAGAAAGCGAGTTGAAGAAAGGAGCTCAGGGGCACTGTAATTCACAAACCTGCAGAGTTATAAATGACAGCTATCGTCCAAAAATATACTGAAGTAAGGCTGCCAAGAGGCCTTGAAAGCGGGGCAGAATTGCAGGAAACCGATTTCAGGAGGTAGACTGGAATTGCATTGAAAGCATAGGAAAAGAGGCAGAACGTCCACAATGATGCACTTGGCCAAAAAGGGCGTATGTGTTTTTTCCTGAATATATTCAGGAAAAAACGCAAACGCCCTTTTTGGCCAACCAAGCAAGCTTGCAAAGAAATCTGCACTACAATGAAGTCTCACTTCCCCCCGGTCAAAAGGGCCATCTGAAAAAAGTGTAAAATCCAGAAAGGCAGGACAGGCCATGGAGAACTGGGAGCCTTGTTATGCTGATGGGCGGGATGTAAATTGCCAACAGACACTCGTGAGAAGTGTATGGTGTTTCCTGAATCATCTAAAAAACAAAGCAACAGAGCCTAGGGCACTTCCACTTATGGTCCTATAGCTTAGGGAAATTAAAATCAAAAAGACACAGCCACCCCAAAGTTTGCAACGGCTCTGTTTACAAGAACCTCGTTTACAGTACAAGTTCAAGATCGCAGAAAGTGAAAAATGGATAAAGAAGTTGTGGTATTTACTTACAAAGCAATATCACTCAGCAATGAAATCTATGTCATCAGGCCCTTAGCAGCACAATGAGTGGATTCAGGTATGATGATTCTAACTGAAATAAGTCACACAGAAAAAGAAACATCATAAGATATCAGTAATACACGGAATGTAAACTTGGCTACACACAAACTGAATTACAGAACAGAACAGCGTCTCATATTTAGAAAACCAACTTATGCTTGCTTAACGGTAAAGGTGAGTTGGGGTGCTGCATAAAACCAGAGATTGAAATGAACACAGATAAAGTTCCTTAAGCCAAATATGGAATAGACAAGAGCTACTCCTTGCTCAACGAAATGGACTCAACACCGCATATTAAACGCCTAAGAATGTACCTGACTAGTAAGTATCTTAAAACCTATGGATTGCTATGTCTCCGAAAGAGAATCAAGCATGTGTACAGGGGCATAAACGCAGCAGTGATAGGATTGGAGAGGTTCGGTGAGCAAATGAAGACCCTTTGAAGTCATATTGCATGGTACCCATTACACGGGTCTCAACTCTCCAGGTTTAAGGTATTCTTCCTTCAGCTAAAACATGCATGTGGAACCCAGAGTATGATCAACTGTGTGAACGGGAGACGTGTTCAAATATGTCTCAGTTTTCGTACCCTGGTACTCGGGTGCAACATTCCAGACGCTTTACTAACACTCTCCCCACTTGGAGAGTCAGCGCCTTTAACCTCCTGTTTGGCCCAGTTTGCAATTTCTGCGGAAGATGAACAGGAATAGCGAGAACCAATGAGAGACTAGCTGGAGGTGTCTTGACGGGCAAATTTAACTCTCATTTCCCACCAGGAAGAGGAAATAACCAAAGGCTCAGCGTGCCGTGCCGGAACAAGATTAGGGCCTGAAGCTATCCTGCGGTGTTGCGGCCAGCTCAAAAGAAAGCGAGTTGAAGAAAGGAGCTCAGGGGCACTGTAATTCACAAACCTGCAGAGATATAAATGACAGCTATCGTCCAAAAATATACTGAAGTTAGGCTGCCAAGAGGACTTGAAAGCGCGGCAGAATTGCAGGAAACCGATTTCAGGAGGTAGACTGGAATTGCATTGAAAGCATAGGAAAAGAGGCAGAACGTCCACAATGATGCACTTGGCCAAAAAGGGCGTATGCGTTTTTTCCTGAATATATTCAGGAAAAAACGCATACGCCCTTTTTGGCCAAGGAAGCAAATTTGCAAAGGAAATCTGCACTACAATGAAGTCTCACTTCCCCCAGGTCAAAAGGGCCATCTGAAAAAAGTGTAAAATCCAGAAAGGCAGGACAGGCCATGGAGAACTGGGAGCCTTGTTATGCTGATGGGCGGGATGTAAATTGCCAACAGACACTAGGGAGAAGTATATGGTGTTTCCTGAAACATCTAAAAAACAAAGCAACAGAGCCTAGGGCACTTCCACTTATGGTCCTATAGCTTAGGAAAATTAAAATCAAAAAGACACAGCCACCCCAAAGTTTGGAACGGCTCTGTTTACAAGAACCTCGTTTACAGTACAAGTTCAACATTGCAGAAAGTGAAAAATGGATAAAGAAGTTGTGGTATTTACTTACAAAGCAATATCACTCAGCAATGAAATCTATGTCATCAAGCCCTTAGCAGCACAATGAGTGGATTCAGGTATGATGATTCTAACTGAAATAAGTCACACAGAAAAAGAAACATCATAAGATATCAGTAATACACGGAATGTAAACTTGGCTACACACAAACTGAATTACAGAACAGAACAGGGTCTCAAATTTAGAAAACCAACTTATGCTTGCTTAAGGGTAAAGGTGAGTTGGGGTGCTGCATAAAACCAGATATTGAAATGAACACAGATAAAGTTCCTTAAGCCAAATATGGAATAGACAAGAGCTACTCCTTGCTCAACGAAATGGACTCAACACCGCATATTAAACGCCTAAGAATGTACCTGACTAGTAAGTATCTTAAAACCTATGGATTGCTATGTCTCCGAAACAGAATCAAGCATGTGTACAGGGGCATAAACGCAGCAGTGATAGGATTGGAGAGGTTCGGTGAGCAAATGAAGACCCTTTGAAATCATATTGCATGGTACCCATTACACGGGTCTCAACTCTCCAGGTTTAAGGTATTCTTCCTTCAGCTAAAACATGCATGTGGAACCCAGAGTATGATCAACCGTGTGAACGGGAGACGTGTTCAAATATGTCTCAGTTTTCGTACCCTGGTACTTGGGTGAAACATTCCAGACGCTTTACTAACACTCTCCCGACTTGGAGAGTCAGTCCCTTTAACCTCCTGTTTGGCCCAGTTTGCAATTTCTGCGGAAGATGAACAGGAATAGCGAGAACCAATGAGAGACTAGCTGGAGGTGTCTGGACGGGCAAATTTAACTCTCATTTCCCAACAGGAAGAGGAATTAACCAAAGGCTCAGCGTGCCGTGCCGGAACCAGATTAGGGCCTGAAGCCATCCTGCAGTGTTGCGGCCAGCTCACAAGAAAGTGAGTTGACGAAAGGAGCTCAGGGGCACTGTAATTCACAAACCTGCAGAGTTATAAATGACAGCTATCGTCCAAAAATATACTGAAGTAAGGCTGCCAAGAGGACTTGAAAGCGGGGCAGAATTGCAGGAAACCGATTTCAGGAGGTAGACTGGAATTGCATTGAAAGCATAGGAAAAGAGGCAGAACGTCCACAATGATGCACTTGGCCAAAAAGGGCGTATGCGTTTTTTCCTGAATATATTCAGGAAAAAACGCATACGCCCTTTTTGGCCAACCAAGCAAGCTTGCAAAGGAAATCTGCACTACAATGAAGTCTCACTTGCCCCCGGTCAAAAGGGCCATCTGAAAAAAGTGTAAAATCCGGAAAGGCAGGACAGGCCATGGAGAACTGGGAGCCTTGTTATGCTGATGGGCGGGATGTAAATTGCCAACAGACACTCGGGAGAAGTGTATGGTGTTTCCTGAAACATCTAAAAAACAAAGCAACAGAGCCTAGGGCACTTCCACTTATGGTCCTATAGCTTAGGGAAATTAAAATCAAAAAGACACAGCCACCCCAAAGATTGGGATGCCTCTGTTTACAAGAACCTCGTTTACCGTACAAGTTCAATATCACAGAAAGTGAAAAATGGATAAAGAACTTGTGGTACTTACGTACAATGCAGTATCACTCAGCAATGAAATCTATGTCATCAGGCCCGTAGCAGCACAATGAGTGGATTCAGGTACGATGATTCTAACTGAAATAAGTCACACAGAAAAAGAAACATCATAAGATATCACTAAAACACGGAATGTAAACTTGGCTACACAGGAACTGAATTCCAAAACAGAACAGGGTCTCAAATTTAGAAAACCAACTTATGCTTGCTTAAGGGGAAAGGTGAGTTGGGGTGCTGCATAAAACCAGAGATTGAAATGAGCACAGATAAAGTTCCTTAAGCCAAATATGGAATAGACAAGAGCTACTCCTTACTCAACGAAATGGACTCAACACCCCATATTAAACGCCTAAGAATGTACCTGACTAGTAAGTATCTTAAAACCTATGGATTGCTATGTCTCCAAAAGAGAATCAAGCGTGTGTACAGGGGCATAAACGCAGCAGTGATAGGATTGGAGAGGTTCGGTGAGCAAATGAAGACCCTTTGAAGTCATATTGCATGGTACCCATTTCACGGGTCTCAACTCTCCAGGTTTAAGGTATTCTTCCTTCAGCTAAAACATGCATGTGGAACCCAGAGTATGATCAACCATGTGAACGGGAGACGTGTTCAAATATGTCTCAGTTTTCCTCCCCTGGTACTCGCGTGCAACATTCCAGACGCTTTAGTAACAATCTCCCCACTTGGAGAGTCAGTGCCTTTAACCTCCTGTTTGGCCCAGTTTGCAATTTCTGCGGAAGATGAACAGGAATAGCGAGAACCAATGAGAGACTAGCTGGAGGTGTCTGGACGGGCAAATTTAACTCTCATTTCCCACCAGGAAGAGGAAATAACCAAAGGCTCAGCGTTCCGTGCCGGAACCAGATTAGGGCCTGAAGCCATCCTGCGGTGTTGCGGCCAGCTCACAAGAAAGCGAGTTGAAGAAAGGAGCTCAGGGGCACTGTAATTCACAAACCTGCAGAGTTATAAATGACAGCTATCGTCCAAAAATATACTGAAGTAAGGCTGCCAAGAGGCCTTGAAAGCGGGGCAGAATTGCAGGAAACCGATTTCAGGAGGTAGACTGGAATTGCATTGAAAGCATAGGAAAAGAGGCAGAACGTCCACAATGATGCACTTGGCCAAAAAGGGCGTATGTGTTTTTTCCTGAATATATTCAGGAAAAAACGCATACGCCCTTTTTGGCCAACCAAGCAAGCTTGCAAAGAAATCTGCACTACAATGAAGTCTCACTTCCCCCCGGTCAAAAGGGCCATCTGAAAAAAGTGTAAAATCCAGAAAGGCAGGACAGGCCATGGAGAACTGGGAGCCTTGTTATGCTGATGGGCGGGATGTAAATTGCCAACAGACACTCGTGAGAAGTGTATGGTGTTTCCTGAATCATCTAAAAAACAAAGCAACAGAGCCTAGGGCACTTCCACTTATGGTCCTATAGCTTAGGGAAATTAAAATCAAAAAGACACAGCCACCCCAAAGTTTGCAACGGCTCTGTTTACAAGAACCTCGTTTACAGTACAAGTTCAACATCGCAGAAAGTGAAAAATGGATAAAGAAGTTGTGGTATTTACTTACAAAGCAATATCACTCAGCAATGAAATCTATGTCATCAGGCACTTAGCAGCACAATAAGTGGATTCAGATATGATGATTCTAACTGAAATAAGTCACACAGAAAAAGAAACATCATAAGATATCAGTAATACACGGAATGTAAACTTGGCTAAACAGGAACTGAATTACAGAACAGAACACGGTCTCAAATTTAGAAAACCAACTTATGCTTGCTTAAGGGGAAAGGTGAGTTGGGGTGCTGCATAAAACCAGAGATTGAAATGAGCACAGATAAAGTTCCTTAAGCCAAATATGGAATAGACAAGAGCTACTCCTTGCTCAACGAAATAGACTCAACACCCCATATTAAACGCCTAAGAATGTACCTGACTAGGAAGTATCTTAAAACCTATGGATTGCTATGTCTCCGAAAGAGAATGAAGCATGTGTACAGGGGCATAAACGCAGGAGTCATAGGATTGGAGAGGTTCGGTGAGCAAATGAAGACCCTTTGAAGTCATATTGCATGGTACCCATTCCACAGGTTTCAACTACCCAGGTTTAAGGTATTCTTCCTTCAGCTAAAACATGCATGTGGAACCTAGAGTATGATCAACCATGTGATCGGGAGACGTGTTCAAATATGTCTCAGTTTTCGTACCCTGGTACTCGGGTGCAACATTCCAGACGCTTTACTAACACTCTCCCGACTTGGAGAGTCAGTCCCTTTAACCTCCTGTTTGGCCCAGTTTGCAATTTCTGCGGAAGATGAACAGGAATAGCGAGAACCAATGACAGACTAGCTGCAGGTGTCTGGACGGGCAAATTTATCTCTCATTTCCCACCAGGAAGAGGAATTAACCAAAGGCTCAGCATGCCGTGCCGGAACCAGATTAGGGCCTGAAGCCATCCTGCGGTGTTGCGGCCAGCTCACAAGAGGGCGAGTTGAAGAAAGGAGCTCAGGGGCACTGTAATTCACAAACCTGCAGAGTTATAAATGACAGCTATCATCCAAAAATATACTGAAGTAAGGCTGCCAAGAGGACTTGAAAGCGGGGCAGAATTGCAGGAAACCGATTTCAGGAGGTAGACTGGAATTGCATTGAAAGCATAGGAAAAGAGGCAGAGCGTCCACAATGATGCACTTGGCCAAAAAGGGCGTATGCGTTTTTTCCTGAATATATTCAGGAAAAAACGCATACGCCCTTTTTGGCCAACCAAGCAAGCTTGCAAAGGAAATCTGCACTACAATGAAGTCTCACATCCCCCCGGTCAAACGGGCATCAGAAAAAAGTGTAAAATCCAGAAAGGCAGGACAGGCCATGGAGAACTGGGAGGTTTGTTATGCTGATGGGCGGGATGTAAATTGCCAACAGACACTCGGGAGAAGTGTATGGTGTTTCCTGAAACATCTAAAAAACAAAGCAACAGAGCCTAGGGCACTTCCACTTATGGTCCTATAGCTTAGGGAAATTAAAATCAAAAAGACACAGCCACCCCAAAGTTTGGGACGCCTCTGTTTACAAGAACCTCGTTTACCGTACAAGTTCAGTATCACAGAATGTGAAAAATGGATAAAGAAGTTGTGGTATTTACTTACAAAGCAATATCACTCAGCAATGAAATCTATGTCATCAGGCCCTTAGCAGCATAATGAGTGGATTCAGGTACGATGATTCTAACTGAAATAAGTCACACAGAAAAAGAAACATCATAAGATATCACTAATACAGGGAATGTAAACTTGGTTACACAGGAACTGAATTCCAAAACAGAACAGGGTCTCAAATTTAGAAAACCAACTTATGCTTGCTTAAGGGGAAAGGTGAGTTGGGGTGCTGCATAAAACCAGAGATTGAAATGAGCACAGATAAAGTTCCCTAAGCCAAATATGGAATAGACAAGGTCTACTCCTTGCTCAACGAAATGGACTCAACACCCCATATTAAACGCCTAAGAATGTACCTGACTAGTAATTATCTTTAAACCTATGGATAGCTATGTCTCTGAAAGAGAATCAAGTATTTGTACAGGGGCATAAATGCAGCAGTGATAGGATTGTAGAGGTTCGGTGAGCAAATGAAGACCCTTTGAAGTCATATTGCATGGTACCCATTACAGGGGTCTCAACTCTCCAGGTTTAAGCTATTCTTCCTTCAGCTAAAACATGCATGTGGAACCCAGAGTATGATCAACCGTGTGAACGGGAGACGTGTTCAAATATGTCTCAGTTTTCCTCCCCTGGTAATCGGGTGCAACATTCCAGACGCTTTACTAACACTCTCCCCACTTGGAGAGTCAGCGCCTTTAACCTCCTGTTTGGCCCAATTTGCAATTTCTGTGGAAGATGAACAGGAATAGGGAGAACCAATGAGAGACTAGCTGGAGGTTTCTGGACGGGCAAATTTAACTCTCATTTCCCACCAGGAAGAGGAATTAACCAAAGGCTCAACGTGCCGTGCCGGAACCAGATTAGGGCCTGTAGCCATCCTGCGGTGTTGCGGCCAGGTCAAAAGAAAGCGAGTTGAAGAAAGGAGCTCAGGGGCACTGTAATTCACAAACCTGCAGAGTTATAAATGACAGCTATCGTCCAAAAATATACTGAAGTAAGGCTGCCAAGAGGACTTGAAAGCGGGGCAGAATTGCAGGAAACCGATTTCAGGAGGTAGACTGGAATTGCATTGAAAGCATAGGAAAAGAGGCAGAGCGTCCACAATGATGCACTTGGCCAAAAAGGGCGTATGCGTTTTTTCCTGAATATATTCAGGAAAAAACGCATACGCCCTTTTTGGCCAACCAAGCAAATTTGCAAAGGAAATCTGCACTACAATGAAGTCTCAATTCCCCCCGGTCAAAAGGGCCATCTGAGAAAAGTGTAAAATCCAGAAAGGCAGGACAGGCCATGGAGAACTGGGAGCCTTGTTATGCTGATGGGCGGGATGTAAACTGCCAACAGACACTCGGGAGAAGTGTATGGTGTTTCCTGAAACATCTAAAAAACAAAGCAACAGAGCCTAGGGCACTTCCACTTATGGTCCTATAGCTTAGGGAAATTAAAATCAAAAAGACACAGCCACCCCAAAGTTTGGGACGCCTCTGTTTACAAGAACCTCATTTACCGTACACGTTCAGTATCACAGAAAGTGAAAAATGGATAAAGAACTTGTGGTACTTACGTACAATGTAGTATGACTCAGCAATGAAATCTATGTCATCACGCCCGTAGCAGCACAATGAGTGGATTCAGGTACGATGATTCTAACTGAAATAAGTCACACAGAAAAAGAAACATCATAAGATATCACTAATACACGGAATGTAAACTTGGCTACACAGGAACTGAATTCCAAAACAGAACAGGGTCTCAAATTTAGAAAACCAACTTATGCTTGCTTAAGGGGAAAGGTGAGTTGGGGTGCTGCATAAAACCAGAGATTGAAATGAGCACAGATAAAGTTCCTTAAGCCAAATATGGAATAGACAAGAGCTATTCCTTGCTCAACGAAATGGACTCAACACCCCATATTAAACGCCTAAGAATGTACCTGACTAGTAAGTATCTTAAAACCTATGGATTGCTATGTCTCCAAAAGAGAATCAAGCGTGTGTACAGGGGCATAAACGCAGCAGTGATAGGATTGGAGAGGTTCGGTGAGCAAATGAAGACCCTTTGAAGTTATATTGCATGGTACCCATTACACGGGTCTCAACTCTCCAGGTTTAAGGTATTCTTCCTTCAGCTAAAACATGCATGTGGAACCCAGAGTATGATCAACCGTGTGAACAGGAGACGTGTTCAAATATGTCTCAGTTTTCCTCCCCTGGTACTCGGGTGCAACATTCCAGACTCTTTACTAACACTCTCCCCACTTGGAGAGTCAGCGCCTTTAACCTCCTGTTTGGCCCAGTTTGCAATTTCTGCGGAAGATGAACAGGAATAGGGAGAACCAATGAGAGACTAGCTGGAGGTGTCTGGACGGGCAAATTTAACTCTCATTTCCCACCAGGAAGAGGAAATAACCAAAGGCTCAGCGTGCCGTGCCGGAACCAGATTAGGGCCTGAAGCCATCCTGCGGTGTTGCGGCCAGCTCACAAGAAAGCGAGTTGAAGAAAGGATCTCAGGGGCACTGTAATGCACAAACCTGCAGTGTTATCAATGACAGCTATCGTCCAAAAATATACTGAAGTAAGGCTGCCAAGAGGACTTGAAAGCGGGGCAGAATTGCAGGAAACCGATTTCAGGAGGTAGACTGGAATTGCATTGAAAGCATAGGAAAAGAGGCAGAACGTCCACAATGATGCACTTGGCCAAAAAGGGCGTATGCGTTTTTTCCTGAATATATTCAGGAAAAAACGCATACGCCCTTTTTGGCCAAGGAAGCAAATTTGCAAAGGAAATCTGCACTACAATGAAGTCTCACTTCCCCCAGGTCAAAAGGGCCATCTGAAAAAAGTGTAAAATCCAGAAAGGCAGGACAGGCCATGGAGAACTGGGAGCCTTGTTATGCTGATGGGCGGGATGTAAATTGCCAACAGACACTAGGGAGAAGTATATGGTGTTTCCTGAAACATCTAAAAAACAAAGCAACAGAGCCTAGGGCACTTCCACTTATGGTCCTATAGCTTAGGAAAATTAAAATCAAAAAGACACAGCCACCCCAAAGTTTGGAACGGCTCTGTTTACAAGAACCTCGTTTACAGTACAAGTTCAACATTGCAGAAAGTGAAAAATGGATAAAGAAGTTGTGGTATTTACTTACAAAGCAATATCACTCAGCAATGAAATCTATGTCATCAAGCCCTTAGCAGCACAATGAGTGGATTCAGGTATGATGATTCTAACTGAAATAAGTCACACAGAAAAAGAAACATCATAAGATATCAGTAATACACGGAATGTAAACTTGGCTACACACAAACTGAATTACAGAACAGAACAGGGTCTCAAATTTAGAAAACCAACTTATGCTTGCTTAAGGGTAAAGGTGAGTTGGGGTGCTGCATAAAACCAGATATTGAAATGAACACAGATAAAGTTCCTTAAGCCAAATATGGAATAGACAAGAGCTACTCCTTGCTCAACGAAATGGACTCAACACCGCATATTAAACGCCTAAGAATGTACCTGACTAGTAAGTATCTTAAAACCTATGGATTGCTATGTCTCCGAAACAGAATCAAGCATGTGTACAGGGGCATAAACGCAGCAGTGATAGGATTGGAGAGGTTCGGTGAGCAAATGAAGACCCTTTGAAATCATATTGCATGGTACCCATTACACGGGTCTCAACTCTCCAGGTTTAAGGTATTCTTCCTTCAGCTAAAACATGCATGTGGAACCCAGAGTATGATCAACCGTGTGAACGGGAGACGTGTTCAAATATGTCTCAGTTTTCGTACCCTGGTACTTGGGTGAAACATTCCAGACGCTTTACTAACACTCTCCCGACTTGGAGAGTCAGTCCCTTTAACCTCCTGTTTGGCCCAGTTTGCAATTTCTGCGGAAGATGAACAGGAATAGCGAGAACCAATGAGAGACTAGCTGGAGGTGTCTGGACGGGCAAATTTAACTCTCATTTCCCAACAGGAAGAGGAATTAACCAAAGGCTCAGCGTGCCGTGCCGGAACCAGATTAGGGCCTGAAGCCATCCTGCAGTGTTGCGGCCAGCTCACAAGAAAGTGAGTTGACGAAAGGAGCTCAGGGGCACTGTAATTCACAAACCTGCAGAGTTATAAATGACAGCTATCGTCCAAAAATATACTGAAGTAAGGCTGCCAAGAGGACTTGAAAGCGGGGCAGAATTGCAGGAAACCGATTTCAGGAGGTAGACTGGAATTGCATTGAAAGCATAGGAAAAGAGGCAGAACGTCCACAATGATGCACTTGGCCAAAAAGGGCGTATGCGTTTTTTCCTGAATATATTCAGGAAAAAACGCATACGCCCTTTTTGGCCAACCAAGCAAGCTTGCAAAGGAAATCTGCACTACAATGAAGTCTCACTTGCCCCCGGTCAAAAGGGCCATCTGAAAAAAGTGTAAAATCCGGAAAGGCAGGACAGGCCATGGAGAACTGGGAGCCTTGTTATGCTGATGGGCGGGATGTAAATTGCCAACAGACACTCGGGAGAAGTGTATGGTGTTTCCTGAAACATCTAAAAAACAAAGCAACAGAGCCTAGGGCACTTCCACTTATGGTCCTATAGCTTAGGGAAATTAAAATCAAAAAGACACAGCCACCCCAAAGATTGGGATGCCTCTGTTTACAAGAACCTCGTTTACCGTACAAGTTCAATATCACAGAAAGTGAAAAATGGATAAAGAACTTGTGGTACTTACGTACAATGCAGTATCACTCAGCAATGAAATCTATGTCATCAGGCCCGTAGCAGCACAATGAGTGGATTCAGGTACGATGATTCTAACTGAAATAAGTCACACAGAAAAAGAAACATCATAAGATATCACTAAAACACGGAATGTAAACTTGGCTACACAGGAACTGAATTCCAAAACAGAACAGGGTCTCAAATTTAGAAAACCAACTTATGCTTGCTTAAGGGGAAAGGTGAGTTGGGGTGCTGCATAAAACCAGAGATTGAAATGAGCACAGATAAAGTTCCTTAAGCCAAATATGGAATAGACAAGAGCTACTCCTTACTCAACGAAATGGACTCAACACCCCATATTAAACGCCTAAGAATGTACCTGACTAGTAAGTATCTTAAAACCTATGGATTGCTATGTCTCCAAAAGAGAATCAAGCGTGTGTACAGGGGCATAAACGCAGCAGTGATAGGATTGGAGAGGTTCGGTGAGCAAATGAAGACCCTTTGAAGTCATATTGCATGGTACCCATTTCACGGGTCTCAACTCTCCAGGTTTAAGGTATTCTTCCTTCAGCTAAAACATGCATGTGGAACCCAGAGTATGATCAACCATGTGAACGGGAGACGTGTTCAAATATGTCTCAGTTTTCCTCCCCTGGTACTCGCGTGCAACATTCCAGACGCTTTAGTAACAATCTCCCCACTTGGAGAGTCAGTGCCTTTAACCTCCTGTTTGGCCCAGTTTGCAATTTCTGCGGAAGATGAACAGGAATAGCGAGAACCAATGAGAGACTAGCTGGAGGTGTCTGGACGGGCAAATTTAACTCTCATTTCCCACCAGGAAGAGGAAATAACCAAAGGCTCAGCGTTCCGTGCCGGAACCAGATTAGGGCCTGAAGCCATCCTGCGGTGTTGCGGCCAGCTCACAAGAAAGCGAGTTGAAGAAAGGAGCTCAGGGGCACTGTAATTCACAAACCTGCAGAGTTATAAATGACAGCTATCGTCCAAAAATATACTGAAGTAAGGCTGCCAAGAGGCCTTGAAAGCGGGGCAGAATTGCAGGAAACCGATTTCAGGAGGTAGACTGGAATTGCATTGAAAGCATAGGAAAAGAGGCAGAACGTCCACAATGATGCACTTGGCCAAAAAGGGCGTATGTGTTTTTTCCTGAATATATTCAGGAAAAAACGCATACGCCCTTTTTGGCCAACCAAGCAAGCTTGCAAAGAAATCTGCACTACAATGAAGTCTCACTTCCCCCCGGTCAAAAGGGCCATCTGAAAAAAGTGTAAAATCCAGAAAGGCAGGACAGGCCATGGAGAACTGGGAGCCTTGTTATGCTGATGGGCGGGATGTAAATTGCCAACAGACACTCGTGAGAAGTGTATGGTGTTTCCTGAATCATCTAAAAAACAAAGCAACAGAGCCTAGGGCACTTCCACTTATGGTCCTATAGCTTAGGGAAATTAAAATCAAAAAGACACAGCCACCCCAAAGTTTGCAACGGCTCTGTTTACAAGAACCTCGTTTACAGTACAAGTTCAACATCGCAGAAAGTGAAAAATGGATAAAGAAGTTGTGGTATTTACTTACAAAGCAATATCACTCAGCAATGAAATCTATGTCATCAGGCACTTAGCAGCACAATAAGTGGATTCAGATATGATGATTCTAACTGAAATAAGTCACACAGAAAAAGAAACATCATAAGATATCAGTAATACACGGAATGTAAACTTGGCTAAACAGGAACTGAATTACAGAACAGAACACGGTCTCAAATTTAGAAAACCAACTTATGCTTGCTTAAGGGGAAAGGTGAGTTGGGGTGCTGCATAAAACCAGAGATTGAAATGAGCACAGATAAAGTTCCTTAAGCCAAATATGGAATAGACAAGAGCTACTCCTTGCTCAACGAAATAGACTCAACACCCCATATTAAACGCCTAAGAATGTACCTGACTAGGAAGTATCTTAAAACCTATGGATTGCTATGTCTCCGAAAGAGAATGAAGCATGTGTACAGGGGCATAAACGCAGGAGTCATAGGATTGGAGAGGTTCGGTGAGCAAATGAAGACCCTTTGAAGTCATATTGCATGGTACCCATTCCACAGGTTTCAACTACCCAGGTTTAAGGTATTCTTCCTTCAGCTAAAACATGCATGTGGAACCTAGAGTATGATCAACCATGTGATCGGGAGACGTGTTCAAATATGTCTCAGTTTTCGTACCCTGGTACTCGGGTGCAACATTCCAGACGCTTTACTAACACTCTCCCGACTTGGAGAGTCAGTCCCTTTAACCTCCTGTTTGGCCCAGTTTGCAATTTCTGCGGAAGATGAACAGGAATAGCGAGAACCAATGACAGACTAGCTGCAGGTGTCTGGACGGGCAAATTTATCTCTCATTTCCCACCAGGAAGAGGAATTAACCAAAGGCTCAGCATGCCGTGCCGGAACCAGATTAGGGCCTGAAGCCATCCTGCGGTGTTGCGGCCAGCTCACAAGAGGGCGAGTTGAAGAAAGGAGCTCAGGGGCACTGTAATTCACAAACCTGCAGAGTTATAAATGACAGCTATCATCCAAAAATATACTGAAGTAAGGCTGCCAAGAGGACTTGAAAGCGGGGCAGAATTGCAGGAAACCGATTTCAGGAGGTAGACTGGAATTGCATTGAAAGCATAGGAAAAGAGGCAGAGCGTCCACAATGATGCACTTGGCCAAAAAGGGCGTATGCGTTTTTTCCTGAATATATTCAGGAAAAAACGCATACGCCCTTTTTGGCCAACCAAGCAAGCTTGCAAAGGAAATCTGCACTACAATGAAGTCTCACATCCCCCCGGTCAAACGGGCATCAGAAAAAAGTGTAAAATCCAGAAAGGCAGGACAGGCCATGGAGAACTGGGAGGTTTGTTATGCTGATGGGCGGGATGTAAATTGCCAACAGACACTCGGGAGAAGTGTATGGTGTTTCCTGAAACATCTAAAAAACAAAGCAACAGAGCCTAGGGCACTTCCACTTATGGTCCTATAGCTTAGGGAAATTAAAATCAAAAAGACACAGCCACCCCAAAGTTTGGGACGCCTCTGTTTACAAGAACCTCGTTTACCGTACAAGTTCAGTATCACAGAATGTGAAAAATGGATAAAGAAGTTGTGGTATTTACTTACAAAGCAATATCACTCAGCAATGAAATCTATGTCATCAGGCCCTTAGCAGCATAATGAGTGGATTCAGGTACGATGATTCTAACTGAAATAAGTCACACAGAAAAAGAAACATCATAAGATATCACTAATACAGGGAATGTAAACTTGGTTACACAGGAACTGAATTCCAAAACAGAACAGGGTCTCAAATTTAGAAAACCAACTTATGCTTGCTTAAGGGGAAAGGTGAGTTGGGGTGCTGCATAAAACCAGAGATTGAAATGAGCACAGATAAAGTTCCCTAAGCCAAATATGGAATAGACAAGGTCTACTCCTTGCTCAACGAAATGGACTCAACACCCCATATTAAACGCCTAAGAATGTACCTGACTAGTAATTATCTTTAAACCTATGGATAGCTATGTCTCTGAAAGAGAATCAAGTATTTGTACAGGGGCATAAATGCAGCAGTGATAGGATTGTAGAGGTTCGGTGAGCAAATGAAGACCCTTTGAAGTCATATTGCATGGTACCCATTACAGGGGTCTCAACTCTCCAGGTTTAAGCTATTCTTCCTTCAGCTAAAACATGCATGTGGAACCCAGAGTATGATCAACCGTGTGAACGGGAGACGTGTTCAAATATGTCTCAGTTTTCCTCCCCTGGTAATCGGGTGCAACATTCCAGACGCTTTACTAACACTCTCCCCACTTGGAGAGTCAGCGCCTTTAACCTCCTGTTTGGCCCAATTTGCAATTTCTGTGGAAGATGAACAGGAATAGGGAGAACCAATGAGAGACTAGCTGGAGGTTTCTGGACGGGCAAATTTAACTCTCATTTCCCACCAGGAAGAGGAATTAACCAAAGGCTCAACGTGCCGTGCCGGAACCAGATTAGGGCCTGTAGCCATCCTGCGGTGTTGCGGCCAGGTCAAAAGAAAGCGAGTTGAAGAAAGGAGCTCAGGGGCACTGTAATTCACAAACCTGCAGAGTTATAAATGACAGCTATCGTCCAAAAATATACTGAAGTAAGGCTGCCAAGAGGACTTGAAAGCGGGGCAGAATTGCAGGAAACCGATTTCAGGAGGTAGACTGGAATTGCATTGAAAGCATAGGAAAAGAGGCAGAGCGTCCACAATGATGCACTTGGCCAAAAAGGGCGTATGCGTTTTTTCCTGAATATATTCAGGAAAAAACGCATACGCCCTTTTTGGCCAACCAAGCAAATTTGCAAAGGAAATCTGCACTACAATGAAGTCTCAATTCCCCCCGGTCAAAAGGGCCATCTGAGAAAAGTGTAAAATCCAGAAAGGCAGGACAGGCCATGGAGAACTGGGAGCCTTGTTATGCTGATGGGCGGGATGTAAACTGCCAACAGACACTCGGGAGAAGTGTATGGTGTTTCCTGAAACATCTAAAAAACAAAGCAACAGAGCCTAGGGCACTTCCACTTATGGTCCTATAGCTTAGGGAAATTAAAATCAAAAAGACACAGCCACCCCAAAGTTTGGGACGCCTCTGTTTACAAGAACCTCATTTACCGTACACGTTCAGTATCACAGAAAGTGAAAAATGGATAAAGAACTTGTGGTACTTACGTACAATGTAGTATGACTCAGCAATGAAATCTATGTCATCACGCCCGTAGCAGCACAATGAGTGGATTCAGGTACGATGATTCTAACTGAAATAAGTCACACAGAAAAAGAAACATCATAAGATATCACTAATACACGGAATGTAAACTTGGCTACACAGGAACTGAATTCCAAAACAGAACAGGGTCTCAAATTTAGAAAACCAACTTATGCTTGCTTAAGGGGAAAGGTGAGTTGGGGTGCTGCATAAAACCAGAGATTGAAATGAGCACAGATAAAGTTCCTTAAGCCAAATATGGAATAGACAAGAGCTATTCCTTGCTCAACGAAATGGACTCAACACCCCATATTAAACGCCTAAGAATGTACCTGACTAGTAAGTATCTTAAAACCTATGGATTGCTATGTCTCCAAAAGAGAATCAAGCGTGTGTACAGGGGCATAAACGCAGCAGTGATAGGATTGGAGAGGTTCGGTGAGCAAATGAAGACCCTTTGAAGTTATATTGCATGGTACCCATTACACGGGTCTCAACTCTCCAGGTTTAAGGTATTCTTCCTTCAGCTAAAACATGCATGTGGAACCCAGAGTATGATCAACCGTGTGAACAGGAGACGTGTTCAAATATGTCTCAGTTTTCCTCCCCTGGTACTCGGGTGCAACATTCCAGACTCTTTACTAACACTCTCCCCACTTGGAGAGTCAGCGCCTTTAACCTCCTGTTTGGCCCAGTTTGCAATTTCTGCGGAAGATGAACAGGAATAGGGAGAACCAATGAGAGACTAGCTGGAGGTGTCTGGACGGGCAAATTTAACTCTCATTTCCCACCAGGAAGAGGAAATAACCAAAGGCTCAGCGTGCCGTGCCGGAACCAGATTAGGGCCTGAAGCCATCCTGCGGTGTTGCGGCCAGCTCACAAGAAAGCGAGTTGAAGAAAGGATCTCAGGGGCACTGTAATGCACAAACCTGCAGTGTTATCAATGACAGCTATCGTCCAAAAATATACTGAAGTAAGGCTGCCAAGAGGACTTGAAAGCGGGGCAGAATTGCAGGAAACCGATTTCAGGAGGTAGACTGGAATTGCATTGAAAGCATAGGAAAAGAGGCAGAACGTCCACAATGATGCACTTGGCCAAAAAGGGCGTATGCGTTTTTTCCTGAATATATTCAGGAAAAAACGCATACGCCCTTTTTGGCCAACCAAGCAAGCTTGCAAAGGAAATCTGCACTACAATGAAGTCTCACTTCCCCCCGGTCAAAAGGGCCATCTGAAAAAAGTGTAAAATCCAGAAAAGCAGGACAGGCCATGGAGAACTGGGAGCCTTGTTATGCTGATGGGCGGGATGTAAATTGCCAACAGACACTCGGGAGAAGTGTATGGTGTTTCCTGAAACATCTAAAAAACAAAGCAACAGAGCCTAGGGCACTCCACTTATGGTCCTATAGCTTAGGGAAATTAAAATCAAAAAGACACAGCCACCCCAAAGTTTGGAACGGCTCTGTTTACAAGAACCTCGTTTACAGTACAAGTTCAACATCGCAGAAAGTGAAAAATGGATAAAGAAGTTGTGGTATTTACTTACAAAGCAATATCACTCAGCAATGAAATCTATGTCATCAGGCCCTTAGCAGCACAATGAGTGGATTCAGGTATGATGATTCTAACTGAAATAAGTCACACAGAAAAAGAAACATCATAAGCTATCAGTAATACACGGAATGTAAACTTGGCTACACAGGAACTGAATTACAGAACAGAACAGTGTCTCAAATTTAGAAAACCAACTTATGCTTGCTTAAGGGGAAAGGTGAGTTGGGGTGCTGCATAAAACCAGAGATTGAAATGAGCACAGATAAAGTTCCTTAAGCCAAATATGGAATAGACAAGAGCTACTCCTTGCTCAACGAAATAGACTCAACACCCCATATTAAACGCCTAAGAATGTACCTGACTAGGAAGTATCTTAAAACCTATGGATTGCTATGTCTCCGAAAGAGAATGAAGCATGTGTACAGGGGCATAAACGCAGGAGTCATAGGATTGGAGAGGTTCGGTGAGCAAATGAAGACCCTTTGAAGTCATATTGCATGGTACCCATTCCACAGGTTTCAACTACCCAGGTTTAAGGTATTCTTCCTTCAGCTAAAACATGCATGTGGAACCTAGAGTATGATCAACCATGTGATCGGGAGACGTGTTCAAATATGTCTCAGTTTTCGTACCCTGGTACTCGGGTGCAACATTCCAGACGCTTTACTAACACTCTCCCGACTTGGAGAGTCAGTCCCTTTAACCTCCTGTTTGGCCCAGTTTGCAATTTCTGCGGAAGATGAACAGGAATAGCGAGAACCAATGACAGACTAGCTGCAGGTGTCTGGACGGGCAAATTTATCTCTCATTTCCCACCAGGAAGAGGAATTAACCAAAGGCTCAGCATGCCGTGCCGGAACCAGATTAGGGCCTGAAGCCATCCTGCGGTGTTGCGGCCAGCTCACAAGAGGGCGAGTTGAAGAAAGGAGCTCAGGGGCACTGTAATTCACAAACCTGCAGAGTTATAAATGACAGCTATCATCCAAAAATATACTGAAGTAAGGCTGCCAAGAGGACTTGAAAGCGGGGCAGAATTGCAGGAAACCGATTTCAGGAGGTAGACTGGAATTGCATTGAAAGCATAGGAAAAGAGGCAGAGCGTCCACAATGATGCACTTGGCCAAAAAGGGCGTATGCGTTTTTTCCTGAATATATTCAGGAAAAAACGCATACGCCCTTTTTGGCCAACCAAGCAAGCTTGCAAAGGAAATCTGCACTACAATGAAGTCTCACATCCCCCCGGTCAAACGGGCATCAGAAAAAAGTGTAAAATCCAGAAAGGCAGGACAGGCCATGGAGAACTGGGAGGTTTGTTATGCTGATGGGCGGGATGTAAATTGCCAACAGACACTCGGGAGAAGTGTATGGTGTTTCCTGAAACATCTAAAAAACAAAGCAACAGAGCCTAGGGCACTTCCACTTATGGTCCTATAGCTTAGGGAAATTAAAATCAAAAAGACACAGCCACCCCAAAGTTTGGGACGCCTCTGTTTACAAGAACCTCGTTTACCGTACAAGTTCAGTATCACAGAATGTGAAAAATGGATAAAGAAGTTGTGGTATTTACTTACAAAGCAATATCACTCAGCAATGAAATCTATGTCATCAGGCCCATAGCAGCATAATGAGTGGATTCAGGTACGATGATTCTAACTGAAATAAGTCACACAGAAAAAGAAACATCATAAGATATCACTAATACAGGGAATGTAAACTTGGTTACACAGGAACTGAATTCCAAAACAGAACAGGGTCTCAAATTTAGAAAACCAACTTATGCTTGCTTAAGGGGAAAGGTGAGTTGGGGTGCTGCATAAAACCAGAGATTGAAATGAGCACAGATAAAGTTCCCTAAGCCAAATATGGAATAGACAAGGTCTACTCCTTGCTCAACGAAATGGACTCAACACCCCATATTAAACGCCTAAGAATGTACCTGACTAGTAAGTATCTTTAAACCTATGGATAGCTATGTCTCTGAAAGAGAATCAAGTATTTGTACAGGGGCATAAATGCAGCAGTGATAGGATTGTAGAGGTTCGGTGAGCAAATGAAGACCCTTTGAAGTCATATTGCATGGTACCCATTACAGGGGTCTCAACTCTCCAGGTTTAAGCTATTCTTCCTTCAGCTAAAACATGCATGTGGAACCCAGAGTATGATCAACCGTGTGAACGGGAGACGTGTTCAAATATGTCTCAGTTTTCCTCCCCTGGTAATCGGGTGCAACATTCCAGACGCTTTACTAACACTCTCCCCACTTGGAGAGTCAGCGCCTTTAACCTCCTGTTTGGCCCAATTTGCAATTTCTGTGGAAGATGAACAGGAATAGGGAGAACCAATGAGAGACTAGCTGGAGGTTTCTGGACGGGCAAATTTAACTCTCATTTCCCACCAGGAAGAGGAATTAACCAAAGGCTCAACGTGCCGTGCCGGAACCAGATTAGGGCCTGTAGCCATCCTGCGGTGTTGCGGCCAGGTCAAAAGAAAGCGAGTTGAAGAAAGGAGCTCAAGGGCACTGTAATTCACAAACCTGCAGAGTTATAAATGACAGCTATCGTCCAAAAATATACTGAAGTAAGGCTGCCAAGAGGACTTGAAAGCGGGGCAGAATTGCAGGAAACCGATTTCAGGAGGTAGACTGGAATTGCATTGAAAGCATAGGAAAAGAGGCAGAGCGTCCACAATGATGCACTTGGCCAAAAAGGGCGTATGCGTTTTTTCCTGAATATATTCAGGAAAAAACGCATACGCCCTTTTTGGCCAACCAAGCAAACTTGCAAAGGAAATCTGCACTACAATGAAGTCTCACTTCCCCAGGTCAAAGGGGCCATCTGAAAAAAGTGTAAAATCCAGAAAGGCAGGACAGGCCATGGAGAACTGGGAGCCTTGTTATGCTGATGGGCGGGATGTAAATTGCCAACAGACACTCGGGAGAAGTGTATGGTGTTTCCTGAAACATCTAAAAAACAAAGCAACAGAGCCTAGGGAACTTCCACTTATGGTCCTATAGCTTAGGGAAATTAAAATCAAAAAGACACAGCCACCCTAAAGTTTGGGACGCCTCTGTTTACAAGAACCTCGTTTACCATACAAGTTCAATATCACAGAAAGTGAAAAATGGATAAAGAACTTGTGGTACTTACGTACAATGCAGTATGACTCAGCAATGAAATCTATGTCATCAGGCCCGTAGCAGCACAATGAGTGGATTCAGGTACGATGATTCTAACTGAAATAAGTCACACAGAAAAAGAAACATCATAAGATATCACTAATACACGGAATGTAAACTTGGCTACACAGGAACTGAATTCCAAAACAGAACAGGGTCTCAAATTTAGAAAACCAACTTATGCTTGCTTAAGGGGAAAGGTGAGTTGGGGTGCTGCATAAAACCAGAGATTGAAATGAGCACAGATAAAGTTCCTTAAGCCAAATATGGAATAGACTAGAGCTACTCCTTACTCAACGAAATGGACTCAACACACCATATTAAACGCCTAAGAATGTACCTGACTAGTAAGTATCTTAAAACCTATGGATTGCTATGTCTCCAAAAGAGAATCAAGCGTGTGTACAGGGGCATAAACGCAGCAGTGATAGGATTGGGGATGTTCCGTGAGCAAATGAAGACCCATTGAAGTCATATTGCATGGTACCCATTACACGGGTCTCAACTCTCCAGGTTTAAGGTATTCTTCCTTCAGCTAAAACATGCATGTGGAACCCAGAGTATGATCAACCGTGTGAACGGGAGACGTGTTCAAATATGTCTCAGTTTTCCTCCCCTGGTACTCGGGTGCAACATTCCAGACTCTTTAATAACACTCTCCCCACTTGGAGAGTCAACGCCTTTAACCTCCTGTTTGGCCCAGTTTGCAATTTCTGCGGAAGATGAACAGGAATAGGGAGAACCAATGAGAGACTAGCTGGAGGTGTCTGGACGGGCAAATTTAACTCTCATTTCCCACCAGGAAGAGGAATTAACCAAAGGCTCAGCGTGCCATGCCAAAACCAGATTAGGGCCTGTAGCTATCCTGCGGTGTTGCGGCCAGGTCACAAGAAAGCGAGTTGAAGAAAGGAGCTCAGGGGCACTGTAATTCACAAACCTGCAGAGTTATAAATGACAGCTATCGTCCAAAAATATACTGAAGTAAGGCTGCCAAGAGAACTTGAAAGCGGGGCAGAATTGCAGGAAACCGATTTCAGGAGGTAGACTGGAATTGCATTGAAAGCATAGGAAAAGAGGCAGAACGTCCACAATGATGCACTTGGCCAAAAAGGGCGTATGCGTTTTTTCCTGAATATATTCAGGAAAAAACGCATACGCACTTTTTGGCCAACCAAGCAAGCTTGCAAAGGAAATCTGCACTACAATGAAGTCTCACTTCCCCCCGGTCAAAAGGGCCATCTGAAAAAAGTGTAAAATCCAGAAAGGCAGGACAGGCCATGGAGAACTGGGAGCCTTGTTATGCTGATGGGCGGGATGTAAATTGCCAACAGACACTCGGGAGAAGTGTATGGTGTTTCCTGAAACATCTAAAAAACAAAGCAACAGAGCCTAGGGCACTCCACTTATGGTCCTATAGCTTAGGGAAATTAAAATCAAAAAGACACAGCCACCCCAAAGTTTGGAACGGCTCTGTTTACAAGAACCTCGTTTACGGTACAAGTTCAACATCGCAGAAAGTGAAAAATGGATAAAGAAGTTGTGGTATTTACTTACAAAGCAATATCACTCAGCAATGAAATCTATGTCATCAGGCCCTTAGCAGCACAATGAGTGGATTCAGGTATGATGATTCTAACTGAAATAAGTCACACAGAAAAAGAAACATCATAAGATATCAGTAATACACGGAATGTAAACTTGGCTACACAGGAACTGAATTCCAAAACAGAACAGGGTCTCAAATTTAGAAAACCAACTTATGCTTGCTTAAGGGGAAAGGTGAGTTGGGGTGCTGCATAAAACCAGAGATTGAAATGAGCACAGATAAAGTTCCTTAAGCCAAATATGGAATAGACAAGAGCTACTCCTTGCTCAACGAAATAGACTCAACACCGCATATTAAACGCCTAAGAATGTACCTGACTAGTAAGTATCTTAAAACCTATGGATTGCTATGTCTCCGAAAGAGAATGAAGCATGTGTACAGGGGCATAAACGCAGCAGTCATAGGATTGGAGAGGTTCGGTGAGCAAATGAAGACCCTTTGAAGTCATATTGCATGGTACCCATTCCACAGGTTTCAACTACCCAGGTTTAAGGTATTCTTCCTTCAGCTAAAACATGCATGTGGAACCTAGAGTATGATCAACCATGTGATCGGGAGACGTGTTCAAATATGTCTCAGTTTTCGTACCCTGGTACTCGGGTGCAACATTCCAGACGCTTTACTAACACTCTCCCGACTTGGAGAGTCAGTCCCTTTAACCTCCTGTTTGGCCCAGTTTGCAATTTCTGCGGAAGATGAACAGGAATAGCGAGAACCAATGACAGACTAGCTGCAGGTGTCTGGACGGGCAAATTTATCTCTCATTTCCCACCAGGAAGAGGAATTAACCAAAGGCTCAGCATGCCGTGCCGGAACCAGATTAGGGCCTGAAGCCATCCTGCGGTGTTGCGGCCAGCTCACAAGAGGGCGAGTTGAAGAAAGGAGCTCAGGGGCACTGTAATTCACAAACCTGCAGAGTTATAAATGACAGCTATCATCCAAAAATATACTGAAGTAAGGCTGCCAAGAGGACTTGAAAGCGGGGCAGAATTGCAGGAAACCGATTTCAGGAGGTAGACTGGAATTGCATTGAAAGCATAGGAAAAGAGGCAGAACGTCCACAATGATGCACCTGGCCAAAAAGGGCGTATGCGTTTTTTCCTGAATATATTCAGGAAAAAACGCATACGCCCTTTATGGCCAACCAAGCAAATTTGCAAAGGAAATCTGCACTACAATGAAGTCTCACTTCCCCCCGGTCAAAAGGGCCATCTGAAAAAAGTGTAAAATCCAGAAAGGCAGGACAGGCCATGGAGAACTAGGAGCCTTGTTATGCTGATGGGCGGGATGTAAACTGCCAACAGACACTCCGGAGAAGTGTATGGTGTTTCCTGAAACATCTAAAAAACAAAGCAACAGAGCCTAGGGCACTTCCACTTATGGTCCTATAGCTTAGGGAAATTAAAATCAAAAAGACACAGCCACCCCAAAGTTTGGGACGCCTCTGTTTACAAGAACCTCGTTTACCGTACAAGTTCAGTATCACAGAAAGTGAAAAATGTATAAAGAAGTTGTGGTATTTACTTACAAAGCAATATCACTCAGCAATGAAATCTATGTCATCAGGCCCTTAGCAGCATAATGAGTGGATTCAGGTACGATGATTCTAACTGAAATAAGTCACACAGAAAAAGAAACATCATAAGATATCACTAATACACGGAATGTAAACTTGGCTACACAGGAACTGAATTCCAAAACAGAACAGGGTCTCAAATTTAGAAAACCAACTTATGCTTGCTTAAGGGGAAAGGTGAGTTGGGGTGCTGCATAAAACCAGAGATTGAAATGAGCACAGATAAAGTTCCTTAAGCCAAATATGGAATAGACAAGAGCTATTCCTTGCTCAACGAAATGGACTCAACACCCCATATTAAACGCCTAAGAATGTACCTGACTAGTAAGTATCTTAAAACCTATGGATTGCTATGTCTCCAAAAGAGAATCAAGCGTGTGTACAGGGGCATAAACGCAGCAGTGATAGGATTGGAGAGGTTCGGTGAGCAAATGAAGACCCTTTGAAGTCATATTGCATGGTACCCATTACACGGGTCTCAACTCTCCAGGTTTAAGGTATTCTTCCTTCAGCTAAAACATGCATGTGGAACCCAGAGTATGATCAACCGTGTGAACGGGAGACGTGTTCAAATATGTCTCAGTTTTCCTCCCCTGGTACTCGGGTGCAACATTCCAGACGCTTTACTAACACTCTCCCCACTTGGAGAGTCAGCGCCTTTAACCTCCTGTTTGGCCCAGTTTGCAATTTCTGCGGAAGATGAACAGGAATAGGGAGAACCAATGAGAGACTAGCTGGAGGTGTCTGGACGGGCAAATTTAACTCTCATTTCCCACCAGGAAGAGGAAATAACCAAAGGCTCAGCGTGCCGTGCCGGAACCAGATTAGGGCCTGAAGCCATCCTGCGGTGTTGCGGCCAGCTCACAAGAAAGCGAGTTGAAGAAAGGAGCTCAGGGGCACTGTAATGCACAAAACTGCAGTGTTATCAATGACAGCTATCGTCCAAAAATATACTGAAGTAAGGCTGCCAAGAGGACTTGAAAGCGGGGCAGAATTGCAGGAAACCGATTTCAGGAGGTAGACTGGAATTGCATTGAAAGCATAGGAAAAGAGGCAGAACGTCCACAATGATGCACTTGACCAAAAAGGGCGTATGCGTTTTTTCCTGAATATATTCAGGAAAAAACGCATACGCCCTTTTTGGCCAACCAAGCAAGCTTGCAAAGCAAATCTGCACTACAATGAAGTCTCACTTCCCCCCGGTCAAAAGGGCCATCTGAAAAAAGTGTAAAATCCAGAAAGGCAGGACAGGCCATGGAGAACTGGGAGCCTTGTTATGCTGATGGGCGGGATGTAAATTGCCAACAGACACTCGGGAGAAGTGTATGGTGTTTCCTGAAACATCTAAAAAACAAAGCAACAGAGCCTAGGGCACTCCACTTATGGTCCTATAGCTTAGGGAAATTAAAATCAAAAAGACACAGCCACCCCAAAGTTTGGAACGGCTCTGTTTACAAGAACCTCGTTTACAGTACAAGTTCAACATCGCAGAAAGTGAAAAATGGATAAAGAAGTTGTGGTATTTACTTACAAAGCAATATCACTCAGCAATGAAATCTATGTCATCAGGCCCTTAGCAGCATAATGAGTGGATTCAGGTACGATGATTCTAACTGAAATAAGTCACACAGAAAAAGAAACATCATAAGATATCACTAATACACGGAATGTAAACTTGGCTACACAGTAACTGAATTCCAAAACAGAACAGGGTCTCAAATTTAGAAAACCAACTTATGCTTGCTTAAGGGGAAAGGTGAGTTGGGGTGCTGCATAAAACCAGAGATTGAAATGAGCACAGATAAAGTTCCTTAAGCCAAATATGGAATAGACAAGAGCTACTCCTTGCTCAACGAAATAGACTCAACACCGCATATTAAACGCCTAAGAATGTACCTGACTAGTAAGTATCTTAAAACCTATGGATTGCTATGTCTCCGAAAGAGAATGAAGCATGTGTACAGGGGCATAAACGCAGCAGTCATAGGATTGGAGAGGTTCGGTGAGCAAATGAAGACCCTTTGAAGTCATATTGCATGGTACCCATTCCACAGGTTTCAACTACCCAGGTTTAAGGTATTCTTCCTTCAGCTAAAACATGCATGTGGAACCTAGAGTATGATCAACCATGTGATCGGGAGACGTGTTCAAATATGTCTCAGTTTTCGTACCCTGGTACTCGGGTGCAACATTCCAGACGCTTTACTAACACTCTCCCGACTTGGAGAGTCAGCGCCTTTAACCTCCTGTTTGGCCCAGTTTGCAATTTCTGCGGAAGATGAACAGGAATAGCGAGAACCAATGACAGACTAGCTGCAGGTGTCTGGACGGGCAAATTTATCTCTCATTTCCCACCAGGAAGAGGAATTAACCAAAGGCTCAGCATGCCGTGCCGGAACCAGATTAGGGCCTGAAGCCATCCTGCGGTGTTGCGGCCAGCTCACAAGAGGGCGAGTTGAAGAAAGGAGCTCAGGGGCACTGTAATTCACAAACCTGCAGAGTTATAAATGACAGCTATCATCCAAAAATATACTGAAGTAAGGCTGCCAAGAGGACTTGAAAGCGGGGCAGAATTGCAGGAAACCGATTTCAGGAGGTAGACTGGAATTGCATTGAAAGCATAGGAAAAGAGGCAGAGCGTCCACAATGATGCACTTGGCCAAAAAGGGCGTATGCGTTTTTTCCTGAATATATTCAGGAAAAAACGCATACGCCCTTTTTGGCCAACCAAGCAAGCTTGCAAAGGAAATCTGCACTACAATGAAGTCTCACATCCCCCCGGTCAAACGGGCATCAGAAAAAAGTGTAAAATCCAGAAAGGCAGAACAGGCCATGGAGAACTGGGAGGTTTGTTATGCTGATGGGCGGGATGTAAATTGCCAACAGACACTCGGGAGAAGTGTATGGTGTTTCCTGAAACATCTAAAAAACAAAGCAACAGAGCCTAGAGCACTTCCACTTATGGTCCTATAGCTTAGGGAAATTAAAATCAAAAAGACACAGCCACCCCAAAGTTTGGGACGCCTCTGTTTACAAGAACCTCGTTTACCGTACAAGTTCAGTATCACAGAAAGTGAAAAATGGATAAAGAAGTTGTGGTATTTACTTACAAAGCAATATCACTCAGCAATGAAATCTATGTCATCAGGCCCTTAGCAGCATAATGAGTGGATTCAGGTACGATGATTCTAACTGAAATAAGTCACACAGAAAAAGAAACATCATAAGATATCACTAATACACGGAATGTAAACTTGGCTACACAGGAACTGAATTCCAAAACAGAACAGGGTCTCAAATTTAGAAAACCAACTTATGCTTGCTTAAGGGGAAAGGTGAGTTGGGGTGCTGCATAAAACCAGAGATTGAAATGAGCACAGATAAAGTTCCCTAAGCCAAATATGGAATAGACAAGAGCTACTCCTTGCTCAACGAAATGGACTCAACACCCCATATTAAACGCCTAAGAATGTACCTGACTAGTAAGTATCTTTAAACCTATGGATAGCTATGTCTCTGAAAGAGAATCAAGCATGTGTACAGGGGCATAAATGCAGCAGTGATAGGATTGGAGAGGTTCGGTGAGCAAATGAAGACCCTTTGAAGTCATATTGCATGGTACCCATTACAGGGGTCTCAACTCTCCAGGTTTAAGCTATTCTTCCTTCAGCTAAAACATGCATGTGGAACCCAGAGTATGATCAACCGTGTGAACGGGAGACGTGTTCAAATATGTCTTAGTTTTCCTCCCCTGGTAATCGGGTGCAACATTCCAGACGCTTTACTAACACTCTCCCCACTTGGAGAGTCAGCGCCTTTAACCTCCTGTTTGGCCCAATTTGCAATTTCTGTGGAAGATGAACAGGAATAGGGAGAACCAATGAGAGACTAGCTGGAGGTGTCTGGACGGGCAAATTTAACTCTCATTTCCCACCAGGAAGAGGAATTAACCAAAGGCTCAGCGTGCTGTGCCAGAACCAGATTAGGGCCTGTAGCCATCCTGCGGTGTTGCGGCCAGGTCACAAGAAAGCGAGTTGAAGAAAGGAGCTCAGGGGCACTGTAATTCACAAACCTGCAGAGTTATAAATGACAGCTATCGTCCAAAAATATACTGAAGTAAGGCTGCCAAGAGGACTTGAAAGCGGGGCAGAATTGCAGGAAACCGATTTCAGGAGGTAGACTGGAATTGCATTGAAAGCATAGGAAAAGAGGCAGAACGTCCACAATGATGCACTTGGCCAAAAAGGGCGTATGCGTTTTTTCCTGAATATATTCAGGAAAAAACGCATACGCCCTTTTTGGCCAACCAAGCAAACTTGCAAAGGAAATCTGCACTACAATGAAGTCTCACTTCCCCCCGGTCAAAAGGGCCATCTGAAAAAAGTGTAAAATCCAGAAAGGCAGGACAGGCCATGGAGAACTGGGAGCCTTGTTATGCTGATGGGCGGGATGTAAATTGCCAACAGACACTCGGGAGAAGTGTATGGTGTTTCCTGAAACATCTAAAAAACAAAGCAACAGAGCCTAGGGAACTTCCACTTATGGTCCTATAGCTTAGGGAAATTAAAATCAAAAAGACACAGCCACCCTAAAGTTTGGGACGCCTCTGTTTACAAGAACCTCGTTTACCATACAAGTTCAATATCACAGAAAGTGAAAAATGGATAAAGAACTTGTGGTACTTACGTACAATGCAGTATGACTCAGCAATGAAATCTATGTCATCAGGCCCGTAGCAGCACAATGAGTGGATTCAGGTACGATGATTCTAACTGAAATAAGTCACACAGAAAAAGAAACATCATAAGATATCACTAATACACGGAATGTAAACTTGGCTACACAGGAACTGAATTCCAAAACAGAACAGGGTCTCAAATTTAGAAAACCAACTTATGCTTGCTTAAGGGGAAAGGTGAGTTGGGGTGCTGCATAAAACCAGAGATTGAAATGAGCACAGATAAAGTTCCTTAAGCCAAATATGGAATAGACTAGAGCTACTCCTTACTCAACGAAATGGACTCAACACACCATATTAAACGCCTAAGAATGTACCTGACTAGTAAGTATCTTAAAACCTATGGATTGCTATGTCTCCAAAAGAGAATCAAGCGTGTGTACAGGGGCATAAACGCAGCAGTGATAGGATTGGAGAGGTTCGGTGAGCAAATGAAGACCCTTTGAAGTCATATTGCATGGTACCCATTACACGGGTCTCAACTCTCCAGGTTTAAGGTATTCTTCCTTCAGCTAAAACATGCATGTGGAACCCAGAGTATGATCAACCGTGTGAATGGGAGACGTATTCAAATATGTCTCAGTTTTCCTCCCCTGGTACTCGGGTGCAACATTCCAGACTCTTTACTAACACTCTCCCCACTTGGAGAGTCAACGCCTTTAACCTCCTGTTTGGCCCAGTTTGCAATTTCTGCGGAAGATGAACAGGAATAGGGAGAACCAATGAGAGACTAGCTGGAGGTGTCTGGACGGGCAAATTTAACTCTCATTTCCCACCAGGAAGAGGAATTAACCAAAGGCTCAGCGTGCCGTGCCGGAACAAGATTAGGGCCTGAAGCCATCCTGCGGTGTTGCGGCCAGGTCACAAGAAAGCGAGTTGAAGAAAGGAGCTCAGGGGCACTGTAATTCACAAACCTGCAGAGTTATAAATGACAGCTATCGTCCAAAAATATACTGAAGTAAGGCTGCCAAGAGGACTTGAAAGCGGGGCAGAATTGCAGGAAACCGATTTCAGGAGGTAGACTGGAATTGCATTGAAAGCATAGGAAAAGAGGCAGAACGTACACAATGATGCACTTGGCCAAAAAGGGCGTATGCGTTTTTTCCTGAATATATTCAGGAAAAAACGCATACGCCCTTTTTGGCCAACCAAGCAAACTTGCAAAGGAAATCTGCACTACAATGAAGTCTCACTTCCCCCCGGTCAAAAGGGCCATCTGAAAAAAGTGTAAAATCCAGAAAGGCAGGACAGGCCATGGAGAACTGGGAGCCTTGTTATGCTGATGGGCGGGATGTAAATTGCCAACAGACACTCGGGAGAAGTGTATGGTGTTTCCTGAAACATCTAAAAAACAAAGCAACAGAGCCTAGGGAACTTCCACTTATGGTCCTATAGCTTAGGGAAATTAAAATCAAAAAGACACAGCCACCCTAAAGTTTGGGACGCCTCTGTTTACAAGAACCTCGTTTACCATACAAGTTCAATATCACAGAAAGTGAAAAATGGATAAAGAACTTGTGGTACTTACGTACAATGCAGTATGACTCAGCAATGAAATCTATGTCATCAGGCCCGTAGCAGCACAATGAGTGGATTCAGGTACGATGATTCTAACTGAAATAAGTCACACAGAAAAAGAAACATCATAAGATATCACTAATACACGGAATGTAAACTTGGCTACACAGGAACTGAATTCCAAAACAGAACAGGGTCTCAAATTTAGAAAACCAACTTATGCTTGCTTAAGGGGAAAGGTGAGTTGGGGTGCTGCATAAAACCAGAGATTGAAATGAGCACAGATAAAGTTCCTTAAGCCAAATATGGAATAGACTAGAGCTACTCCTTACTCAACGAAATGGACTCAACACACCATATTAAACGCCTAAGAATGTACCTGACTAGTAAGTATCTTAAAACCTATGGATTGCTATGTCTCCAAAAGAGAATCAAGCGTGTGTACAGGGGCATAAACGCAGCAGTGATAGGATTGGAGAGGTTCGGTGAGCAAATGAAGACCCTTTGAAGTCATATTGCATGGTACCCATTACACGGGTCTCAACTCTCCAGGTTTAAGGTATTCTTCCTTCAGCTAAAACATGCATGTGGAACCCAGAGTATGATCAACCGTGTGAATGGGAGACGTATTCAAATATGTCTCAGTTTTCCTCCCCTGGTACTCGGGTGCAACATTCCAGACTCTTTACTAACACTCTCCCCACTTGGAGAGTCAACGCCTTTAACCTCCTGTTTGGCCCAGTTTGCAATTTCTGCGGAAGATGAACAGGAATAGGGAGAACCAATGAGAGACTAGCTGGAGGTGTCTGGACGGGCAAATTTAACTCTCATTTCCCACCAGGAAGAGGAATTAACCAAAGGCTCAGCGTGCCGTGCCGGAACAAGATTAGGGCCTGAAGCCATCCTGCGGTGTTGCGGCCAGCTCACAAGAAAGCGAGTTGAAGAAAGGAGCTCAGGGGCACTGTAATGCACAAACCTGCAGAGTTATAAATGACAGCTATCGTCCAAAAATATACTGAAGTAAGGCTGCCAAGAGGACTTGAAAGCGGGGCAGAATTGCAGGAAACCGATTTCAGGAGGTAGACTGGAATTGCATTGAAAGCATAGGAAAAGAGGCAGAACGTCCACAATGATGCACTTGGCCAAAAAGGGCGTATGCGTTTTATCCTGAATATATTCAGGAAAAAACGCATACGCCCTTTTTGGCCAACCAAGCAAGCTTGCAAAGGAAATCTGCACTACAATGAAGTCTCACTTCCCCCCGGTCAAAAGGGCCATCTGAAAAAAGTGTAAAATCCAGAAAGGCAGGACAGGCCATGGAGAACTGGGAGCCTTGTTATGCTGATGGGCGGGATGCAAATTGCCAACAGACACTCGGCAGAAGTGTATGGTGTTTCCTGAAACATCTAAAAAACAAAGCAACAGAGCCTAGGGCACTTCCACTTATGGTACTATAGCTTAGGGAAATTAAAATCAAAAAGACACAGCCACCCCAAAGATTGGAACGGCTCTGTTTACAAGAACCTCGTTTACAGTACAAGTTCAATATCGCAGAAAGTGAAAAATGGATAAAGAAGTTGTGGTATTTACTTACAAAGCAATATCACTCAGCAATGAAATCTATGTCATCAGGCCCTTAGCAGCACAATGAGTGGATTCAGGTATGATGATTCTAACTGAAATAAGTCACACAGAAAAAGAAACATCATAAGATATCAGTAATACACGGAATGTAAACTTGGCTACACAGGAACTGAATTACAGACCAGAACAGGGTCTCAAATTTAGAAAACCAACTTATGCTTGCTTAAGGGGAAAGGTGAGTTGGGGTGCTGCATAAAACCAGAGACTGAAATGAGCACAGATAAAGTTCCTTAAGCCAAATATGGAATAGACAAGAGCTACTCCTTGCTCAATGAAATGGACTCAACACCGCACATTAAATGCCTAAGAATGTACCTGACTAGTAAATATCTTAAAACCTATGGATTGCTATGTCTCCGAAACAGAATCAAGCATGTGTACAGGGGCATGAACGCAGCAGTGATAGGATTGGAGAGGTTCGGTGAGCAAATGAAGATCCTTTGAAGTCATATTGCATGGTACCCATTCCACAGGTTTCAACTACCCAGGTTTAAGGTATTCTTCCTTCAGCTAAAACATGCATGTGGAACCTAGAGTATGATCAACCATGTGATCGCGAGACGTGTTCAAATATGTCTCAGTTTTCGTACCCTGGTACTCGGGTGCAACATTCCAGACGCTTTACTAACACTCTCCCGACTTGGAGAGTCAGTCCCTTTAACCTCCTGTTTGGCCCAGTTTGCAATTTCTGCGGAAGATGAACAGGAATAGGGAGAACCAATGAGAGACTAGCTGGAGGTGTCTGGACGGTCAAATTTAACTCTCATTTCCCACCAGGAAGAGGAATTAACCAAAGGCTCAGCGTGCCATGCCGGAACCAGATTAGGGCCTGAAGCCATCCTGCGGTGTTGCGGCCAGCTCACAAGAAACCGAGTTGAAGAAAGGAGCTCAGGGGCAGTGTAATTCACAAACCTGCAGAGTTATAAATGACAGCTATCGTCCAAAAATATACTGAAGTAAGGCTGCCAAGAGGACTTGAAAGCGGGGCAGAATTGCAGGAAACCGATTTCAGGAGGTAGACTGGAATTGCATTGAAAGCATAGGAAAAGAGGCAGAACGTCCACAATGATGCACTTGGCCAAAAAGGGCGTATGCGTTTTTTCCTGAATATATTCAGGAAAAAACGCATACGCCCTTTTTGGCCAAGCAAGCAAATTTGCAAAGGAAATCTGCACTACAATGAAGTCTCACTTCCCCAAGGTCAAAAGGGCCATCTGAAAAAAGTGTAAAATCCAGAAAGGCAGGACAGGCCATGGAGAACTGGGAGCCTTGTTATGCTGATGGGCGGGATGTAAATTGCCAACAGACACTTGGGAGAAGTGTATGGTGTTTCCTGAAACATCTAAAAAACAAAGCAACAGAGCCTAGGGCACTTCCACTTATGGTCCTATAGTTTAGGGAAATTAAAATCAAAAAGACACAGCCACGCCAAAATTTGGGACGCCTCTGTTTACAAGAACCTCGTTTACCGTACAAGTTCAATATCACAGAAAGTGAAAAATGGATAAAGAACTTGTGGTACTTACGTACAATGCAGTATCACTCAGCAATGAAATCTATGTCATCAGGCCCGTAGCAGCATAATGAGTGGATTCACGTACGATGATTCTAACTGAAATAAGTCACACAGAAAAAGAAACATCATAAGATATCAGTAATACACGGAATGTAAACTTATCTACACAGGAACTGAATTCCAAAACAGAACAGGGTCTCAAATTTAGAAAACCAACTTATGCTTGCTTAAGGGGAAAGGTGAGTTGGGGTGCTGCATAAAACCAGAGATTGAAATGAGCACAGATAAATTTCCTTAAGCCAAATATGGAATAGACAAGAGCTACTCCTTGCGCAACGAAATGGACTCAACACCGCATATTAAACGCCTAAGAATGTACCTGACTAGTAAGTATCTTAAAACCTATGGATTGCTATGTCTCCGAAAGAGAATCAAGCATGTGTACAGGGGCATAAACGCAGCAGTGATAGGATTGGAGAGGTTCGGTGAGCAAATGAAGACCCTTTGAAGTCATATTGCATGGTACCCATTACACGGGTCTCAACTCTCCAGGTTTAAGGTATTCTTCCTTCAGCTAAAACATGCATGTGGAACCCAGAGTATGATCAACCATGTGATCGGGAGACGTGTTCAAATATGTCTCAGTTTTCCTCCCCTGGTATTCGGGTGCAACATTCCAGACGCTTTACTAACACTCTCCCCACTTGGAGAGTCAGCGCCTGTAACCTCCTGTTTGGCCCAGTTTGCAATTTCTGCGGAAGATGAACAGGAATAGCGAGAACCAATGAGAGACTAGCTGGAGGTGTCTGGACGGGCAAATTTAACTCTCATTTCCCACCAGGAAGAGGAAATAACCAAAGGCTCAGCGTGCCGTGCCGGAACAAGATTAGGGCCTGAAGCCATCCTGCGGTGTTGCGGCCAGCTCACAAGAAAGCGAGTTGAAGAAAGGAGCTCAGGGGCACTGTAATTCACAAACCTGCAGAGTTATAAATGACAGCTATCGTCCAAAAATATACTGAAGTAAGGCTGCCAAGAGGACTTGAAAGCGCGGCAGAATTGCAGGAAACCGATTTCAGGAGGTAGACTGGAATTGCATTGAAAGCATAGGAAAAGAGGCAGAACGTCCACAATGATGCACTTGGCCAAAAAGGGCGTATGCGTTTTTTCCTGAATATATTCAGGAAAAAACGCATACGCCCTTTTTGGCCAAGCAAGCAAGCTTGCAAAGGAAATCTGCACTACAATGAAGTCTCACTTCCCCCAGGTCAAAAGGGCCATCTGAAAAAAGTGTAAAATCCAGAAAGGCAGGACAGGCCATGGAGAACTGGGAGCCTTGTTATGCTCATGGGCGGGATGTAAATTGCCAACAGACACTCGGGAGAAGTGTATGGTGTTTCCTGAAACATCTAAAAAACAAAGCAACAGAGCCTAGGGCACTTCCACTTATGGTCCTATAGTTTAGGGAAATTAAAATCAAAAAGACACAGCCACGCCAAAGTTTGGGACGCCTCTGTTTACAAGAACCTCGTTTACCGTACAAGTTCAATATCACAGAAAGTGAAAAATGGATAAAGAACTTGTGGTACTTACGTACAATGCAGTATCACTCAGCAATGAAATCTATGTCATCAGGCCCGTAGCAGCATAATGAGTGGATTCACGTACGATGATTCTAACTGAAATAAGTCACACAGAAAAAGAAACATCATAAGATATCAGTAATACACGGAATGTAAACTTATCTACACAGGAACTGAATTCCAAAACAGAACAGGGTCTCAAATTTAGAAAACCAACTTATGCTTGCTTAAGGGGAAAGGTGAGTTGGGGTGCTGCATAAAACCAGAGATTGAAATGAGCACAGATAAAGTTCCTTAAGCCAAATATGGAATAGACAAGAGCTACTCCTTGCTCAACGAAATGGACTCAACACCGCATATTAAACGCCTAAGAATGTACCTGACTAGTAAGTATCTTAAAACCTATGGATTGCTATGTCTCCGAAAGAGAATGAAGTATGTGTACAGGGGCATAAACGCAGCAGTGATAGGATTGGAGAGGTTCGGTGAGCAAATGAAGACCCTTTGAAGTCATATTGCATGGTACCCATTCCACAGGTTTCAACTACCCAGGTTTAAGGTATTCTTCCTTCAGCTAAAACATGCATGTGGAACCTAGAGTATGATCAACCATGTGATCGGGAGACATGTTCAAATATGTCTCAGTTTTCGTACCCTGGTACTCGGGTGCAACATTCCAGACGCTTTACTAACACTCTCCCGACTTGGAGAGTCAGTCCCTTTAACCTCCTGTTTGGCCCAGATTGCAATTTCTGCGGAAGATGAACAGGAATAGCGAGAACCAATGACAGACTAGCTGGAGGTGTCTGGACGGGCAAATTTAGCTCTCATTTCCCACCAGGAAGAGGAATTAACCAAAGGCTCAGCGTGCCGTGCCGGAACCAGATTAGGGCCTGAAGCCATCCTGCGGTGTTGCCGCCAGCTCACAAGAGGGCGAGTTGAAGAAAGGAGCTCAGGGGCACTGTAATTCACAAACCTGCAGAGTTATAAATGACAGCTATCATCCAAAAATATACTGAAGTAAGGCTGCCAAGAGGACTTGAAAGCGGGGCAGAATTGCAGGAAACCGATTTCAGGAGGTAGACTGGAATTGCATTGAAAGCATAGGAAAAGAGGCAGAGCATCCACAATGATGCACTTGGCAAAAAAGGGCGTATGCGTTTTTTCCTGAATATATTCAGGAAAAAACGCATACGCCCTTTTTGGCCAACCAAGCAAGCTTGCAAAGGAAATCTGCACTACAATGAAGTCTCACATCCCCCTGGTCAAACGGGCATCAGAAAAAAGTGTAAAATCCAGAAAGGCAAGACAGGCCATGGAGAACTGGGAGCTTTGTTATGCTGATGGGCGGGATGTAAATTGCCAACAGACACTCGGGAGAAGTGTATGGTGTTTCCTGAAACATCTAAAAAACAAAGCAACAGAGCCTAGGGCACTTCCACTTATGGTCCTATAGCTTAGGGAAATTAAAATCACAAAGACACAGCCACCCTAAAGTTTGGGACGCCTCTGTTTACAAGAACCTCGTTTACCATACAAGTTCAATATCACAGAAAGTGAAAAATGGATAAAGAACTTGTGGTACTTACGTACAATGCAGTATGACTCAGCAATGAAATCTATGTCATCAGGCCCGTAGCAGCACAATGAGTGGATTCAGGTACGATGATTCTAACTGAAATAAGTCACACAGAAAAAGAAACATCATAAGATATCACTAATACACGGAATGTAAACTTGGCTACACAGGAACTGAATTCCAAAACAGAACAGGGTCTCAAATTTAGAAAACCAACTTATGCTTGCTTAAGGGGAAAGGTGAGTTGGGGTGCTGCATAAAACCAGAGATTGAAATGAGCACAGATAAAGTTCCTTAAGCGAAATATGGAATAGACTAGAGCTACTCCTTACTCAACGAAATGGACTCAACACCCCATATTAAACGCCTAAGAATGTACCTGACTAGTAAGTATCTTAAAACCTATGGATTGCTATGTCTCCAAAAGAGAATCAAGCGTGTGTACAGGGGCATAAACGCAGCAGTGATAGGATTGGAGAGGTTCGGTGAGCAAATGAGGACCCTTTGAAGTCATATTGCATGGTACCCATTACACGGGTCTCAACTCTCCAGGTTTAAGCTATTCTTCCTTCAGCTAAAACATGCATGTGGAACCCAGAGTATGATCAACCGTGTGAACGGGAGACGTGTTCAAATATGTCTCAGTTTTCCTCCCCTGGTACTCGGGTGCAACGTTCCAGACTCTTTACTAACACTCTCCCCACTTGGAGAGTCAACGCCTTTAACCTCCTGTTTGGCCCAGTTTGCAATTTCTGCGGAAGATGAACAGGAATAGGGAGAACCAATGAGAGACTAGCTGGAGGTGTCTGGACGGGCAAATTTAACTCTCATTTCCCACCAGGAAGAGGAATTAACCAAAGGCTCAGCATGCCGTGCCGGAACAAGATTAGGGCCTGAAGCCATCCTGCGGTGTTGCGGCCAGCTCACAAGAAAGAGAGTTGAAGAAAGGAGCTCAGGGGCACTGTAATTCACAAACCTGCAGAGTTATAAATGACAGCTATCGTCCAAAAATATACTGAAGTAAGGCTGCCAAGAGGACTTGAAAGCGGGGCAGAATTGCAGGAAACCGATTTCAGGAGGTAGACTGGAATTGCATTGAAAGCATAGGAAAAGAGGCAGAACGTCCACAATGAAGCACTTGGCCAAAAAGGGCGTATGCGTTTTTTCCTGAATATATTCAGGAAAAAACGCATACGCCCTTTTTGGCCAACCAAGCAAGCTTGCAAAGGAAATCTGCACTACAATGAAGTCTCACTTCCTCCCGGTCAAAAGGGCCATCTGAAAAAAGTGTAAAATCCAGAAAGGCAGGACAGGCCATGGAGAACTGGGAGCCTTGTTATGCTGATGGGCGGGATGTAAATTGCCAACAGACACTCGGGAGAAGTGTATGGTGTTTCCTGAAACATCTAAAAAACAAAGCAACAGAGCCTAGGGCACTTCCACTTATGGTCCTATAGCTTAGGGAAATTAAAATCAAAAAGACACAGCCACCCCAAAGTTTGGAACGGCTCTGTTTACAAGAACCTCGTTTACAGTACAAGTTCAACATCGCAGAAAGTGAAAAATGGATAAAGAAGTTGTGGTATTTACTTACAAAGCAATATCACTCAGCAATGAAATCTATGTCATCAGGCCATTAGCAGCACAATGAGTGGATTCAGGTATGATGATTCTAACTGAAATAAGTCACACAGAAAAAGAAACATCATAAGATATCAGTAATACACGGAATGTAAACTTGGCTACACAGGAACTGAATTCCAAAACAGAACAGGGTCTCAAATTTAGAAAACCAACTTATGCTTGCTTAAGGGTAAAGGTGAGTTGGGGTGCTGCATAAAACCAGAGACTGAAATGAGCACAGATAAAGTTCCTTAAGCCAAATATGGAATAGACAAGAGCTACTCCTTGCTCAACGAAATGGACTCAACACCGCACATTAAATGCCTAAGAATGTACCTGACTAGTAAATATCTTAAAACCTATGGATTGCTATGTCTCCGAAAGAGAATCAAGCGTGTGTACAGGGGCATAAACGCAGCAGTGATAGGATTGGAGAGGTTCGGTGAGCAAATGAAGACCCTTTGAAGTCATATTGCATGGTACCCATTCCACAGGTTTCAACTACCCAGGTTTAAGGTATTCTTCCTTCAGCTAAAACATGCATGTGGAACCTAGAGTATGATCAACCGTGTGATCGCGAGACGTTTTCAAATATGTCTCAGTTTTCGTAGCCTGGTACTCGGGTGCAACATTCCAGACGCTTTACTAACACTCTCCCGACTTGGAGAGTCAGCGCCTTTAACCTCCTGTTGGGCCCAGTTTGCAATTTCTGCGGAAGATGAACAGGAATAGTGAGAACCAATGAGAGACTAGCTGGAGGTGTCTGGACGGGCAAATTTAACTCTCATTTCCCACCAGTAAGAGGAATTAACCAAAGGCTCAGCGTGCCGTGCCGGAACCAGATTAGGGCCTGAAGCCATCCTGCGGTGTTGCGGCCAGCTCACAAGAAAGCGAGTTGAAGAAAGGAGCTCAGGGGCACTGTAATTCACAAACCTGCAGAGTTATAAATGACAGCTATCGTCCAAAAATATACTGAAGTAAGGCTGCCAAGAGGACTTGAAAGCGCGGCAGAATTGCAGGAAACCGATTTCAGGAGGTAGACTGGAATTGCATTGAAAGCATAGGAAAAGAGGCAGAACGTCCACAATGATGCACTTGGCCAAAAGGGCGTATGCGTTTTTTCCTGAATATATTCAGGAAAAAACGCATACGCCCTTTTTGGCCAACCAAGCAAGCTTGCAAAGGAAACCTGCACTACAATGAAGTCTCACTTCCCCCCGGTCAAAAGGGCCATCTGAAAAAAGTGTAAAATCCAGAAAGGCAGGAGAGGCCATGGAGAACTGGGAGCCTTGTTATGCTGATGGGCGGGATGTAAATTGCCAACAGACACTTGGGAGAAGTGTATGGTGTTTCCTGAAACATCTAAAAAACAAAGCAACAGAGCCTAGGGCACTTCCACTTATGGTCCTATAGCTTAGGGAAATTAAAATCAAAAAGACACAGCCACCCCAAAGTTTGGGACGCCTTTGTTTACAAGAACCTCATTTACCGTACAAGTTCAATATCACAGCAAGTGAAAAATGGATAAAGAACTTGTGGTACTTACGTACAATGCAGTATGACTCAGCAATGAAATCTATGTCATCAGGCCCGTAGCAGCATAATGAGTGGATTCAGGTACGATGATTCTAACTGAAATAAGTCACACAGAAAAAGAAACATCATAAGATATCACTAATACATGGAATGTAAACTTGGCTACACAGGAACTGAATTCCAAAACAGAACAGGGTCTCAAATTTAGAAAACCAACTTATGCTTGCTTAAGGGGAAAGGTGAGTTGGGGTGCTGCATAAAACCAGAGATTGAAATGAGCACAGATAAAGTTCCTTAAGCCAAATATGGAATAGACAAGAGCTACACCTTGCTCAACGAAATGGACTCAACACCCCATATTAAACGCCTAAGAATGTACCTGACTAGTAAGTATCTTAAAACCTATGGATTGCTATGTCTCCGAAAGAGAATCAAGCGTGTGTACATGGGCATAAACGCAGCAGTGATAGGATTGGAGAGGTTCGGTGAGCAAATGAAGACCCTTTGAAGTCATATTGCATGGTACCCATTACACGGGTCTCAACTCTCCAGGTTTAAGGTATTCTTCCTTCAGCTAAAACATGCATGTGGAACCCAGAGTATGATCAACCATGTGAACGGGAGACGTGTTCAAATATGTCTCAGTTTTCCTCCCCTGGTACTCGGGTGCAACATTCCAGACGCTTTACTAACACTCTCCCCACTTGGAGAGTCAGCGCCTTTAACCTCCTGTTTGGCCCAGTTTGCAATTTCTGCGGAAGATGAACAGGAATAGGGAGAACCAATGAGAGACTAGCTGGAGATGTCTGGACGGGCAAATTTAACTCTCATTTCCCACCAGGAAGAGGAATTAACCAAAGGCTCAGCGTGCCGTGCCGGAACAAGATTAGGGCCTGAAGCCATCCTGCGGTGTTGCGGCCAGCTCACAAGAAAGAGAGTTGAAGAAAGGAGCTCAGGGGCACTGTAATTCACAAACCTGCAGAGTTATAAATGACAGCTATCGTCCAAAAATATACTGAAGTAAGGCTGCCAAGAGGACTTGAAAGCGGGGCAGAATTGCAGGAAACCGATTTCAGGAGGTAGACTGGAATAGAATTGAAAGCATAGGAAAAGAGGCAGAACGTCCACAATGAAGCACTTGGCCAAAAAGGGCGTATGCGTTTTTTCCTGAATATATTCAGGAAAAAACGCATACGCCCTTTTTGGCCAACCAAGCAAGCTTGCAAAGGAAATCTGCACTACAATGAAGTCTCACTTCCCCCCGGTCAAAAGGGCCATCTGAAAAAAGTGTAAAATCCATAAAGGCAGGACAGGCCATGGAGAACTGGGAGCCTTGTTATGCTGATGGGCGGGATGTAAATTGCCAACAGACACTCGGGAGAAGTGTATGGTGTTTCCTGAAACATCTAAAAAACAAAGAAACAGAGCCTAGGGCACTTCCACTTATGGTCCTATAGCTTAGGGAAATTAAAATCAAAAAGACACAGCCACCCAAATGTTTGGAACGGCTCTGTTTACAAGAACCTCGTTTACAGTACAAGTTCAACATCGCAGAAAGTGAAAAATGGATAAAGAAGTTGTGGTATTTACTTACAAAGCAATATCACTCAGCAATGAAATCTATGTCATCAGGCCCTTAGCAGCACAATGAGTGGATTCAGGTATGATGATTCTAACTGAAATAAGTGACACAGAAAAAGAAACATCATAAGATATCAGTAATACACGGAATGTAAACTTGGCTACACAGGAACTGAATTCCAAAACAGAACAGGGTCTCAAATTTAGAAAACCAACTTATGCTTGCTTAAGGGGAAAGGTGAGTTGGGGTGCTGCATAAAACCAGAGATTGAAATGAGCACAGATAAAGTTCCTTAAGCCAAATATGGAATAGACAAGAGCTACTCCTTGCTCAACGAAATGGACTCAACACCCCATATTAAACGCCTAAGAATGTACCTGACTAGTAAGTATCTTAAAACCTATGGATAGCTATGTCTCTGAAAGAGAATCAAGCATGTGTACAGGGGCATAAACGCAGCAGTGATAGGATTGGAGAGGTTCGGTGAGCAAATGAAGACCCTTTGAAGTCATATTGCATGGTATCCATTACAGGGGTCTCAACTCTCCAGGTTTAAGCTATTCTTCCTTCAGCTAAAACATGCATGTGGAACCCAGAGTATGATCAACCGTGTGAACGGGAGACGTGTTCAAATATGTCTCAGTTTTCGTACCCTGGTACTCGGGTGCAACATTCCAGACGCTTTACTAACACTCTCCCGACTTGGAGAGTCAGTCCCTTTAACCTCCTGTTTGGCCCAGTTTGCAATTTCTGCGGAAGATGAACAGGAATAGGGAGAACCAATGAGAGACTAGCTGGAGGTGTCTGGACGGTCAAATTTAACTCTCATTTCCCACCAGGAAGAGGAATTAACCAAAGGCTCAGCGTGCCATGCCGGAACCAGATTAGGGCCTGAAGCCATCCTGCGGTGTTGCGGCCAGCTCACAAGAAACCGAGTTGAAGAAAGGAGCTCAGGGGCAGTGTAATTCACAAACCTGCAGAGTTATAAATGACAGCTATCGTCCAAAAATATACTGAAGTAAGGCTGCCAAGAGGACTTGAAAGCGGGGCAGAATTGCAGGAAACCGATTTCAGGAGGTAGACTGGAATTGCATTGAAAGCATAGGAAAAGAGGCAGAACGTCCACAATGATGCACTTGGCCAAAAAGGGCGTATGTGTTTTTTCCTGAATATATTCAGGAAAAAACGCATACGCCCTTTTTGGCCAAGCAAGCAAATTTGCAAAGGAAATCTGCACTACAATGAAGTCTCACTTCCCCAAGGTCAAAAGGGCCATCTGAAAAAAGTGTAAAATCCAGAAAGGCAGGACAGGCCATGGAGAACTGGGAGCCTTGTTATGCTGATGGGCGGGATGTAAATTGCCAACAGACACTTGGGAGAAGTGTATGGTGTTTCCTGAAACATCTAAAAAACAAAGCAACAGAGCCTAGGGCACTTCCACTTATGGTCCTATAGTTTAGGGAAATTAAAATCAAAAAGACACAGCCACGCCAAAATTTGGGACGCCTCTGTTTACAAGAACCTCGTTTACCGTACAAGTTCAATATCACAGAAAGTGAAAAATGGATAAAGAACTTGTGGTACTTACGTACAATGCAGTATCACTCAGCAATGAAATCTATGTCATCAGGCCCGTAGCAGCATAATGAGTGGATTCACGTACGATGATTCTAACTGAAATAAGTCACACAGAAAAAGAAACATCATAAGATATCAGTAATACACGGAATGTAAACTTATCTACACAGGAACTGAATTCCAAAACAGAACAGGGTCTCAAATTTAGAAAACCAACTTATGCTTGCTTAAGGGGAAAGGTGAGTTGGGGTGCTGCATAAAACCAGAGATTGAAATGAGCACAGATAAATTTCCTTAAGCCAAATATGGAATAGACAAGAGCTACTCCTTGCGCAACGAAATGGACTCAACACCGCATATTAAACGCCTAAGAATGTACCTGACTAGTAAGTATCTTAAAACCTATGGATTGCTATGTCTCCGAAAGAGAATCAAGCATGTGTACAGGGGCATAAACGCAGCAGTGATAGGATTGGAGAGGTTCGGTGAGCAAATGAAGACCCTTTGAAGTCATATTGCATGGTACCCATTACACGGGTCTCAACTCTCCAGGTTTAAGGTATTCTTCCTTCAGCTAAAACATGCATGTGGAACCCAGAGTATGATCAACCATGTGATCGGGAGACGTGTTCAAATATGTCTCAGTTTTCCTCCCCTGGTATTCGGGTGCAACATTCCAGACGCTTTACTAACACTCTCCCGACTTGGAGAGTCAGTCCCTTTAACCTCCTGTTTGGCCCAGATTGCAATTTCTGCGGAAGATGAACAGGAATAGCGAGAACCAATGACAGACTAGCTGGAGGTGTCTGGACGGGCAAATTTAGCTCTCATTTCCCACCAGGAAGAGGAATTAACCAAAGGCTCAGCGTGCCGTGCCGGAACCAGATTAGGGCCTGAAGCCATCCTGCGGTGTTGCCGCCAGCTCACAAGAGGGCGAGTTGAAGAAAGGAGCTCAGGGGCACTGTAATTCACAAACCTGCAGAGTTATAAATGACAGCTATCATCCAAAAATATACTGAAGTAAGGCTGCCAAGAGGACTTGAAAGCGGGGCAGAATTGCAGGAAACCGATTTCAGGAGGTAGACTGGAATTGCATTGAAAGCATAGGAAAAGAGGCAGAGCATCCACAATGATGCACTTGGCAAAAAAGGGCGTATGCGTTTTTTCCTGAATATATTCAGGAAAAAACGCATACGCCCTTTTTGGCCAACCAAGCAAGCTTGCAAAGGAAATCTGCACTACAATGAAGTCTCACATCCCCCTGGTCAAACGGGCATCAGAAAAAAGTGTAAAATCCAGAAAGGCAGGACAGGCCACGGAGAACTGGGAGCTTTGTTATGCTGATGGGCGGGATGTAAATTGCCAACAGACACTCGGGAGAAGTGTATGGTGTTTCCTGAAACATCTAAAAAACAAAGCAACAGAGCCTAGGGCACTTCCACTTATGGTCCTATAGCTTAGGGAAATTAAAATCACAAAGACACAGCCACCCTAAAGTTTGGGACGCCTCTGTTTACAAGAACCTCGTTTACCATACAAGTTCAATATCACAGAAAGTGAAAAATGGATAAAGAACTTGTGGTACTTACGTACAATGCAGTATGACTCAGCAATGAAATCTATGTCATCAGGCCCGTAGCAGCACAATGAGTGGATTCAGGTACGATGATTCTAACTGAAATAAGTCACACAGAAAAAGAAACATCATAAGATATCACTAATACACGGAATGTAAACTTGGCTACACAGGAACTGAATTCCAAAACAGAACAGGGTCTCAAATTTAGAAAACCAACTTATGCTTGCTTAAGGGGAAAGGTGAGTTGGGGTGCTGCATAAAACCAGAGATTGAAATGAGCACAGATAAAGTTCCTTAAGCGAAATATGGAATAGAGTAGAGCTACTCCTTACTCAACGAAATGGACTCAACACCCCATATTAAACGCCTAAGAATGTACCTGACTAGTAAGTATCTTAAAACCTATGGATTGCTATGTCTCCAAAAGAGAATCAAGCGTGTGTACAGGGGCATAAACACAGCAGTGATAGGATTGGAGAGGTTCGGTGAGCAAATGAGGACCCTTTGAAGTCATATTGCATGGTACCCATTACACGGGTCTCAACTCTCCAGGTTTAAGCTATTCTTCCTTCAGCTAAAACATGCATGTGGAACCCAGAGTATGATCAACCATGTGAACGGGAGACGTGTTCAAATATGTCTCAGTTTTCCTCCCCTGGTACTCGGGTGCAACATTCCAGACTCTTTACTAACACTCTCCCCACTTGGAGAGTCAACGCCTTTAACCTCCTGTTTGGCCCAGTTTGCAATTTCTGCGGAAGATGAACAGGAATAGGGAGAACCAATGAGAGACTAGCTGGAGGTGTCTGGACGGGCAAATTTAACTCTCATTTCCCACCAGGAAGAGGAATTAACCAAAGGCTCAGCATGCCGTGCCGGAACAAGATTAGGGCCTGAAGCCATCCTGCGGTGTTGCGGCCAGCTCACAAGAAAGAGAGTTGAAGAAAGGAGCTCAGGGGCACTGTAATTCACAAACCTGCAGAGTTATAAATGACAGCTATCGTCCAAAAATATACTGAAGTAAGGCTGCCAAGAGGACTTGAAAGCGGGGCAGAATTGCAGGAAACCGATTTCAGGAGGTAGACTGGAATTGCATTGAAAGCATAGGAAAAGAGGCAGAACGTCCACAATGAAGCACTTGGCCAAAAAGGGCGTATGCGTTTTTTCCTGAATATATTCAGGAAAAAACGCATACGCCCTTTTTGGCCAACCAAGCAAGCTTGCAAAGGAAATCTGCACTACAATGAAGTCTCACTTCCCCCCGGTCAAAAGGGCCATCTGAAAAAAGTGTAAAATCCATAAAGTCAGGACAGGCCATGGAGAACTGGGAGCCTTGTTATGCTGATGGGCGGGATGTAAATTGCCAACAGACACTCGGGAGAAGTGTATGGTGTTTCCTGAAACATCTAAAAAACAAAGCAACAGAGCCTAGGGCACTTCCACTTATGGTCCTATAGCTTAGGGAAATTAAAATCAAAAAGACACAGCCACCCCAAAGTTTGGAACGGCTCTGTTTACAAGAACCTCGTTTACAGTACAAGTTCAACATCGCAGAAAGTGAAAAATGGATAAAGAAGTTGTGGTATTTACTTACAAAGCAATATCACTCAGCAATGAAATCTATGTCATCAGGCCATTAGCAGCACAATGAGTGGATTCAGGTATGATGATTCTAACTGAAATAAGTCACACAGAAAAAGAAACATCATAAGCTATCAGTAATACACGGAATGTAAACTTGGCTACACAGGAACTGAATTCCAAAACAGAACAGGGTCTCAAATTTAGAAAACCAACTTATGCTTGCTTAAGGGTAAAGGTGAGTTGGGGTGCTGCATAAAACCAGAGACTGAAATGAGCACAGATAAAGTTCCTTAAGCCAAATATGGAATAGACAAGAGCTACTCCTTGCTCAACGAAATGGACTCAACACCGCACATTAAATGCCTAAGAATGTACCTGACTAGTAAATATCTTAAAACCTATGGATTGCTATGTCTCCGAAAGAGAATCAAGCGTGTGTACAGGGGCATAAACGCAGCAGTGATAGGATTGGAGAGGTTCGGTGAGCAAATGAAGACCCTTTGAAGTCATATTGCATGGTACCCATTCCACAGGTTTCAACTACCCAGGTTTAAGGTATTCTTCCTTCAGCTAAAACATGCATGTGGAACCTAGAGTATGATCAACCATGTGATCGCGAGACGTTTTCAAATATGTCTCAGTTTTCGTACCCTGGTACTCGGGTGCAACATTCCAGACGCTTTACTAACACTCTCCCGACTTGGAGAGTCAGTCCCTTTAACCTCCTGTTGGGCCCAGTTTGCAATTTCTGCGGAAGATGAACAGGAATAGTGAGAACCAATGAGAGACTAGCTGGAGGTGTCTGGACGGGCAAATTTAACTCTCATTTCCCACCAGTAAGAGGAATTAACCAAAGGCTCAGCGTGCCGTGCCGGAACCAGATTAGGGCCTGAAGCCATCCTGCGGTGTTGCGGCCAGCTCACAAGAAAGCGAGTTGAAGAAAGGAGCTCAGGGGCACTGTAATTCACAAACCTGCAGAGTTATAAATGACAGCTATCGTCCAAAAATATACTGAAGTAAGGCTGCCAAGAGGACTTGAAAGCGCGGCAGAATTGCAGGAAACCGATTTCAGGAGGTAGACTGGAATTGCATTGAAAGCATAGGAAAAGAGGCAGAACGTCCACAATGATGCACTTGGCCAAAAAGGGCGTATGCGTTTTTTCCTGAATATATTCAGGAAAAAACGCATACGCCCTTTTTGGCCAACCAAGCAAGCTTGCAATGGAAACCTGCACTACAATGAAGTCTCACTTCCCCCCGGTCAAAAGGGCCATCTGAAAAAAGTGTAAAATCCAGAAAGGCAGGAGAGGCCATGGAGAACTGGGAGCCTTGTTATGCTGATGGGCGGGATGTAAATTGCCAACAGACACTTGGGAGAAGTGTATGGTGTTTCCTGAAACATCTAAAAAACAAAGCAACAGAGCCTAGGGCACTTCCACTTATGGTCCTATAGCTTAGGGAAATTAAAATCAAAAAGACACAGCCACCCCAAAGTTTGGGACGCCTTTGTTTACAAGAACCTCATTTACCGTACAAGTTCAATATCACAGCAAGTGAAAAATGGATAAAGAACTTGTGGTACTTACGTACAATGCAGTATGACTCAGCAATGAAATCTATGTCATCAGGCCCGTAGCAGCATAATGAGTGGATTCAGGTACGATGATTCTAACTGAAATAAGTCACACAGAAAAAGAAACATCATAAGATATCACTAATACACGGAATGTAAACTTGGCTACACAGGAACTGAATTCCAAAACAGAACAGGGTCTCAAATTTAGAAAACCAACTTATGCTTGCTTAAGGGGAAAGGTGAGTTGGGGTGCTGCATAAAACCAGAGATTGAAATGAGCACAGATAAAGTTCCTTAAGCCAAATATGGAATAGACAAGAGCTACACCTTGCTCAACGAAATGGACTCAACACCCCATATTAAACGCCTAAGAATGTACCTGACTAGTAAGTATCTTAAAACCTATGGATTGCTATGTCTCCGAAAGAGAATCAAGCGTGTGTACATGGGCATAAACGCAGCAGTGATAGGATTGGAGAGGTTCGGTGAGCAAATGAAGACCCTTTGAAGTCATATTGCATGGTACCCATTACACGGGTCTCAACTCTCCAGGTTTAAGGTATTCTTCCTTCAGCTAAAACATGCATGTGGAACCCAGAGTATGATCAACCATGTGAACGGGAGACGTGTTCAAATATGTCTCAGTTTTCCTCCCCTGGTACTCGGGTGCAACATTCCAGACGCTTTACTAACACTCTCCCCACTTGGAGAGTCAGCGCCTTTAACCTCCTGTTTGGCCCAGTTTGCAATTTCTGCGGAAGATGAACAGGAATAGGGAGAACCAATGAGAGACTAGCTGGAGATGTCTGGACGGGCAAATTTAACTCTCATTTCCCACCAGGAAGAGGAATTAACCAAAGGCTCAGCGTGCCGTGCCGGAACAAGATTAGGGCCTGAAGCCATCCTGCGGTGTTGCGGCCAGCTCACAAGAAAGAGAGTTGAAGAAAGGAGCTCAGGGGCACTGTAATTCACAAACCTGCAGAGTTATAAATGACAGCTATCGTCCAAAAATATACTGAAGTAAGGCTGCCAAGAGGACTTGAAAGCGGGGCAGAATTGCAGGAAACCGATTTCAGGAGGTAGACTGGAATTGCATTGAAAGCATAGGAAAAGAGGCAGAACGTCCACAATGAAGCACTTGGCCAAAAAGGGCGTATGCGTTTTTTCCTGAATATATTCAGGAAAAAACGCATACGCCCTTTTTGGCCAACCAAGCAAGCTTGCAAAGGAAATCTGCACTACAATGAAGTCTCACTTCCCCCCGGTCAAAAGGGCCATCTGAAAAAAGTGTAAAATCCATAAAGGCAGGACAGGCCATGGAGAACTGGGAGCCTTGTTATGCTGATGGGCGGGATGTAAATTGCCAACAGACACTCGGGAGAAGTGTATGGTGTTTCCTGAAACATCTAAAAAACAAAGAAACAGAGCCTAGGGCACTTCCACTTATGGTCCTATAGCTTAGGGAAATTAAAATCAAAAAGACACAGCCACCCCAATGTTTGGAACGGCTCTGTTTACAAGAACCTCGTTTACAGTACAAGTTCAACATCGCAGAAAGTGAAAAATGGATAAAGAAGTTGTGGTATTTACTTACAAAGCAATATCACTCAGCAATGAAATCTATGTCATCAGGCCCTTAGCAGCACAATGAGTGGATTCAGGTATGATGATTCTAACTGAAATAAGTGACACAGAAAAAGAAACATCATAAGATATCAGTAATACACGGAATGTAAACTTGGCTACACAGGAACTGAATTCCAAAACAGAACAGGGTCTCAAATTTAGAAAACCAACTTATGCTTGCTTAAGGGGAAAGGTGAGTTGGGGTGCTGCATAAAACCAGAGATTGAAATGAGCACAGATAAAGTTCCTTAAGCCAAATATGGAATAGACAAGAGCTACTCCTGCTCAACGAAATGGACTCAACACCCCATATTAAACGCCTAAGAATGTACCTGACTAGTAAGTATCTTAAAACCTATGGATAGCTATGTCTCTGAAAGAGAATCAAGCATGTGTACAGGGGCATAAACGCAGCAGTGATAGGATTGGAGAGGTTCGGTGAGCAAATGAAGACCCTTTGAAGTCATATTGCATGGTATCCATTACAGGGGTCTCAACTCTCCAGGTTTAAGCTATTCTTCCTTCAGCTAAAACATGCATGTGGAACCCAGAGTATGATCAACCGTGTGAACGGGAGACGTGTTCAAATATGTCTCAGTTTTCCTCCCCTGGTACTCGGGTGCAACATTCCAGACGCTTTACTAACACTCTCCCCACTTAGAGAGTCAGCGCCTTTAACCTCCTGTTTGGCCCAGTTTGCAATTTCTGTGGAAGATGAACAGGAATAGGGAGAACCAATGAGAGACTAGCTGGAGGTGTCTTGACGGGCAAATTTAACTCTCATTTCCCACCAGGAAGAGGAATTAACCAAAGGCTCAGCGTGCCATGCCAAAACCAGATTAGGGCCTGTAGCCATCCTGCGGTGTTGCGGCCAGGTCACAAGAAAGCGAGTTGAAGAAAGGAGCTCAGGGGCACTGTAATTCACAAACCTGCAGAGTTATAAATGACAGCTATCGTCCAAAAATATACGGAAGTAAGGCTGCCAAGAGGACTTGAAAGCGGGGCAGAATTGCAGGAAACCGATTTCAGGAGGTAGACTGGAATTGCATTGAAAGCATAGGAAAAGAGGCAGAACGTCCACAATGATGCACTTGGCCAAAAAGGGCGTATGCGTTTTTTCCTGAATATATTCAGGAAAAAACGCATACGCCCTTTTTGGCCAACCAAGCAAGCTTGCAAAGGAAATCTGCACTACAATGAAGTCTCACATCCCCCTGGTCAAACGGGCATCAGAAAAAAGTGTAAAATCCAGAAAGGCAGGACAGGCCATGGAGAACTGGGAGCTTTGTTATGCTGATGGGCGGGATGTAAATTGTCAACAGACACTCGGGAGAAGTGTATGGTGTTTCCTGAAACATCTAAAAAACAAAGCAACAGAGCCTAGGGCACTTCCACTTATGGTCCTATAGCTTAGGGAAATTAAAATCACAAAGACACAGCCACCCTAAAGTTTGGGACGCCTCTGTTTACAAGAACCTCGTTTACCATACAAGTTCAATATCACAGAAAGTGAAAAATGGATAAAGAACTTGTGGTACTTACGTACAATGCAATATGACTCAGCAATGAAATCTATGTCATCAGGCCCGTAGCAGCACAATGAGTGGATTCAGGTACGATGATTCTAACTGAAATAAGTCACACAGAAAAAGAAACATCATAAGATATCACTAATACACGGAATGTAAACTTGGCTACACAGGAACTGAATTCCAAAACAGAAAAGGGTCTCAAATTTAGAAAACCAACTTATGCTTGCTTAAGGGGAAAGGTGAGTTGGGGTGCTGCATAAAACCAGAGATTGAAATGAGCACAGATAAAGTTCCTTAAGCGAAATATGGAATAGACTAGAGCTACTCCTTACTCAACGAAATGGACTCAACACCGCATATTAAACGCCTAAGAATGTACCTGACTAGTAAGTATCTTAAAACCTATGGATTGCTATGTCTCCAAAAGAGAATCAAGCGTGTGTACAGGGGCATAAACGCAGCAGTGATAGGATTGGAGAGGTTCGGTGAGCAAATGAAGACCCTTTGAAGTCATATTGCATGGTACCCATTCCACGGGTCTCAACTCTCCAGGTTTAAGCTATTCTTCCTTCAGCTAAAACATGCATGTGGAACCCAGAGTATGATCAACCGTGTGAACGGGAGACGTGTTCAAATATGTCTCAGTTTTCCTCCCCTGGTACTCGGGTGCAACATTCCAGACTCTTTACTAACACTCTCCCCACTTGGAGAGTCAACGCCTTTAACCTCCTGTTTGGCCCAGTTTGCAATTTCTGCGGAAGATGAACAGGAATAGGGAGAACCAATGAGAGACTAGCTGGAGGTGTCTGGACGGGCAAATTTAACTCTCATTTCCCACCAGGAAGAGGAATTAACCAAAGGCTCAGCGTGCCGTGCCGGAACAAGATTAGGGCCTGAAGCCATCCTGCGGTGTTGCGGCCAGCTCACAAGAAAGAGAGTTGAAGAAAGGAGCTCAGGGGCACTGTAATTCACAAACCTGCAGAGTTATAAATGACAGCTATCGTCCAAAAATATACTGAAGTAAGGCTGCCAAGAGGACTTGAAAGCGGGGCAGAATTGCAGGAAACCGATTTCAGGAGGTAGACTGGAATTGCATTGAAAGCATAGGAAAAGAGGCAGAACGTCCACAATGAAGCACTTGGCCAAAAAGGGCGTATGCGTTTTTTCCTGAATATATTCAGGAAAAAACGCATACGCCCTTTTTGGCCAACCAAGCAAGCTTGCAAAGGAAATCTGCACTACAATGAAGTCTCACTTCCCCCCGGTCAAAAGGGCCATCTGAAAAAAGTGTAAAATCCAGAAAGGCAGGACAGGCCATGGAGAACTGGGAGCCTTGTTATGCTGATGGGCGGGATGTAAATTGCCAACAGACACTCGGGAGAAGTGTATGGTGTTTCCTGAAACATCTAAAAAACAAAGCAACAGAGCCTAGGGCACTTCCACTTATGGTCCTATAGCTTAGGGAAATTAAAATCAAAAAGACACAGCCACCCCAAAGTTTGGAACGGCTCTGTTTACAAGAACCTCGTTTACAGTACAAGTTCAACATCGCAGAAAGTGAAAAATGGATAAAGAAGTTGTGGTATTTACTTACAAAGCAATATCACTCAGCAATGAAATCTATGTCATCAGGCCCTTACCAGCACAATGAGTGGATTCAGGTATGATGATTCTAACTGAAATAAGTCACACAGAAAAAGAAACATCGTAAGATATCAGTAATACACGGAATGTAAACTTGGCTACACAGGAACTGAATTCCAAAACAGAACAGGGTCTCAAATTTAGAAAACCAACTTATGCTTGCTTAAGGGTAAAGGTGAGTTGGGGTGCTGCATAAAACCAGAGACTGAAAGGAGCACAGATAAAGTTCCTTAAGCCAAATATGGAATAGACAAGAGCTACTCCTTGCTCAACGAAATGGACTCAACACCGCACATTAAATGCCTAAGAATGTACCTGACTAGTAAATATCTTAAAACCTATGGATTGCTATGTCTCCGAAAGAGAATCAAGCGTGTGTACAGGGGCATCAACGCAGCAGTGATAGGATTGGAGAGGTTCGGTGAGCAAATGAAGACCCTTTGAAGTCATATTGCATGGTACCCATTCCACAGGTTTCAACTACCCAGGTTTAAGGTATTCTTCCTTCAGCTAAAACATGCATGTGGAACCTAGAGTATGATCAACCGTGTGATCGCGAGACGTTTTCAAATATGTCTCAGTTTTCGTACCCTGGTACTCGGGTGCAACATTCCAGACGCTTTACTAACACTCTCCCGACTTGGAGAGTCAGTCCCTTTAACCTCCTGTTGGGCCCAGTTTGCAATTTCTGCGGAAGATGAACAGGAATAGTGAGAACCAATGAGAGACTAGCTGGAGGTGTCTGGACGGGCAAATTTAACTCTCATTTCCCACCAGTAAGAGGAATTAACCAAAGGCTCAGCGTGCCGTGCCGGAACCAGATTAGGGCCTGAAGCCATCCTGCGGTGTTGCGGCCAGCTCACAAGAAAGCGAGTTGAAGAAAGGAGCTCAGGGGCACTGTAATTCACAAACCTGCAGAGTTATAAATGACAGCTATCGTCCAAAAATATACTGAAGTAAGGCTGCCAAGAGGACTTGAAAGCGCGGCAGAATTGCAGGAAACCGATTTCAGGAGGTAGACTGGAATTGCATTGAAAGCATAGGAAAAGAGGCAGAACGTCCACAATGATGCACTTGGCCAAAAGGGCGTATGCGTTTTTTCCTGAATATATTCAGGAAAAAACGCATACGCCCTTTTTGGCCAACCAAGCAAGCTTGCAAAGGAAACCTGCACTACAATGAAGTCTCACTTCCCCCCGGTCAAAAGGGCCATCTGAAAAAAGTGTAAAATCCAGAAAGGCAGGAGAGGCCATGGAGAACTGGGAGCCTTGTTATGCTGATGGGCGGGATGTAAATTGCCAACAGACACTTGGGAGAAGTGTATGGTGTTTCCTGAAACATCTAAAAAACAAAGCAACAGAGCCTAGGGCACTTCCACTTATGGTCCTATAGCTTAGGGAAATTAAAATCAAAAAGACACAGCCACCCCAAAGTTTGGGACGCCTTTGTTTACAAGAACCTCATTTACCGTACAAGTTCAATATCACAGCAAGTGAAAAATGGATAAAGAACTTGTGGTACTTACGTACAATGCAGTATGACTCAGCAATGAAATCTATGTCATCAGGCCCGTAGCAGCATAATGAGTGGATTCAGGTACGATGATTCTAACTGAAATAAGTCACACAGAAAAAGAAACATCATAAGATATCACTAATACACGGAATGTAAACTTGGCTACACAGGAACTGAATTCCAAAACAGAACAGGGTCTCAAATTTAGAAAACCAACTTATGCTTGCTTAAGGGGAAAGGTGAGTTGGGGTGCTGCATAAAACCAGAGATTGAAATGAGCACAGATAAAGTTCCTTAAGCCAAATATGGAATAGACAAGAGCTACACCTTGCTCAACGAAATGGACTCAACACCCCATATTAAACGCCTAAGAATGTACCTGACTAGTAAGTATCTTAAAACCTATGGATTGCTATGTCTCCGAAAGAGAATCAAGCGTGTGTACATGGGCATAAACGCAGCAGTGATAGGATTGGAGAGGTTCGGTGAGCAAATGAAGACCCTTTGAAGTCATATTGCATGGTACCCATTACACGGGTCTCAACTCTCCAGGTTTAAGGTATTCTTCCTTCAGCTAAAACATGCATGTGGAACCCAGAGTATGATCAACCATGTGAACGGGAGACGTGTTCAAATATGTCTCAGTTTTCCTCCCCTGGTACTCGGGTGCAACATTCCAGACGCTTTACTAACACTCTCCCCACTTGGAGAGTCAGCGCCTTTAACCTCCTGTTTGGCCCAGTTTGCAATTTCTGCGGAAGATGAACAGGAATAGGGAGAACCAATGAGAGACTAGCTGGAGATGTCTGGACGGGCAAATTTAACTCTCATTTCCCACCAGGAAGAGGAATTAACCAAAGGCTCAGCGTGCCGTGCCGGAACAAGATTAGGGCCTGAAGCCATCCTGCGGTGTTGCGGCCAGCTCACAAGAAAGAGAGTTGAAGAAAGGAGCTCAGGGGCACTGTAATTCACAAACCTGCAGAGTTATAAATGACAGCTATCGTCCAAAAATATACTGAAGTAAGGCTGCCAAGAGGACTTGAAAGCGGGGCAGAATTGCAGGAAACCGATTTCAGGAGGTAGACTGGAATAGAATTGAAAGCATAGGAAAAGAGGCAGAACGTCCACAATGAAGCACTTGGCCAAAAAGGGCGTATGCGTTTTTTCCTGAATATATTCAGGAAAAAACGCATACGCCCTTTTTGGCCAACCAAGCAAGCTTGCAAAGGAAATCTGCACTACAATGAAGTCTCACTTCCCCCCGGTCAAAAGGGCCATCTGAAAAAAGTGTAAAATCCATAAAGGCAGGACAGGCCATGGAGAACTGGGAGCCTTGTTATGCTGATGGGCGGGATGTAAATTGCCAACAGACACTCGGGAGAAGTGTATGGTGTTTCCTGAAACATCTAAAAAACAAAGAAACAGAGCCTAGGGCACTTCCACTTATGGTCCTATAGCTTAGGGAAATTAAAATCAAAAAGACACAGCCACCCCAATGTTTGGAACGGCTCTGTTTACAAGAACCTCGTTTACAGTACAAGTTCAACATCGCAGAAAGTGAAAAATGGATAAAGAAGTTGTGGTATTTACTTACAAAGCAATATCACTCAGCAATGAAATCTATGTCATCAGGCCCTTAGCAGCACAATGAGTGGATTCAGGTATGATGATTCTAACTGAAATAAGTGACACAGAAAAAGAAACATCATAAGATATCAGTAATACACGGAATGTAAACTTGGCTACACAGGAACTGAATTCCAAAACAGAACAGGGTCTCAAATTTAGAAAACCAACTTATGCTTGCTTAAGGGGAAAGGTGAGTTGGGGTGCTGCATAAAACCAGAGATTGAAATGAGCACAGATAAAGTTCCTTAAGCCAAATATGGAATAGACAAGAGCTACTCCTTGCTCAACGAAATGGACTCAACACCCCATATTAAACGCCTAAGAATGTACCTGACTAGTAAGTATCTTAAAACCTATGGATAGCTATGTCTCTGAAAGAGAATCAAGCATGTGTACAGGGGCATAAACGCAGCAGTGATAGGATTGGAGAGGTTCGGTGAGCAAATGAAGACCCTTTGAAGTCATATTGCATGGTATCCATTACAGGGGTCTCAACTCTCCAGGTTTAAGCTATTCTTCCTTCAGCTAAAACATGCATGTGGAACCCAGAGTATGATCAACCGTGTGAACGGGAGACGTGTTCAAATATGTCTCAGTTTTCGTACCCTGGTACTCGGGTGCAACATTCCAGACGCTTTACTAACACTCTCCCGACTTGGAGAGTCAGTCCCTTTAACCTCCTGTTTGGCCCAGTTTGCAATTTCTGCGGAAGATGAACAGGAATAGGGAGAACCAATGAGAGACTAGCTGGAGGTGTCTGGACGGTCAAATTTAACTCTCATTTCCCACCAGGAAGAGGAATTAACCAAAGGCTCAGCGTGCCATGCCGGAACCAGATTAGGGCCTGAAGCCATCCTGCGGTGTTGCGGCCAGCTCACAAGAAACCGAGTTGAAGAAAGGAGCTCAGGGGCAGTGTAATTCACAAACCTGCAGAGTTATAAATGACAGCTATCGTCCAAAAATATACTGAAGTAAGGCTGCCAAGAGGACTTGAAAGCGCGGCAGAATTGCAGGAAACCGATTTCAGGAGGTAGACTGGAATTGCATTGAAAGCATAGGAAAAGAGGCAGAACGTCCACAATGAAGCACTTGGCCAAAAAGGGCGTATGCGTTTTTTCCTGAATATATTCAGGAAAAAACGCATACGCCCTTTTTGGCCAACCAAGCAAGCTTGCAAAGGAAATCTGCACTACAATGAAGTCTCACTTCCCCCGGTCAGAAGGGCCATCTGAAAAAAGTGTAAAATCCAGAAAGGCAGGACAGGCCATGGAGAACTGGGAGCCTTGTTATGCTGATGGGCGGGATGTAAATTGCCAACAGACACTCGGGAGAAGTGTATGGTGTTTCCTGAAACATCTAAAAAACAAAGCAACAGAGCCTAGGGCACTTCCACTTATGGTCCTATAGTTTAGGGAAATTAAAATCAAAAAGACACAGCCACGCCAAAATTTGGGACGCCTCTGTTTACAAGAACCTCGTTTACCGTACAAGTTCAATATCACAGAAAGTGAAAAATGGATAAAGAACTTGTGGTACTTACGTACAATGCAGTATCACTCAGCAATGAAATCTATGTCATCAGGCCCGTAGCAGCATAATGAGTGGATTCACGTACGATGATTCTAACTGAAATAAGTCACACAGAAAAAGAAACATCATAAGATATCAGTAATACACGGAATGTAAACTTATCTACACAGGAACTGAATTCCAAAACAGAACAGGGTCTCAAATTTAGAAAACCAACTTATGCTTGCTTAAGGGGAAAGGTGAGTTGGGGTGCTGCATAAAACCAGAGATTGAAATGAGCACAGATAAATTTCCTTAAGCCAAATATGGAATAGACAAGAGCTACTCCTTGCGCAACGAAATGGACTCAACACCGCATATTAAACGCCTAAGAATGTACCTGACTAGTAAGTATCTTAAAACCTATGGATTGCTATGTCTCCGAAAGAGAATCAAGCATGTGTACAGGGGCATAAACGCAGCAGTGATAGGATTGGAGAGGTTCGGTGAGCAAATGAAGACCCTTTGAAGTCATATTGCATGGTACCCATTACACGGGTCTCAACTCTCCAGGTTTAAGGTATTCTTCCTTCAGCTAAAACATGCATGTGGAACCCAGAGTATGATCAACCATGTGATCCGGAGACGTGTTCAAATATGTCTCAGTTTTCCTCCCCTGGTATTCGGGTGCAACATTCCAGACGCTTTACTAACACTCTCCCGACTTGGAGAGTCAGTCCCTTTAACCTCCTGTTTGGCCCAGATTGCAATTTCTGCGGAAGATGAACAGGAATAGCGAGAACCAATGACAGACTAGCTGGAGGTGTCTGGACGGGCAAATTTAGCTCTCATTTCCCACCAGGAAGAGGAATTAACCAAAGGCTCAGCGTGCCGTGCCGGAACCAGATTAGGGCCTGAAGCCATCCTGCGGTGTTGCCGCCAGCTCACAAGAGGGCGAGTTGAAGAAAGGAGCTCAGGGGCACTGTAATTCACAAACCTGCAGAGTTATAAATGACAGCTATCATCCAAAAATATACTGAAGTAAGGCTGCCAAGAGGACTTGAAAGCGGGGCAGAATTGCAGGAAACCGATTTCAGGAGGTAGACTGGAATTGCATTGAAAGCATAGGAAAAGAGGCAGAGCATCCACAATGATGCACTTGGCAAAAAAGGGCGTATGCGTTTTTTCCTGAATATATTCAGGAAAAAACGCATACGCCCTTTTTGGCCAACCAAGCAAGCTTGCAAAGGAAATCTGCACTACAATGAAGTCTCACATCCCCCTGGTCAAACGGGCATCAGAAAAAAGTGTAAAATCCAGAAAGGCAGGACAGGCCACGGAGAACTGGGAGCTTTGTTATGCTGATGGGCGGGATGTAAATTGCCAACAGACACTCTGGAGAAGTGTATGGTGTTTCCTGAAACATCTAAAAAACAAAGCAACAGAGCCTAGGGCACTTCCACTTATGGTCCTATAGCTTAGGGAAATTAAAATCACAAAGACACAGCCACCCTAAAGTTTGGGACGCCTCTGTTTACAAGAACCTCGTTTACCATACAAGTTCAATATCACAGAAAGTGAAAAATGGATAAAGAACTTGTGGTACTTACGTACAATGCAGTATGACTCAGCAATGAAATCTATGTCATCAGGCCCGTAGCAGCACAATGAGTGGATTCAGGTACGATGATTCTAACTGAAATAAGTCACACAGAAAAAGAAACATCATAAGATATCACTAATACACGGAATGTAAACTTGGCTACACAGGAACTGAATTCCAAAACAGAACAGGGTCTCAAATTTAGAAAACCAACTTATGCTTGCTTAAGGGGAAAGGTGAGTTGGGGTGCTGCATAAAACCAGAGATTGAAATGAGCACAGATAAAGTTCCTTAAGCGAAATATGGAATAGACTAGAGCTACTCCTTACTCAACGAAATGGACTCAACACCCCATATTAAACGCCTAAGAATGTACCTGACTAGTAAGTATCTTAAAACCTATGGATTGCTATGTCTCCAAAAGAGAATCAAGCGTGTGTACAGGGGCATAAACGCAGCAGTGATAGGATTGGAGAGGTTCGGTGAGCAAATGAGGACCCTTTGAAGTCATATTGCATGGTACCCATTACACGGGTCTCAACTCTCCAGGTTTAAGCTATTCTTCCTTCAGCTAAAACATGCATGTGGAACCCAGAGTATGATCAACCATGTGAACGGGAGACGTGTTCAAATATGTCTCAGTTTTCCTCCCCTGGTACTCGGGTGCAACATTCCAGACTCTTTACTAACACTCTCCCCACTTGGAGAGTCAACGCCTTTAACCTCCTGTTTGGCCCAGTTTGCAATTTCTGCGGAAGATGAACAGGAATAGGGAGAACCAATGAGAGACTAGCTGGAGGTGTCTGGACGGGCAAATTTAACTCTCATTTCCCACCAGGAAGAGGAATTAACCAAAGGCTCAGCATGCCGTGCCGGAACAAGATTAGGGCCTGAAGCCATCCTGCGGTGTTGCGGCCAGCTCACAAGAAAGAGAGTTGAAGAAAGGAGCTCAGGGGCACTGTAATTCACAAACCTGCAGAGTTATAAATGACAGCTATCGTCCAAAAATATACTGAAGTAAGGCTGCCAAGAGGACTTGAAAGCGGGGCAGAATTGCAGGAAACCGATTTCAGGAGGTAGACTGGAATTGCATTGAAAGCATAGGAAAAGAGGCAGAACGTCCACAATGAAGCACTTGGCCAAAAAGGGCGTATGCGTTTTTTCCTGAATATATTCAGGAAAAAACGCATACGCCCTTTTTGGCCAACCAAGCAAGCTTGCAAAGGAAATCTGCACTACAATGAAGTCTCACTTCCCCCCGGTCAAAAGGGCCATCTGAAAAAAGTGTAAAATCCATAAAGTCAGGACAGGCCATGGAGAACTGGGAGCCTTGTTATGCTGATGGGCGGGATGTAAATTGCCAACAGACACTCGGGAGAAGTGTATGGTGTTTCCTGAAACATCTAAAAAACAAAGCAACAGAGCCTAGGGCACTTCCACTTATGGTCCTATAGCTTAGGGAAATTAAAATCAAAAAGACACAGCCACCCCAAAGTTTGGAACGGCTCTGTTTACAAGAACCTCGTTTACAGTACAAGTTCAACATCGCAGAAAGTGAAAAATGGATAAAGAAGTTGTGGTATTTACTTACAAAGCAATATCACTCAGCAATGAAATCTATGTCATCAGGCCATTAGCAGCACAATGAGTGGATTCAGGTATGATGATTCTAACTGAAATAAGTCACACAGAAAAAGAAACATCATAAGATATCAGTAATACACGGAATGTAAACTTGGCTACACAGGAACTGAATTCCAAAACAGAACAGGGTCTCAAATTTAGAAAACCAACTTATGCTTGCTTAAGGGTAAAGGTGAGTTGGGGTGCTGCATAAAACCAGAGACTGAAATGAGCACAGATAAAGTTCCTTAAGCCAAATATGGAATAGACAAGAGCTACTCCTTGCTCAACGAAATGGACTCAACACCGCACATTAAATGCCTAAGAATGTACCTGACTAGTAAATATCTTAAAACCTATGGATTGCTATGTCTCCGAAAGAGAATCAAGCGTGTGTACAGGGGCATAAACGCAGCAGTGATAGGATTGGAGAGGTTCGGTGAGCAAATGAAGACCCTTTGAAGTCATATTGCATGGTACCCATTCCACAGGTTTCAACTACCCAGGTTTAAGGTATTCTTCCTTCAGCTAAAACATGCATGTGGAACCTAGAGTATGATCAACCATGTGATCGCGAGACGTTTTCAAATATGTCTCAGTTTTCGTACCCTGGTACTCGGGTGCAACATTCCAGACGCTTTACTAACACTCTCCCGACTTGGAGAGTCAGTCCCTTTAACCTCCTGTTGGGCCCAGTTTGCAATTTCTGCGGAAGATGAACAGGAATAGTGAGAACCAATGAGAGACTAGCTGGAGGTGTCTGGACGGGCAAATTTAACTCTCATTTCCCACCAGTAAGAGGAATTAACCAAAGGCTCAGCGTGCCGTGCCGGAACCAGATTAGGGCCTGAAGCCATCCTGCGGTGTTGCGGCCAGCTCACAAGAAAGCGAGTTGAAGAAAGGAGCTCAGGGGCACTGTAATTCACAAACCTGCAGAGTTATAAATGACAGCTATCGTCCAAAAATATACTGAAGTAAGGCTGCCAAGAGGACTTGAAAGCGCGGCAGAATTGCAGGAAACCGATTTCAGGAGGTAGACTGGAATTGCATTGAAAGCATAGGAAAAGAGGCAGAACGTCCACAATGATGCACTTGGCCAAAAAGGGCGTATGCGTTTTTTCCTGAATATATTCAGGAAAAAACGCATACGCCCTTTTTGGCCAACCAAGCAAGCTTGCAAAGGAAATCTGCACTACAATGAAGTCTCACTTCCCCCCGGTCAAAAGGGCCATCTGAAAAAAGTGTAAAATCCAGAAAGGCAGGAGAGGCCATGGAGAACTGGGAGCCTTGTTATGCTGATGGGCGGGATGTAAATTGCCAACAGACACTTGGGAGAAGTGTATGGTGTTTCCTGAAACATCTAAAAAACAAAGCAACAGAGCCTAGGGCACTTCCACTTATGGTCCTATAGCTTAGGGAAATTAAAATCAAAAAGACACAGCCACCCCAAAGTTTGGGACGCCTTTGTTTACAAGAACCTCATTTACCGTACAAGTTCAATATCACAGCAAGTGAAAAATGGATAAAGAACTTGTGGTACTTACGTACAATGCAGTATGACTCAGCAATGAAATCTATGTCATCAGGCCCGTAGCAGCATAATGAGTGGATTCAGGTACGATGATTCTAACTGAAATAAGTCACACAGAAAAAGAAACATCATAAGATATCACTAATACACGGAATGTAAACTTGGCTACACAGGAACTGAATTCCAAAACAGAACAGGGTCTCAAATTTAGAAAACCAACTTATGCTTGCTTAAGGGGAAAGGTGAGTTGGGGTGCTGCATAAAACCAGAGATTGAAATGAGCACAGATAAAGTTCCTTAAGCCAAATATGGAATAGACAAGAGCTACACCTTGCTCAACGAAATGGACTCAACACCCCATATTAAACGCCTAAGAATGTACCTGACTAGTAAGTATCTTAAAACCTATGGATTGCTATGTCTCCGAAAGAGAATCAAGCGTGTGTACATGGGCATAAACGCAGCAGTGATAGGATTGGAGAGGTTCGGTGAGCAAATGAAGACCCTTTGAAGTCATATTGCATGGTACCCATTACACGGGTCTCAACTCTCCAGGTTTAAGGTATTCTTCCTTCAGCTAAAACATGCATGTGGAACCCAGAGTATGATCAACCATGTGAACGGGAGACGTGTTCAAATATGTCTCAGTTTTCCTCCCCTGGTACTCGGGTGCAACATTCCAGACGCTTTACTAACACTCTCCCCACTTGGAGAGTCAGCGCCTTTAACCTCCTGTTTGGCCCAGTTTGCAATTTCTGCGGAAGATGAACAGGAATAGGGAGAACCAATGAGAGACTAGCTGGAGATGTCTGGACGGGCAAATTTAACTCTCATTTCCCACCAGGAAGAGGAATTAACCAAAGGCTCAGCGTGCCGTGCCGGAACAAGATTAAGGCCTGAAGCCATCCTGCGGTGTTGCGGCCAGCTCACAAGAAAGAGAGTTGAAGAAAGGAGCTCAGGGGCACTGTAATTCACAAACCTGCAGAGTTATAAATGACAGCTATCGTCCAAAAATATACTGAAGTAAGGCTGCCAAGAGGACTTGAAAGCGGGGCAGAATTGCAGGAAACCGATTTCAGGAGGTAGACTGGAATAGAATTGAAAGCATAGGAAAAGAGGCAGAACGTCCACAATGAAGCACTTGGCCAAAAAGGGCGTATGCGTTTTTTCCTGAATATATTCAGGAAAAAACGCATACGCCCTTTTTGGCCAACCAAGCAAGCTTGCAAAGGAAATCTGCACTACAATGAAGTCTCACTTCCCCCCGGTCAAAAGGGCCATCTGAAAAAAGTGTAAAATCCATAAAGGCAGGACAGGCCATGGAGAACTGGGAGCCTTGTTATGCTGATGGGCGGGATGTAAATTGCCAACAGACACTCGGGAGAAGTGTATGGTGTTTCCTGAAACATCTAAAAAACAAAGAAACAGAGCCTAGGGCACTTCCACTTATGGTCCTATAGCTTAGGGAAATTAAAATCAAAAAGACACAGCCACCCCAATGTTTGGAACGGCTCTGTTTACAAGAACCTCGTTTACAGTACAAGTTCAACATCGCAGAAAGTGAAAAATGGATAAAGAAGTTGTGGTATTTACTTACAAAGCAATATCACTCAGCAATGAAATCTATGTCATCAGGCCCTTAGCAGCACAATGAGTGGATTCAGGTATGATGATTCTAACTGAAATAAGTGACACAGAAAAAGAAACATCATAAGATATCAGTAATACACGGAATGTAAACTTGGCTACACAGGAACTGAATTCCAAAACAGAACAGGGTCTCAAATTTAGAAAACCAACTTATGCTTGCTTAAGGGGAAAGGTGAGTTGGGGTGCTGCATAAAACCAGAGATTAAAATGAGCACAGATAAAGTTCCTTAAGCCAAATATGGAATAGACAAGAGCTACTCCTTGCTCAACGAAATGGACTCAACACCCCATATTAAACGCCTAAGAATGTACCTGACTAGTAAGTATCTTAAAACCTATGGATAGCTATGTCTCTGAAAGAGAATCAAGCATGTGTACAGGGGCATAAACGCAGCAGTGATAGGATTGGAGAGGTTCGGTGAGCAAATGAAGACCCTTTGAAGTCATATTGCATGGTATCCATTACAGGGGTCTCAACTCTCCAGGTTTAAGCTATTCTTCCTTCAGCTAAAACATGCATGTGGAACCCAGAGTATGATCAACCGTGTGAACGGGAGACGTGTTCAAATATGTCTCAGTTTTCGTACCCTGGTACTCGGGTGCAACATTCCAGACGCTTTACTAACACTCTCCCGACTTGGAGAGTCAGTCCCTTTAACCTCCTGTTTGGCCCAGTTTGCAATTTCTGCGGAAGATGAACAGGAATAGGGAGAACCAATGAGAGACTAGCTGGAGGTGTCTGGACGGTCAAATTTAACTCTCATTTCCCACCAGGAAGAGGAATTAACCAAAGGCTCAGCGTGCCATGCCGGAACCAGATTAGGGCCTGAAGCCATCCTGCGGTGTTGCGGCCAGCTCACAAGAAACCGAGTTGAAGAAAGGAGCTCAGGGGCAGTGTAATTCACAAACCTGCAGAGTTATAAATGACAGCTATCGTCCAAAAATATACTGAAGTAAAGCTGCCAAGAGGACTTGAAAGCGCGGCAGAATTGCAGGAGACCGATTTCAGGAGGTAGACTGGAATTGCATTGAAAGCATAGGAAAAGAGGCAGAACGTCCACAATGAAGCACTTGGCCAAAAAGGGCGTATGCGTTTTTTCCTGAATATATTCAGGAAAAAACGCATACGCCCTTTTTGGCCAACCAAGCAAGCTTGCAAAGGAAATCTGCACTACAATGAAGTCTCACTTCCCCCGGTCAGAAGGGCCATCTGAAAAAAGTGTAAAATCCAGAAAGGCAGGACAGGCCATGGAGAACTGGGAGCCTTGTTATGCTGATGGGCGGGATGTAAATTGCCAACAGACACTCGGGAGAAGTGTATGGTGTTTCCTGAAACATCTAAAAAACAAAGCAACAGAGCCTAGGGCACTTCCACTTATGGTCCTATAGTTTAGGGAAATTAAAATCAAAAAGACACAGCCACGCCAAAATTTGGGACGCCTCTGTTTACAAGAACCTCGTTTACCGTACAAGTTCAATATCACAGAAAGTGAAAAATGGATAAAGAACTTGTGGTACTTACGTACAATGCAGTATCACTCAGCAATGAAATCTATGTCATCAGGCCCGTAGCAGCATAATGAGTGGATTCACGTACGATGATTCTAACTGAAATAAGTCACACAGAAAAAGAAACATCATAAGATATCAGTAATACACGGAATGTAAACTTATCTACACAGGAACTGAATTCCAAAACAGAACAGGGTCTCAAATTTAGAAAACCAACTTATGCTTGCTTAAGGGGAAAGGTGAGTTGGGGTGCTGCATAAAACCAGAGATTGAAATGAGCACAGATAAATTTCCTTAAGCCAAATATGGAATAGACAAGAGCTACTCCTTGCGCAACGAAATGGACTCAACACCGCATATTAAACGCCTAAGAATGTACCTGACTAGTAAGTATCTTAAAACCTATGGATTGCTATGTCTCCGAAAGAGAATCAAGCATGTGTACAGGGGCATAAACGCAGCAGTGATAGGATTGGAGAGGTTCGGTGAGCAAATGAAGACCCTTTGAAGTCATATTGCATGGTACCCATTACACGGGTCTCAACTCTCCAGGTTTAAGGTATTCTTCCTTCAGCTAAAACATGCATGTGGAACCCAGAGTATGATCAACCATGTGATCCGGAGACGTGTTCAAATATGTCTCAGTTTTCCTCCCCTGGTATTCGGGTGCAACATTCCAGACGCTTTACTAACACTCTCCCGACTTGGAGAGTCAGTCCCTTTAACCTCCTGTTTGGCCCAGATTGCAATTTCTGCGGAAGATGAACAGGAATAGCGAGAACCAATGACAGACTAGCTGGAGGTGTCTGGACGGGCAAATTTAGCTCTCATTTCCCACCAGGAAGAGGAATTAACCAAAGGCTCAGCGTGCCGTGCCGGAACCAGATTAGGGCCTGAAGCCATCCTGCGGTGTTGCCGCCAGCTCACAAGAGGGCGAGTTGAAGAAAGGAGCTCAGGGGCACTGTAATTCACAAACCTGCAGAGTTATAAATGACAGCTATCATCCAAAAATATACTGAAGTAAGGCTGCCAAGAGGACTTGAAAGCGGGGCAGAATTGCAGGAAACCGATTTCAGGAGGTAGACTGGAATTGCATTGAAAGCATAGGAAAAGAGGCAGAGCATCCACAATGATGCACTTGGCAAAAAAGGGCGTATGCGTTTTTTCCTGAATATATTCAGGAAAAAACGCATACGCCCTTTTTGGCCAACCAAGCAAGCTTGCAAAGGAAATCTGCACTACAATGAAGTCTCACATCCCCCTGGTCAAACGGGCATCAGAAAAAAGTGTAAAATCCAGAAAGGCAGGACAGGCCACGGAGAACTGGGAGCTTTGTTATGCTGATGGGCGGGATGTAAATTGCCAACAGACACTCGGGAGAAGTGTATGGTGTTTCCTGAAACATCTAAAAAACAAAGCAACAGAGCCTAGGGCACTTCCACTTATGGTCCTATAGCTTAGGGAAATTAAAATCACAAAGACACAGCCACCCTAAAGTTTGGGACGCCTCTGTTTACAAGAACCTCGTTTACCATACAAGTTCAATATCACAGAAAGTGAAAAATGGATAAAGAACTTGTGGTACTTACGTACAATGCAGTATGACTCAGCAATGAAATCTATGTCATCAGGCCCGTAGCAGCACAATGAGTGGATTCAGGTACGATGATTCTAACTGAAATAAGTCACACAGAAAAAGAAACATCATAAGATATCACTAATACACGGAATGTAAACTTGGCTACACAGGAACTGAATTCCAAAACAGAACAGGGTCTCAAATTTAGAAAACCAACTTATGCTTGCTTAAGGGGAAAGGTGAGTTGGGGTGCTGCATAAAACCAGAGATTGAAATGAGCACAGATAAAGTTCCTTAAGCGAAATATGGAATAGACTAGAGCTACTCCTTACTCAACGAAATGGACTCAACACCCCATATTAAACGCCTAAGAATGTACCTGACTAGTAAGTATCTTAAAACCTATGGATTGCTATGTCTCCAAAAGAGAATCAAGCGTGTGTACAGGGGCATAAACGCAGCAGTGATAGGATTGGAGAGGTTCGGTGAGCAAATGAGGACCCTTTGAAGTCATATTGCATGGTACCCATTACACGGGTCTCAACTCTCCAGGTTTAAGCTATTCTTCCTTCAGCTAAAACATGCATGTGGAACCCAGAGTATGATCAACCATGTGAACGGGAGACGTGTTCAAATATGTCTCAGTTTTCCTCCCCTGGTACTCGGGTGCAACATTCCAGACGCTTTACTAACACTCTCCCGACTTGGAGAGTCAGTCCCTTTAACCTCCTGTTGGGCCCAGTTTGCAATTTCTGCGGAAGATGAACAGGAATAGTGAGAACCAATGAGAGACTAGCTGGAGGTGTCTGGACGGGCAAATTTAACTCTCATTTCCCACCAGTAAGAGGAATTAACCAAAGGCTCAGCGTGCCGTGCCGGAACCAGATTAGGGCCTGAAGCCATCCTGCGGTGTTGCGGCCAGCTCACAAGAAAGCGAGTTGAAGAAAGGAGCTCAGGGGCACTGTAATTCACAAACCTGCAGAGTTATAAATGACAGCTATCGTCCAAAAATATACTGAAGTAAGGCTGCCAAGAGGACTTGAAAGCGCGGCAGAATTGCAGGAAACCGATTTCAGGAGGTAGACTGGAATTGCATTGAAAGCATAGGAAAAGAGGCAGAACGTCCACAATGATGCACTTGGCCAAAAAGGGCGTATGCGTTTTTTCCTGAATATATTCAGGAAAAAACGCATACGCCCTTTTTGGCCAACCAAGCAAGCTTGCAAAGGAAACCTGCACTACAATGAAGTCTCACTTCCCCCCGGTCAAAAGGGCCATCTGAAAAAAGTGTAAAATCCATAAAGGCAGGACAGGCCATGGAGAACTGGGAGCCTTGTTATGCTGATGGGCGGGATGTAAATTGCCAACAGACACTCGGGAGAAGTGTATGGTGTTTCCTGAAACATCTAAAAAACAAAGAAACAGAGCCTAGGGCACTTCCACTTATGGTCCTATAGCTTAGGGAAATTAAAATCAAAAAGACACAGCCACCCCAATGTTTGGAACGGCTCTGTTTACAAGAACCTCGTTTACAGTACAAGTTCAACATCGCAGAAAGTGAAAAATGGATAAAGAAGTTGTGGTATTTACTTACAAAGCAATATCACTCAGCAATGAAATCTATGTCATCAGGCCCTTAGCAGCACAATGAGTGGATTCAGGTATGATGATTCTAACTGAAATAAGTGACACAGAAAAAGAAACATCATAAGATATCAGTAATACACGGAATGTAAACTTGGCTACACAGGAACTGAATTCCAAAACAGAACAGGGTCTCAAATTTAGAAAACCAACTTATGCTTGCTTAAGGGGAAAGGTGAGTTGGGGTGCTGCATAAAACCAGAGATTGAAATGAGCACAGATAAATTTCCTTAAGCCAAATATGGAATAGACAAGAGCTACTCCTTGCGCAACGAAATGGACTCAACACCGCATATTAAACGCCTAAGAATGTACCTGACTAGTAAGTATCTTAAAACCTATGGATTGCTATGTCTCCGAAAGAGAATCAAGCATGTGTACAGGGGCATAAACGCAGCAGTGATAGGATTGGAGAGGTTCGGTGAGCAAATGAAGACCCTTTGAAGTCATATTGCATGGTACCCATTACACGGGTCTCAACTCTCCAGGTTTAAGGTATTCTTCCTTCAGCTAAAACATGCATGTGGAACCCAGAGTATGATCAACCATGTGATCCGGAGACGTGTTCAAATATGTCTCAGTTTTCCTCCCCTGGTATTCGGGTGCAACATTCCAGACGCTTTACTAACACTCTCCCGACTTGGAGAGTCAGTCCCTTTAACCTCCTGTTTGGCCCAGATTGCAATTTCTGCGGAAGATGAACAGGAATAGCGAGAACCAATGACAGACTAGCTGGAGGTGTCTGGACGGGCAAATTTAGCTCTCATTTCCCACCAGGAAGAGGAATTAACCAAAGGCTCAGCGTGCCGTGCCGGAACCAGATTAGGGCCTGAAGCCATCCTGCGGTGTTGCCGCCAGCTCACAAGAGGGCGAGTTGAAGAAAGGAGCTCAGGGGCACTGTAATTCACAAACCTGCAGAGTTATAAATGACAGCTATCATCCAAAAATATACTGAAGTAAGGCTGCCAAGAGGACTTGAAAGCGGGGCAGAATTGCAGGAAACCGATTTCAGGAGGTAGACTGGAATTGCATTGAAAGCATAGGAAAAGAGGCAGAGCATCCACAATGATGCACTTGGCAAAAAAGGGCGTATGCGTTTTTTCCTGAATATATTCAGGAAAAAACGCATACGCCCTTTTTGGCCAACCAAGCAAGCTTGCAAAGGAAATCTGCACTACAATGAAGTCTCACATCCCCCTGGTCAAACGGGCATCAGAAAAAAGTGTAAAATCCAGAAAGGCAGGACAGGCCACGGAGAACTGGGAGCTTTGTTATGCTGATGGGCGGGATGTAAATTGCCAACAGACACTCGGGAGAAGTGTATGGTGTTTCCTGAAACATCTAAAAAACAAAGCAACAGAGCCTAGGGCACTTCCACTTATGGTCCTATAGCTTAGGGAAATTAAAATCACAAAGACACAGCCACCCTAAAGTTTGGGACGCCTCTGTTTACAAGAACCTCGTTTACCATACAAGTTCAATATCACAGAAAGTGAAAAATGGATAAAGAACTTGTGGTACTTACGTACAATGCAGTATGACTCAGCAATGAAATCTATGTCATCAGGCCCGTAGCAGCACAATGAGTGGATTCAGGTACGATGATTCTAACTGAAATAAGTCACACAGAAAAAGAAACATCATAAGATATCACTAATACACGGAATGTAAACTTGGCTACACAGGAACTGAATTCCAAAACAGAACAGGGTCTCAAATTTAGAAAACCAACTTATGCTTGCTTAAGGGGAAAGGTGAGTTGGGGTGCTGCATAAAACCAGAGATTGAAATGAGCACAGATAAAGTTCCTTAAGCGAAATATGGAATAGACTAGAGCTACTCCTTACTCAACGAAATGGACTCAACACCCCATATTAAACGCCTAAGAATGTACCTGACTAGTAAGTATCTTAAAACCTATGGATTGCTATGTCTCCAAAAGAGAATCAAGCGTGTGTACAGGGGCATAAACGCAGCAGTGATAGGATTGGAGAGGTTCGGTGAGCAAATGAGGACCCTTTGAAGTCATATTGCATGGTACCCATTACACGGGTCTCAACTCTCCAGGTTTAAGCTATTCTTCCTTCAGCTAAAACATGCATGTGGAACCCAGAGTATGATCAACCATGTGAACGGGAGACGTGTTCAAATATGTCTCAGTTTTCCTCCCCTGGTACTCGGGTGCAACATTCCAGACTCTTTACTAACACTCTCCTCACTTGGAGAGTCAACGCCTTTAACCTCCTGTTTGGCCCAGTTTGCAATTTCTGCGGAAGATGAACAGGAATAGGGAGAACCAATGAGAGACTAGCTGGAGGTGTCTGGACGGGCAAATTTAACTCTCATTTCCCACCAGGAAGAGGAATTAACCAAAGGCTCAGCGTGCCGTGCCGGAACAAGATTAGGGCCTGAAGCCATCCTGCGGTGTTGCGGCCAGCTCACAAGAAAGAGAGTTGAAGAAAGGAGCTCAGGGGCACTGTAATTCACAAACCTGCAGAGTTATAAATGACAGCTATCGTCCAAAAATATACTGAAGTAAGGCTGCCAAGAGGACTTGAAAGCGGGGCAGAATTGCAGGAAACCGATTTCAGGAGGTAGACTGGAATTGCATTGAAAGCATAGGAAAAGAGGCAGAACGTCCACAATGAAGCACTTGGCCAAAAAGGGCGTATGCGTTTTTTCCTGAATATATTCAGGAAAAAACGCATACGCCCTTTTTGGCCAACCAAGCAAGCTTGCAAAGGAAATCTGCACTACAATGAAGTCTCACTTCCCCCCGGTCAAAAGGGCCATCTGAAAAAAGTGTAAAATCCATAAAGTCAGGACAGGCCATGGAGAACTGGGAGCCTTGTTATGCTGATGGGCGGGATGTAAATTGCCAACAGACACTCGGGAGAAGTGTATGGTGTTTCCTGAAACATCTAAAAAACAAAGCAACAGAGCCTAGGGCACTTCCACTTATGGTCCTATAGCTTAGGGAAATTAAAATCAAAAAGACACAGCCACCCCAAAGTTTGGAACGGCTCTGTTTACAAGAACCTCGTTTACAGTACAAGTTCAACATCGCAGAAAGTGAAAAATGGATAAAGAAGTTGTGGTATTTACTTACAAAGCAATATCACTCAGCAATGAAATCTACGTCATCAGGCCATTAGCAGCACAATGAGTGGATTCAGGTATGATGATTCTAACTGAAATAAGTCACACAGAAAAAGAAACATCATAAGATATCAGTAATACACGGAATGTAAACTTGGCTACACAGGAACTGAATTCCAAAACAGAACAGGGTCTCAAATTTAGAAAACCAACTTATGCTTGCTTAAGGGTAAAGGTGAGTTGGGGTGCTGCATAAAACCAGAGACTGAAATGAGCACAGATAAAGTGCCTTAAGCCAAATATGGAATAGACAAGAGCTACTCCTTGCTCAACGAAATGGACTCAACACCGCACATTAAATGCCTAAGAATGTACCTGACTAGTAAATATCTTAAAACCTATGGATTGCTATGTCTCCGAAAGAGAATCAAGCGTGTGTACAGGGGCATAAACGCAGCAGTGATAGGATTGGAGAGGTTCGGTGAGCAAATGAAGACCCTTTGAAGTCATATTGCATGGTACCCATTCCACAGGTTTCAACTACCCAGGTTTAAGGTATTCTTCCTTCAGCTAAAACATGCATGTGGAACCTAGAGTATGATCAACCGTGTGATCGCGAGACGTTTTCAAATATGTCTCAGTTTTCGTACCCTGGTACTCGGGTGCAACATTCCAGACGCTTTACTAACACTCTCCCGACTTGGAGAGTCAGTCCCTTTAACCTCCTGTTGGGCCCAGTTTGCAATTTCTGCGGAAGATGAACAGGAATAGTGAGAACCAATGAGAGACTAGCTGGAGGTGTCTGGACGGGCAAATTTAACTCTCATTTCCCACCAGTAAGAGGAATTAACCAAAGGCTCAGCGTGCCGTGCCGGAACCAGATTAGGGCCTGAAGCCATCCTGCGGTGTTGCGGCCAGCTCACAAGAAAGCGAGTTGAAGAAAGGAGCTCAGGGGCACTGTAATTCACAAACCTGCAGAGTTATAAATGACAGCTATCGTCCAAAAATATACTGAAGTAAGGCTGCCAAGAGGACTTGAAAGCGCGGAAGAATTGCAGGAAACCGATTTCAGGAGGTAGACTGGAATTGCATTGAAAGCATAGGAAAAGAGGCAGAACGTCCACAATGATGCACTTGGCCAAAAAGGGCGTATGCGTTTTTTCCTGAATATATTCAGGAAAAAACGCATACGCCCTTTTTGGCCAACCAAGCAAGCTTGCAAAGGAAACCTGCACTACAATGAAGTCTCACTTCCCCCCGGTCAAAAGGGCCATCTGAAAAAAGTGTAAAATCCAGAAAGGCAGGAGAGGCCATGGAGAACTGGGAGCCTTGTTATGCTGATGGGCGGGATGTAAATTGCCAACAGACACTTGGGAGAAGTGTATGGTGTTTCCTGAAACATCTAAAAAACAAAGCAACAGAGCCTAGGGCACTTCCACTTATGGTCCTATAGCTTAGGGAAATTAAAATCAAAAAGACACAGCCACCCCAAAGTTTGGGACGCCTTTGTTTACAAGAACCTCATTTACCGTACAAGTTCAATATCACAGCAAGTGAAAAATGGATAAAGAACTTGTGGTACTTACGTACAATGCAGTATGACTCAGCAATGAAATCTATGTCATCAGGCCCGTAGCAGCATAATGACTGGATTCAGGTACGATGATTCTAACTGAAATAAGTCACACAGAAAAAGAAACATCATAAGATATCACTAATACACGGAATGTAAACTTGGCTACACAGGAACTGAATTCCAAAACAGAACAGGGTCTCAAATTTAGAAAACCAACTTATGCTTGCTTAAGGGGAAAGGTGAGTTGGGGTGCTGCATAAAACCAGAGATTGAAATGAGCACAGATAAAGTTCCTTAAGCCAAATATGGAATAGACAAGAGCTACACCTTGCTCAACGAAATGGACTCAACACCCCATATTAAACGCCTAAGAATGTACCTGACTAGTAAGTATCTTAAAACCTATGGATTGCTATGTCTCCGAAAGAGAATCAAGCGTGTGTACATGGGCATAAACGCAGCAGTGATAGGATTGGAGAGGTTCGGTGAGCAAATGAAGACCCTTTGAAGTCATATTGCATGGTACCCATTACACGGGTCTCAACTCTCCAGGTTTAAGGTATTCTTCCTTCAGCTAAAACATGCATGTGGAACCCAGAGTATGATCAACCATGTGAACGGGAGACGTGTTCAAATATGTCTCAGTTTTCCTCCCCTGGTACTCGGGTGCAACATTCCAGACGCTTTACTAACACTCTCCCCACTTGGAGAGTCAGCGCCTTTAACCTCCTGTTTGGCCCAGTTTGCAATTTCTGCGGAAGATGAACAGGAATAGGGAGAACCAATGAGAGACTAGCTGGAGATGTCTGGACGGGCAAATTTAACTCTCATTTCCCACCAGGAAGAGGAATTAACCAAAGGCTCAGCGTGCCGTGCTGGAACAAGATTAGGGCCTGAAGCCATCCTGCGGTGTTGCGGCCAGCTCACAAGAAAGAGAGTTGAAGAAAGGAGCTCAGGGGCACTGTAATTCACAAACCTGCAGAGTTATAAATGACAGCTATCGTCCAAAAATATACTGAAGTAAGGCTGCCAAGAGGACTTGAAAGCGGGGCAGAATTGCAGGAAACCGATTTCAGGAGGTAGACTGGAATTGCATTGAAAGCATAGGAAAAGAGGCAGAACGTCCACAATGAAGCACTTGGCCAAAAAGGGCGTATGCGTTTTTTCCTGAATATATTCAGGAAAAAACGCATACGCCCTTTTTGGCCAACCAAGCAAGCTTGCAAAGGAAATCTGCACTACAATGAAGTCTCACTTCCCCCCGGTCAAAAGGGCCATCTGAAAAAAGTGTAAAATCCATAAAGGCAGGACAGGCCATGGAGAACTGGGAGCCTTGTTATGCTGATGGGCGGGATGTAAATTGCCAACAGACACTCGGGAGAAGTGTATGGTGTTTCCTGAAACATCTAAAAAACAAAGAAACAGAGCCTAGGGCACTTCCACTTATGGTCCTATAGCTTAGGGAAATTAAAATCAAAAAGACACAGCCACCCCAATGTTTGGAACGGCTCTGTTTACAAGAACCTCGTTTACAGTACAAGTTCAACATCGCAGAAAGTGAAAAATGGATAAAGAAGTTGTGGTATTTACTTACAAAGCAATATCACTCAGCAATGAAATCTATGTCATCAGGCCCTTAGCAGCACAATGAGTGGATTCAGGTATGATGATTCTAACTGAAATAAGTGACACAGAAAAAGAAACATCATAAGATATCAGTAATACACGGAATGTAAACTTGGCTACACAGGAACTGAATTCCAAAACAGAACAGGGTCTCAAATTTAGAAAACCAACTTATGCTTGCTTAAGGGGAAAGGTGAGTTGGGGTGCTGCATAAAACCAGAGATTGAAATGAGCACAGATAAAGTTCCTTAAGCCAAATATGGAATAGACAAGAGCTACTCCTTGCTCAACGAAATGGACTCAACACCCCATATTAAACGCCTAAGAATGTACCTGACTAGTAAGTATCTTAAAACCTATGGATAGCTATGTCTCTGAAAGAGAATCAAGCATGTGTACAGGGGCATAAACGCAGCAGTGATAGGATTGGAGAGGTTCGGTGAGCAAATGAAGACCCTTTGAAGTCATATTGCATGGTATCCATTACAGGGGTCTCAACTCTCCAGGTTTAAGCTATTCTTCCTTCAGCTAAAACATGCATGTGGAACCCAGAGTATGATCAACCGTGTGAACGGGAGACGTGTTCAAATATGTCTCAGTTTTCCTCCCCTGGTACTCGGGTGCAACATTCCAGACGCTTTACTAACACTCTCCCCACTTAGAGAGTCAGCGCCTTTAACCTCCTGTTTGGCCCAGTTTGCAATTTCTGTGGAAGATGAACAGGAATAGGGAGAACCAATGAGAGACTAGCTGGAGGTGTCTTGACGGGCAAATTTAACTCTCATTTCCCACCAGGAAGAGGAATTAACCAAAGGCTCAGCGTGCCATGCCAAAACCAGATTAGGGCCTGTAGCCATCCTGCGGTGTTGCGGCCAGGTCACAAGAAAGCGAGTTGAAGAAAGGAGCTCAGGGGCACTGTAATTCACAAACCTGCAGAGTTATAAATGACAGCTATCGTCCAAAAATATACTGAAGTAAGGCTGCCAAGAGGACTTGAAAGCGGGGCAGAATTGCAGGAAACCGATTTCAGGAGGTAGACTGGAATTGCATTCAAAGCATAGGAAAAGAGGCAGAACGTCCACAATGATGCACTTGGCCAAAAAGGGCGTATGCGTTTTTTCCTGAATATATTCAGGAAAAAACAAATACGCCCTTTTTGGCCAACCAAGCAAGCTTGCAAAGGAAATCTGCACTACAATGAAGTCTCACATCCCCCTGGTCAAACGGGCATCAGAAAAAAGTGTAAAATCCAGAAAGGCAGGACAGGCCATGGAGAACTGGGAGCTTTGTTATGCTGATGGGCGGGATGTAAATTGCCAACAGACACTCGGGAGAAGTGTATGGTGTTTCCTGAAACATCTAAAAAACAAAGCAACAGAGCCTAGGGCACTTCCACTTATGGTCCTATAGCTTAGGGAAATTAAAATCACAAAGACACAGCCACCCTAAAGTTTGGGACACCTCTGTTTACAAGAACCTCGTTTACCATACAAGTTCAATATCACAGAAAGTGAAAAATGGATAAAGAACTTGTGGTACTTACGTACAATGCAATATGACTCAGCAATGAAATCTATGTCATCAGGCCCGTAGCAGCACAATGAGTGGATTCAGGTACGATGATTCTAACTGAAATAAGTCACACAGAAAAAGAAACATCATAAGATATCACTAATACACGGAATGTAAACTTGGCTACACAGGAACTGAATTCCAAAACAGAAAAGGGTCTCAAATTTAGAAAACCAACTTATGCTTGCTTAAGGGGAAAGGTGAGTTGGGGTGCTGCATAAAACCAGAGATTGAAATGAGCACAGATAAAGTTCCTTAAGCGAAATATGGAATAGACTAGAGCTACTCCTTACTCAACGAAATGGACTCAACACCCCATTTTAAACGCCTAAGAATGTACCTGACTAGTAAGTATCTTAAAACCTATGGATTGCTATGTCTCCAAAAGAGAATCAAGCGTGTGTACAGGGGCATAAACGCAGCAGTGATAGGATTGGAGAGGTTCGGTGAGCAAATGAAGACCCTTTGAAGTCATATTGCATGGTACCCATTCCACGGGTCTCAACTCTCCAGGTTTAAGCTATTCTTCCTTCAGCTAAAACATGCATGTGGAACCCAGAGTATGATCAACCGTGTGAACGGGAGACGTGTTCAAATATGTCTCAGTTTTCCTCCCCTGGTACTCGGGTGCAACATTCCAGACTCTTTACTAACACTCTCCCCACTTGGAGAGTCAACGCCTTTAACCTCCTGTTTGGCCCAGTTTGCAATTTCTGCGGAAGATGAACAGGAATAGGGAGAACCAATGAGAGACTAGCTGGAGGTGTCTGGACGGGCAAATTTAACTCTCATTTCCCACCAGGAAGAGGAATTAACCAAAGGCTCAGCGTGCCGTGCCGGAACAAGATTAGGGCCTGAAGCCATCCTGCGGTGTTGCGGCCAGCTCACAAGAAAGAGAGTTGAAGAAAGGAGCTCAGGGGCACTGTAATTCACAAACCTGCAGAGTTATAAATGACAGCTATCGTCCAAAAATATACTGAAGTAAGGCTGCCAAGAGGACTTGAAAGCGGGGCAGAATTGCAGGAAACCGATTTCAGGAGGTAGACTGGAATTGCATTGAAAGCATAGGAAAAGAGGCAGAACGTCCACAATGAAGCACTTGGCCAAAAAGTGCGTATGCGTTTTTTCCTGAATATATTCAGGAAAAAACGCATACGCCCTTTTTGGCCAACCAAGCAAGCTTGCAAAGGAAATCTGCACTACAATGAAGTCTCACTTCCTCCCGGTCAAAAGGGCCATCTGAAAAAAGTGTAAAATCCAGAAAGGCAGGACAGGCCATGGAGAACTGGGAGCCTTGTTATGCTGATGGGCGGGATGTAAATTGCCAACAGACACTCGGGAGAAGTGTATGGTGTTTCCTGAAACATCTAAAAAACAAAGCAACAGAGCCTAGGGCACTTCCACTTATGGTCCTATAGCTTAGGGAAATTAAAATCAAAAAGACACAGCCACCCCAAAGTTTGGAACGGCTCTGTTTACAAGAACCTCGTTTACAGTACAAGTTCAACATCGCAGAAAGTGAAAAATGGATAAAGAAGTTGTGGTATTTACTTACAAAGCAATATCACTCAGCAATGAAATCTATGTCATCAGGCCCTTACCAGCACAATGAGTGGATTCAGGTATGATGATTCTAACTGAAATAAGTCACACAGAAAAAGAAACATCGTAAGATATCAGTAATACACGGAATGTAAACTTGGCTACACAGGAACTGAATTCCAAAACAGAACAGGGTCTCAAATTTAGAAAACCAACTTATGCTTGCTTAAGGGTAAAGGTGAGTTGGGGTGCTGCATAAAACCAGAGACTGAAAGGAGCACAGATAAAGTTCCTTAAGCCAAATATGGAATAGACAAGAGCTACTCCTTGCTCAACGAAATGGACTCAACACCGCACATTAAATGCCTAAGAATGTACCTGACTAGTAAATATCTTAAAACCTATGGATTGCTATGTCTCCGAAAGAGAATCAAGCGTGTGTACAGGGGCATAAACGCAGCAGTGATAGGATTGGAGAGGTTCGGTGAGCAAATGAAGACCCTTTGAAGTCATATTGCATGGTACCCATTCCACAGGTTTCAACTACCCAGGTTTAAGGTATTCTTCCTTCAGCTAAAACATGCATGTGGAACCTAGAGTATGATCAACCGTGTGATCGCGAGACGTTTTCAAATATGTCTCAGTTTTCGTACCCTGGTACTCGGGTGCAACATTCCAGACGCTTTACTAACACTCTCCCGACTTGGAGAGTCAGTCCCTTTAACCTCCTGTTTGGCCCAGTTTGCAATTTCTGCGGAAGATGAACAGGAATAGTGAGAACCAATGAGAGACTAGCTGGAGGTGTCTGGACGGGCAAATTTAACTCTCATTTCCCACCAGTAAGAGGAATTAACCAAAGGCTCAGCGTGCCGTGCCGGAACCAGATTAGGGCCTGAAGCCATCCTGCGGTGTTGCGGCCAGCTCACAAGAAAGCGAGTTGAAGAAAGGAGCTCAGGGGCACTGTAATTCACAAACCTGCAGAGTTATAAATGACAGCTATCGTCCAAAAATATACTGAAGTAAGGCTGCCAAGAGGACTTGAAAGCGCGGCAGAATTGCAGGAAACCGATTTCAGGAGGTAGACTGGAATTGCATTGAAAGCATAGGAAAAGAGGCAGAACGTCCACAATGATGCACTTGGCCAAAAAGGGCGTATGCGTTTTTTCCTGAATATATTCAGGAAAAAACGCATACGCCCTTTTTGGCCAACCAAGCAAGCTTGCAAAGGAAACCTGCACTACAATGAAGTCTCACTTCCCCCCGGTCAAAAGGGCCATCTGAAAAAAGTGTAAAATCCAGAAAGGCAGGAGAGGCCATGGAGAACTGGGAGCCTTGTTATGCTGATGGGCGGGATGTAAATTGCCAACAGACACTAGGGAGAAGTGTATGGTGTTTCCTGAAACATCTAAAAAACAAAGCAACAGAGCCTAGGGCACTTCCACTTATGGTCCTATAGCTTAGGGAAATTAAAATCAAAAAGACACAGCCACCCCAAAGTTTGGGACGCCTTTGTTTACAAGAACCTCATTTACCGTACAAGTTCAATATCACAGCAAGTGAAAAATGGATAAAGAACTTGTGGTACTTACGTACAATGCAGTATGACTCAGCAATGAAATCTATGTCATCAGGCCCGTAGCAGCATAATGAGTGGATTCAGGTACGATGATTCTAACTGAAATAAGTCACACAGAAAAAGAAACATCATAAGATATCACTAATACACGGAATGTAAACTTGGCTACACAGGAACTGAATTCCAAAACAGAACAGGGTCTCAAATTTAGAAAACCAACTTATGCTTGCTTAAGGGGAAAGGTGAGTTGGGGTGCTGCATAAAACCAGAGATTGAAATGAGCACAGATAAAGTTCCTTAAGCCAAATATGGAATAGACAAGAGCTACACCTTGCTCAACGAAATGGACTCAACACCCCATATTAAACGCCTAAGAATGTACCTGACTAGTAAGTATCTTAAAACCTATGGATTGCTATGTCTCCGAAAGAGAATCAAGCGTGTGTACATGGGCATAAACGCAGCAGTGATAGGATTGGAGAGGTTCGGTGAGCAAATGAAGAACCTTTGAAGTCATATTGCATGGTACCCATTACACGGGTCTCAACTCTCCAGGTTTAAGCTATTCTTCATTCAGCTAAAACATGCATGTGGAACCCAGAGTATGATCAACCGTGTGAACGGGAGACGTGTTCAAATATGTCTCAGTTTTCCTCCCCTGGTACTCGGGTGCAACATTCCAGACTCTTTACTAACACTCTCCCCACTTGGAGAGTCAACGCCTTTAACCTCCTGTTTGGCCCAGGTTGCAATTTCTGCGGAAGATGAACAGGAATAGGGAGAACCAATGAGAGACTAGCTGGAGGTGTCTGGACGGGCAAATTTAACTCTCATTTCCCACCAGGAAGAGGAATTAACCAAAGGCTCAGCGTGCCATGCCGGAACAAGATTAGGGCCTGAAGCCATCCTGCGGTGTTGCGGCCAGCTCACAAGAAAGAGAGTTGAAGAAAGGAGCTCAGGGGCACTGTAATTCACAAACCTGCAGAGTTATAAATGACAGCTATCGTCCAAAAATATACTGAAGTAAGGCTGCCAAGAGGACTTGAAAGCGGGGCAGAATTGCAGGAAACCGATTTCAGGAGGTAGACTGGAATTGCATTGAAAGCATAGGAAAAGAGGCAGAACGTCCACAATGAAGCACTTGGCCAAAAAGGGCGTATGCGTTTTTTCCTGAATATATTCAGGAAAAAACGCATACGCCCTTTTTGGCCAACCAAGCAAGCTTGCAAAGGAAATCTGCACTACAATGAAGTCTCACTTCCTCCCGGTCAAAAGGGCCATCTGAAAAAAGTGTAAAATCCAGAAAGGCAGGACAGGCCATGGAGAACTGGGAGCCTTGTTATGCTGATGGGCGGGATGTAAATTGCCAACAGACACTCGGGAGAAGTGTATGGTGTTTCCTGAAACATCTAAAAAACAAAGCAACAGAGCCTAGGGCACTTCCACTTATGGTCCTATAGCTTAGGGAAATTAAAATCAAAAAGACACAGCCACCCCAAAGTTTGGAACGGCTCTGTTTACAAGAACCTCGTTTACAGTACAAGTTCAACATCGCAGAAAGTGAAAAATGGATAAAGAAGTTGTGGTATTTACTTACAAAGCAATATCACTCAGCAATGAAATCTATGTCATCAGGCCATTAGCAGCACAATGAGTGGATTCAGGTATGATGATTCTAACTGAAATAAGTCACACAGAAAAAGAAACATCATAAGATATCAGTAATACACGGAATGTAAACTTGGCTACACAGGAACTGAATTCCAAAACAGAACAGGGTCTCAAATTTAGAAAACCAACTTATGCTTGCTTAAGGGTAAAGGTGAGTTGGGGTGCTGCATAAAACCAGAGACTGAAATGAGCACAGATAAAGTTCCTTAAGCCAAATATGGAATAGACAAGAGCTACACCTTGCTCAACGAAATGGACTCAACACCGCACATTAAATGCCTAAGAATGTACCTGACTAGTAAATATCTTAAAACCTATGGATTGCTATGTCTCCGAAAGAGAATCAAGCGTGTGTACAGGGGCATAAACGCAGCAGTGATAGGATTGGAGAGGTTCGGTGAGCAAATGAAGACCCTTTGAAGTCATATTGCATGGTACCCATTCCACAGGTTTCAACTACCCAGGTTTAAGGTATTCTTCCTTCAGCTAAAACATGCATGTGGAACCTAGAGTATGATCAACCGTGTGATCGCGAGACATTTTCAAATATGTCTCAGTTTTCGTACCCTGGTACTCGGGTGCAACATTCCAGACGCTTTACTAACACTCTCCCGACTTGGAGAGTCAGTCCCTTTAACCTCCTGTTTGGCCCAGTTTGCAATTTCTGCGGAAGATGAACAGGAATAGTGAGAACCAATGAGAGACTAGCTGGAGGTGTCTGGACGGGCAAATTTAACTCTCATTTCCCACCAGTAAGAGGAATTAACCAAAGGCTCAGCGTGCCGTGCCGGAACCAGATTAGGGCCTGAAGCCATCCTGCGGTGTTGCGGCCAGCTCACAAGAAAGCGAGTTGAAGAAAGGAGCTCAGGGGCACTGTAATTCACAAACCTGCAGAGTTATAAATGACAGCTATCGTCCAAAAATATACTGAAGTAAGGCTGCCAAGAGGACTTGAAAGCGCGGCAGAATTGCAGGAAACCGATTTCAGGAGGTAGACTGGAATTGCATTGAAAGCATAGGAAAAGAGGCAGAACGTCCACAATGATGCACTTGGCCAAAAAGGGCGTATGCGTTTTTTCCTGAATATATTCAGGAAAAAACGCATACGCCCTTTTTGGCCAACCAAGCAAGCTTGCAAAGGAAACCTGCACTACAATGAAGTCTCACTTCCCCCTGGTCAAAAGGGCCATCTGAAAAAAGTGTAAAATCCAGAAAGGCAGGAGAGGCCATGGAGAACTGGGAGCCTTGTTATGCTGATGGGCGGGATGTAAATTGCCAACAGACACTCGGGAGAAGTGTATGGTGTTTCCTGAAACATCTAAAAAACAAAGCAACAGAGCCTAGGGCACTTCCACTTATGGTCCTATAGCTTAGGGAAATTAAAATCAAAAAGACACAGCCACCCCAAAGTTTGGGACGCCTTTGTTTACAAGAACCTCATTTACCGTACAAGTTCAATATCACAGCAAGTGAAAAATGGATAAAGAACTTGTGGTACTTACGTACAATGCAGTATGACTCAGCAATGAAATCTATGTCATCAGGCCCGTAGCAGCATAATGAGTGGATTCAGGTACGATGATTCTAACTGAAATAAGTCACACAGAAAAAGAAACATCATAAGATATCACTAATACACGGAATGTAAACTTGGCTACACAGGAACTGAATTCCAAAACAGAACAGGGTCTCAAATTTAGAAAACCAACTTATGCTTGCTTAAGGGGAAAGGTGAGTTGGGGTGCTGCATAAAACCAGAGATTGAAATGAGCACAGATAAAGTTCCTTAAGCCAAATATGGAATAGAGAAGAGCTACACCTTGCTCAACGAAATGGACTCAACACCCCATATTAAACGCCTAAGAATGTACCTGACTAGTAAGTATCTTAAAACCTATGGATTGCTATGTCTCCGAAAGAGAATCAAGCGTGTGTACATGGGCATAAACGCAGCAGTGATAGGATTGGAGAGGTTCGGTGAGCAAATGAAGACCCTTTGAAGTCATATTGCATGGTACCCATTACACGGGTCTCAACTCTCCAGGTTTAAGGTATTCTTCCTTCAGCTAAAACATGCATGTGGAACCCAGAGTATGATCAACCATGTGAACGGGAGACGTGTTCAAATATGTCTCAGTTTTCCTCCCCTGGTACTCGGGTGCAACATTCCAGACGCTTTACTAACACTCTCCCCACTTGGAGAGTCAGCGCCTTTAACCTCCTGTTTGGCCCAGTTTGCAATTTCTGCGGAAGATGAACAGGAATAGGGAGAACCAATGAGAGACTAGCTGGAGATGTCTGGACGGGCAAATTTAACTCTCATTTCCCACCAGGAAGAGGAATTAACCAAAGGCTCAGCGTGCCGTGCCGGAACAAGATTAGGGCCTGAAGCCATCCTGCGGTGTTGCGGCCAGCTCACAAGAAAGCGAGTTGAAGAAAGGAGCTCAGGGGCACTGTAATTCACAAACCTGCAGAGTTATAAATGACAGCTATCGTCCAAAAATATACTGAAGTAAGGCTGCCAAGAGGACTTGAAAGCGCGGCAGAATTGCAGGAAACCGATTTCAGGAGGTAGACTGGAATTGCATTGAAAGCATAGGAAAAGAGGCAGAACGTCCACAATGATGCACTTGGCCAAAAAGGGCGTATGCGTTTTTTCCTGAATATATTCAGGAAAAAACGCATACGCCCTTTTTGGCCAACCAAGCAAGCTTGCAAAGGAAACCTGCACTACAATGAAGTCTCACTTCCCCCTGGTCAAAAGGGCCATCTGAAAAAAGTGTAAAATCCAGAAAGGCAGGAGAGGCCATGGAGAACTGGGAGCCTTGTTATGCTGATGGGCGGGATGTAAATTGCCAACAGACACTCGGGAGAAGTGTATGGTGTTTCCTGAAACATCTAAAAAACAAAGCAACAGAGCCTAGGGCACTTCCACTTATGGTCCTATAGCTTAGGGAAATTAAAATCAAAAAGACACAGCCACCCCAAAGTTTGGGACGCCTTTGTTTACAAGAACCTCATTTACCGTACAAGTTCAATATCACAGCAAGTGAAAAATGGATAAAGAACTTGTGGTACTTACGTACAATGCAGTATGACTCAGCAATGAAATCTATGTCATCAGGCCCGTAGCAGCATAATGAGTGGATTCAGGTACGATGATTCTAACTGAAATAAGTCACACAGAAAAAGAAACATCATAAGATATCACTAATACACGGAATGTAAACTTGGCTACACAGGAACTGAATTCCAAAACAGAACAGGGTCTCAAATTTAGAAAACCAACTTATGCTTGCTTAAGGGGAAAGGTGAGTTGGGGTGCTGCATAAAACCAGAGATTGAAATGAGCACAGATAAAGTTCCTTAAGCCAAATATGGAATAGACAAGAGCTACACCTTGCTCAACGAAATGGACTCAACACCCCATATTAAACGCCTAAGAATGTACCTGACTAGTAAGTATCTTAAAACCTATGGATTGCTATGTCTCCGAAAGAGAATCAAGCGTGTGTACATGGGCATAAACGCAGCAGTGATAGGATTGGAGAGGTTCGGTGAGCAAATGAAGACCCTTTGAAGTCATATTGCATGGTACCCATTACACGGGTCTCAACTCTCCAGGTTTAAGGTATTCTTCCTTCAGCTAAAACATGCATGTGGAACCCAGAGTATGATCAACCATGTGAACGGGAGACGTGTTCAAATATGTCTCAGTTTTCCTCCCCTGGTACTCGGGTGCAACATTCCAGACGCTTTACTAACACTCTCCCCACTTGGAGAGTCAGCGCCTTTAACCTCCTGTTTGGCCCAGTTTGCAATTTCTGCGGAAGATGAACAGGAATAGGGAGAACCAATGAGAGACTAGCTGGAGATGTCTGGACGGGCAAATTTAACTCTCATTTCCCACCAGGAAGAGGAATTAACCAAAGGCTCAGCGTGCCGTGCCGGAACAAGATTAGGGCCTGAAGCCATCCTGCGGTGTTGCGGCCAGCTCACAAGAAAGAGAGTTGAAGAAAGGAGCTCAGGGGCACTGTAATTCACAAACCTGCAGAGTTATAAATGACAGCTATCGTCCAAAAATATACTGAAGTAAGGCTGCCAAGAGGACTTGAAAGCGGGGCAGAATTGCAGGAAACCGATTTCAGGAGGTAGACTGGAATTGCATTGAAAGCATAGGAAAAGAGGCAGAACGTCCACAATGAAGCACTTGGCCAAAAAGGGCGTATGCGTTTTTTCCTGAATATATTCAGGAAAAAACGCATACGCCCTTTTTGGCCAACCAAGCAAGCTTGCAAAGGAAATCTGCACTACAATGAAGTCTCACTTCCCCCCGGTCAAAAGGGCCATCTGAAAAAAGTGTAAAATCCATAAAGTCAGGACAGGCCATGGAGAACTGGGAGCCTTGTTATGCTGATGGGCGGGATGTAAATTGCCAACAGACACTCGGGAGAAGTGTATGGTGTTTCCTGAAACATCTAAAAAACAAAGCAACAGAGCCTAGGGCACTTCCACTTATGGTCCTATAGCTTAGGGAAATTAAAATCAAAAAGACACAGCCACCCCAATGTTTGGAACGGCTCTGTTTACAAGAACCTCGTTTACAGTACAAGTTCAACATCGCAGAAAGTGAAAAATGGATAAAGAAGTTGTGGTATTTACTTACAAAGCAATATCACTCAGCAATGAAATCTATGTCATCAGGCCCTTAGCAGCACAATGAGTGGATTCAGGTATGATGATTCTAACTGAAATAAGTCACACAGAAAAAGAAACATCGTAAGATATCAGTAATACACGGAATGTAAACTTGGCTACACAGGAACTGAATTCCAAAACAGAACAGGGTCTCAAATTTAGAAAACCAACTTATGCTTGCTTAAGGGTAAAGGTGAGTTGGGGTGCTGCATAAAACCAGAGACTGAAATGAGCACAGATAAAGTTCCTTAAGCCAAATATGGAATAGACAAGAGCTACTCCTTGCTCAACGAAATGGACTCAACACCGCACATTAAATGCCTAAGAATGTACCTGACTAGTAAATATCTTAAAACCTATGGATTGCTATGTCTCCGAAAGAGAATCAATCGTGTGTACAGGGGCATAAACGCAGCAGTGATAGGATTGGAGAGGTTCGGTGAGCAAATGAAGACCCTTTGAAGTCATATTGCATGGTACCCATTCCACAGGTTTCAACTACCCAGGTTTAAGGTATTCTTCCTTCAGCTAAAACATGCATGTGGAACCTAGAGTATGATCAACCGTGTGATCGCGAGACGTTTTCAAATATGTCTCAGTTTTCGTACCCTGGTACTCGGGTGCAACATTCCAGACGCTTTACTAACACTCTCCCGACTTGGAGAGTCAGTCCCTTTAACCTCCTGTTTGGCCCAGTTTGCAATTTCTGCGGAAGATGAACAGGAATAGTGAGAACCAATGAGAGACTAGCTGGAGGTGTCTGGACGGGCAAATTTAACTCTCATTTCCCACCAGTATGAGGAATTAACCAAAGGCTCAGCGTGCCGTGCCGGAACCAGATTAGGGCCTGAAGCCATCCTGCGGTGTTGCGGCCAGCTCACAAGAAAGCGAGTTGAAGAAAGGAGCTCAGGGGCACTGTAATTCACAAACCTGCAGAGTTATAAATGACAGCTATCGTCCAAAAATATACTGAAGTAAGGCTGCCAAGAGGACTTGAAAGCGCGGCAGAATTGCAGGAAACCGATTTCAGGAGGTAGACTGGAATTGCATTGAAAGCATAGGAAAAGAGGCAGAACGTCCACAATGATGCACTTGGCCAAAAAGGGCGTATGCGTTTTTTCCTGAATATATTCAGGAAAAAACGCATACGCCCTTTTTGGCCAACCAAGCAAGCTTGCAAAGGAAACCTGCACTACAATGAAGTCTCACTTCCCCCCGGTCAAAAGGGCCATCTGAAAAAAGTGTAAAATCCAGAAAGGCAGGAGAGGCCATGGAGAACTGGGAGCCTTGTTATGCTGATGGGCGGGATGTAAATTGCCAACAGACACTCGGGAGAAGTGTATGGTGTTTCCTGAAACATCTAAAAAACAAAGCAACAGAGCCTAGGGCACTTCCACTTATGGTCCTATAGCTTAGGGAAATTAAAATCAAAAAGACACAGCCACCCCAAAGTTTGGGACGCCTTTGTTTACAAGAACCTCATTTACCGTACAAGTTCAATATCACAGCAAGTGAAAAATGGATAAAGAACTTGTGGTACTTACGTACAATGCAGTATGACTCAGCAATGAAATCTATGTCATCAGGCCCGTAGCAGCATAATGAGTGGATTCAGGTACGATGATTCTAACTGAAATAAGTCACACAGAAAAAGAAACATCATAAGATATCACTAATACACGGAATGTAAACTTGGCTACACAGGAACTGAATTCCAAAACAGAACAGGGTCTCAAATTTAGAAAACCAACTTATGCTTGCTTAAGGGGAAAGGTGAGTTGGGGTGCTGCATAAAACCAGAGATTGAAATGAGCACAGATAAAGTTCCTTAAGCCAAATATGGAATAGACAAGAGCTACACCTTGCTCAACGAAATGGACTCAACACCCCATATTAAACGCCTAAGAATGTACCTGACTAGTAAGTATCTTAAAACCTATGGATTGCTATGTCTCCGAAAGAGAATCAAGCGTGTGTACATGGGCATAAACGCAGCAGTGATAGGATTGGAGAGGTTCGGTGAGCAAATGAAGACCCTTTGAAGTCATATTGCATGGTACCCATTACACGGGTCTCAACTCTCCAGGTTTAAGCTATTCTTCCTTCAGCTAAAACATGCATGTGGAACCCAGAGTATGATCAACCGTGTGAACGGGAGACGTGTTCAAATATGTCTCAGTTTTCCTCCCCTGGTACTCGGGTGCAACATTCCAGACGCTTTACTAACACTCTCCCCACTTAGAGAGTCAGCGCCTTTAACCTCCTGTTTGGCCCAGTTTGCAATTTCTGTGGAAGATGAACAGGAATAGGGAGAACCAATGAGAGACTAGCTGGAGGTGTCTGGACGGGCAAATTTAACTCTCATTTCCCACCAGGAAGAGGAATTAACCAAAGGCTCAGCGTGCCATGCCAAAACCAGATTAGGGCCTGTAGCCATCCTGCGGTGTTGCGGCCAGGTCACAAGAAAGCGAGTTGAAGAAAGGAGCTCAGGGGCACTGTAATTCACAAACCTGCAGAGTTATAAATGACAGCTATCGTCCAAAAATATACTGAAGTAAGGCTGCCAAGAGGACTTGAAAGCGGGGCAGAATTGCAGGAAACCGATTTCAGGAGGTAGACTGGAATTGCATTGAAAGCATAGGAAAAGAGGCAGAACGTCCACAATGATGCACTTGGCCAAAAAGGGCGTATGCGTTTTTTCCTGAATATATTCAGGAAAAAACGCATACGCCCTTTTTGGCCAACCAAGCAAACTTGCAAAGGAAATCTGCACTACAATGAAGTCTCACTTCCCCCAGGTCAAAGGGGCCATCTGAAAAAAGTGTAAAATCCAGAAAGGCAGGACAGGCCATGGAGAGCTGGGAGCCTTGTTATGCTGATGGGCGGGATGTAAATTGCCAACAGACACTCGGGAGAAGTGTATGGTGTTTCCTGAAACATCTAAAAAACAAAGCAACAGAGCCTAGGGCACTTCCACTTATGGTCCTATAGCTTAGGGAAATTAAAATCAAAAAGACACAGCCACCCTAAAGTTTGGGACGCCTCTGTTTACAAGAACCTCGTTTACCATACAAGTTCAATATCACAGAAAGTGAAAAATGGATAAAGAACTTGTGGTACTTACGTACAATGCAGTATGACTCAGCAATGAAATCTATGTCATCAGGCCCGTAGCAGCACAATGAGTGGATTCAGGTACGATGATTCTAACTGAAATAAGTCACACAGAAAAAGAAACATCATAAGATATCACTAATACACGGAATGTAAACTTGGCTACACAGGAACTGAATTCCAAAACAGAACAGGGTCTCAAATTTAGAAAACCAACTTATGCTTGCTTAAGGGGAAAGGTGAGTTGGGGTGCTGCATAAAACCAGAGATTGAAATGAGCACAGATAAAGTTCCTTAAGCCAAATATGGAATAGACTAGAACTACTCCTTACTCAACGAAATGGACTCAACACCCCATATTAAACGCCTAAGAATGTACCTGACTAGTAAATATCTTAAAACCTATGGATTGCTATGTCTCCAAAAGAGAATCAAGCGTGTGTACAGGGGCATAAACGCAGCAGTGATAGGATTGGAGAGGTTCGGTGAGCAAATGAAGACCCTTTGAAGTCATATTGCATGGTACCCATTCCACGGGTCTCAACTCTCCAGGTTTAAGGTATTCTTCCTTCAGCTAAAACATGCATGTGGAACCCAGAGTATGATCAACCGTGTGAACGGGAGACGTGTTCAAATATGTCTCAGTTTTCCTCCCCTGGTACTCGGGTGCAATATTCCAGACGCTTTAGTAACACTCTCCCCACTTGGAGAGTCAACGCCTTTAACCTCCTGTTTGGCCCAGTTTGCAATTTCTGCGGAAGATGAACAGGAATAGGGAGAACCAATGAGAGACTAGCTGGAGGTGTCTGGACGGGCAAATTTAACTCTCATTTCCCACCAGGAAGAGGAATTAACCAAAGGCTCAGCGTGCCGTGCCGGAACAAGATTAGGGCCTGAAGCCATCCTGCGGTGTTGCGGCCAGCTCACAAGAAAGAGAGTTGAAGAAAGGAGCTCAGGGGCACTGTAATTCACAAACCTGCAGAGTTATGAATGACAGCTATCGTCCAAAAATATACTGAAGTAAGGCTGCCAAGAGGACTTGAAAGCGGGGCAGAATTGCAGGAAACCGATTTCAGGAGGTAGACTGGAATTGCATTGAAAGCATAGGAAAAGAGGCAGAACGTCCACAATGAAGCACTTGGCCAAAAAGGGCGTATGCGTTTTTTCCTGAATATATTCAGGAAAAAACGCATACGCCCTTTTTGGCCAACCAAGCAAGCTTGCAAAGGAAATCTGCACTACAATGAAGTCTCACTTCCCCCCGGTCAAAAGGGCCATCTGAAAAAAGTGTAAAATCCAGAAAGGCAGGACAGGCCATGGAGAACTGGGAGCCTTGTTATGCTGATGGGCGGGATGTAAATTGCCAACAGACACTCGGGAGAAGTGTATGGTGTTTCCTGAAACATCTAAAAAACAAAGCAACAGAGCCTAGGGCACTTCCACTTATGGTCCTATAGCTTAGGGAAATTAAAATCAAAAAGACACAGCCACCCCAAAGTTTGGGACGCCTCTGTTTACAAGAACCTCGTTTACCGTACAAGTTCTGTATCACAGAAAGTGAAAAATGTATAAAGAAGTTGTGGTATTTACTTACAAAGCAATATCACTCAGCAATGAAATCTATGTCATCAGGCCCTTAGCAGCATAATGAGTGGATTCAGGTACGATGATTCTAACTGAAATAAGTCACACAGAAAAAGAAACATCATAAGATATCACTAATACACGGAATGTGAACTTGGTTACACAGGAACTGAATTCCAAAACAGAACAGGGTCTCAAATTCAGAAAACCAACTTATGCTTGCTTAAGGGGAAAGGTGAGTTGGGGTGCTGCATAAAACCAGAGATTGAAATGAGCACAGATAAAGTTCCTTAAGCCAAATATGGAATAGACAAGAGCTACTCCTTGCTCAACGAAATGGACTCAACACCCCATATTAAACGCCTAAGAATGTACCTGACTAGTAAGTATCTTAAAACCTATGGATTGCTATGTCTCCGAAAGAGAATCAAGCGTGTGTACAGGGGCATAAACGCAGCAGTGATAGGATTGGAGAGGTTCGGTGAGCAAATGAAGACCCTTTGAAGTCATATTGCATGGTACCCATTACACGGGTCTCAACTCTCCAGGTTTAAGGTATTCTTCCTTCAGCTAAAACATGCATGTGGAACCCAGAGTATGATCAACCGTGTGAACGGGAGACGTGTTCAAATATGTCTCAGTTTTCCTCCCCTGGTACTCGGGTGCAACATTCCAGACTCTTTACTAACACTCTCCCCACTTGGAGAGTCAACGCCTTTAACCTCCTGTTTGGCCCAGGTTGCAATTTCTGCGGAAGATGAACAGGAATAGGGAGAACCAATGAGAGACTAGCTGGAGGTGTCTGGACGGGCAAATTTAACTCTCATTTCCCACCAGGAAGAGGAATTAACCAAAGGCTCAGCGTGCCGTGCCGGAACAAGATTAGGGCCTGAAGCCATCCTGCGGTGTTGCGGCCAGCTCACAAGAAAGAGAGTTGAAGAAAGGAGCTCAGGGGCACTGTAATTCACAAACCTGCAGAGTTATAAATGACAGCTATCGTCCAAAAATATACTGAAGTAAGGCTGCCAAGAGGACTTGAAAGCGGGGCAGAATTGCAGGAAACCGATTTCAGGAGGTAGACTGGAATTGCATTGAAAGCATAGGAAAAGAGGCAGAACGTCCACAATGAAGCACTTGGCCAAAAAGGGCGTATGCGTTTTTTCCTGAATATATTCAGGAAAAAACGCATACGCCCTTTTTGGCCAACCAAGCAAGCTTGCAAAGGAAATCTGCACTACAATGAAGTCTCACTTCCTCCCGGTCAAAAGGGCCATCTGAAAAAAGTGTAAAATCCAGAAAGGCAGGACAGGCCATGGAGAACTGGGAGCCTTGTTATGCTGATGGGCGGGATGTAAATTGCCAACAGACACTCGGGAGAAGTGTATGGTGTTTCCTGAAACATCTAAAAAACAAAGCAACAGAGCCTAGGGCACTTCCACTTATGGTCCTATAGCTTAGGGAAATTAAAATCAAAAAGACACAGCCACCCCAAAGTTTGGAACGGCTCTGTTTACAAGAACCTCGTTTACAGTACAAGTTCAACATCGCAGAAAGTGAAAAATGGATAAAGAAGTTGTGGTATTTACTTACAAAGCAATATCACTCAGCAATGAAATCTATGTCATCAGGCCATTAGCAGCACAATGAGTGGATTCAGGTATGATGATTCTAACTGAAATAAGTCACACAGAAAAAGAAACATCATAAGATATCAGTAATACACGGAATGTAAACTTGGCTACACAGGAACTGAATTCCAAAACAGAACAGGGTCTCAAATTTAGAAAACCAACTTATGCTTGCTTAAGGGTAAAGGTGAGTTGGGGTGCTGCATAAAACCAGAGACTGAAATGAGCACAGATAAAGTTCCTTAAGCCAAATATGGAATAGACAAGAGCTACACCTTGCTCAACGAAATGGACTCAACACCGCACATTAAATGCCTAAGAATGTACCTGACTAGTAAATATCTTAAAACCTATGGATTGCTATGTCTCCGAAAGAGAATCAAGCGTGTGTACAGGGGCATAAACGCAGCAGTGATAGGATTGGAGAGGTTCGGTGAGCAAATGAAGACCCTTTGAAGTCATATTGCATGGTACCCATTCCACAGGTTTCAACTACCCAGGTTTAAGGTATTCTTCCTTCAGCTAAAACATGCATGTGGAACCTAGAGTATGATCAACCGTGTGATCGCGAGACATTTTCAAATATGTCTCAGTTTTCGTACCCTGGTACTCGGGTGCAACATTCCAGACGCTTTACTAACACTCTCCCGACTTGGAGAGTCAGTCCCTTTAACCTCCTGTTTGGCCCAGTTTGCAATTTCTGCGGAAGATGAACAGGAATAGTGAGAACCAATGAGAGACTAGCTGGAGGTGTCTGGACGGGCAAATTTAACTCTCATTTCCCACCAGTAAGAGGAATTAACCAAAGGCTCAGCGTGCCGTGCCGGAACCAGATTAGGGCCTGAAGCCATCCTGCGGTGTTGCCGCCAGCTCACAAGAAAGCGAGTTGAAGAAAGGAGCTCAGGGGCACTGTAATTCACAAACCTGCAGAGTTATAAATGACAGCTATCGTCCAAAAATATACTGAAGTAAGGCTGCCAAGAGGACTTGAAAGCGCGGCAGAATTGCAGGAAACCGATTTCAGGAGGTAGACTGGAATTGCATTGAAAGCATAGGAAAAGAGGCAGAACGTCCACAATGATGCACTTGGCCAAAAAGGGCGTATGCGTTTTTTCCTGAATATATTCAGGAAAAAACGCATACGCCCTTTTTGGCCAACCAAGCAAGCTTGCAAAGGAAACCTGCACTACAATGAAGTCTCACTTCCCCCTGGTCAAAAGAGCCATCTGAAAAAAGTGTAAAATCCAGAAAGGCAGGAGAGGCCATGGAGAACTGGGAGCCTTGTTATGCTGATGGGCGGGATGTAAATTGCCAACAGACACTCGGGAGAAGTGTATGGTGTTTCCTGAAACATCTAAAAAACAAAGCAACAGAGCCTAGGGCACTTCCACTTATGGTCCTATAGCTTAGGGAAATTAAAATCAAAAAGACACAGCCACCCCAAAGTTTGGGACGCCTTTGTTTACAAGAACCTCATTTACCGTACAAGTTCAATATCACAGCAAGTGAAAAATGGATAAAGAACTTGTGGTACTTACGTACAATGCAGTATGACTCAGCAATGAAATCTATGTCATCAGGCCCGTAGCAGCATAATGAGTGGATTCAGGTACGATGATTCTAACTGAAATAAGTCACACAGAAAAAGAAACATCATAAGATATCACTAATACACGGAATGTAAACTTGGCTACACAGGAACTGAATTCCAAAACAGAACAGGGTCTCAAATTTAGAAAACCAACTTATGCTTGCTTAAGGGGAAAGGTGAGTTGGGGTGCTGCATAAAACCAGAGATTGAAATGAGCACAGATAAAGTTCCTTAAGCCAAATATGGAATAGAGAAGAGCTACACCTTGCTCAACGAAATGGACTCAACACCCCATATTAAACGCCTAAGAATGTACCTGACTAGTAAGTATCTTAAAACCTATGGATTGCTATGTCTCCGAAAGAGAATCAAGCGTGTGTACATGGGCATAAACGCAGCAGTGATAGGATTGGAGAGGTTCGGTGAGCAAATGAAGACCCTTTGAAGTCATATTGCATGGTACCCATTACACGGGTCTCAACTCTCCAGGTTTAAGGTATTCTTCCTTCAGCTAAAACATGCATGTGGAACCCAGAGTATGATCAACCATGTGAACGGGAGACGTGTTCAAATATGTCTCAGTTTTCCTCCCCTGGTACTCGGGTGCAACATTCCAGACGCTTTACTAACACTCTCCCCACTTGGAGAGTCAGCGCCTTTAACCTCCTGTTTGGCCCAGTTTGCAATTTCTGCGGAAGATGAACAGGAATAGGGAGAACCAATGAGAGACTAGCTGGAGATGTCTGGACGGGCAAATTTAACTCTCATTTCCCACCAGGAAGAGGAATTAACCAAAGGCTCAGCGTGCCGTGCCGGAACAAGATTAGGGCCTGAAGCCATCCTGCGGTGTTGCGGCCAGCTCACAAGAAAGCGAGTTGAAGAAAGGAGCTCAGGGGCACTGTAATTCACAAACCTGCAGAGTTATAAATGACAGCTATCGTCCAAAAATATACTGAAGTAAGGCTGCCAAGAGGACTTGAAAGCGCGGCAGAATTGCAGGAAACCGATTTCAGGAGGTAGACTGGAATTGCATTGAAAGCATAGGAAAAGAGGCAGAACGTCCACAATGATGCACTTGGCCAAAAAGGGCGTATGCGTTTTTTCCTGAATATATTCAGGAAAAAACGCATACGCCCTTTTTGGCCAACCAAGCAAGCTTGCAAAGGAAACCTGCACTACAATGAAGTCTCACTTCCCCCTGGTCAAAAGGGCCATCTGAAAAAAGTGTAAAATCCAGAAAGGCAGGAGAGGCCATGGAGAACTGGGAGCCTTGTTATGCTGATGGGCGGGATGTAAATTGCCAACAGACACTCGGGAGAAGTGTATGGTGTTTCCTGAAACATCTAAAAAACAAAGCAACAGAGCCTAGGGCACTTCCACTTATGGTCCTATAGCTTAGGGAAATTAAAATCAAAAAGACACAGCCACCCCAAAGTTTGGGACGCCTTTGTTTACAAGAACCTCATTTACCGTACAAGTTCAATATCACAGCAAGTGAAAAATGGATAAAGAACTTGTGGTACTTACGTACAATGCAGTATGACTCAGCAATGAAATCTATGTCATCAGGCCCGTAGCAGCATAATGAGTGGATTCAGGTACGATGATTCTAACTGAAATAAGTCACACAGAAAAAGAAACATCATAAGATATCACTAATACACGGAATGTAAACTTGGCTACACAGGAACTGAATTCCAAAACAGAACAGGGTCTCAAATTTAGAAAACCAACTTATGCTTGCTTAAGGGGAAAGGTGAGTTGGGGTGCTGCATAAAACCAGAGATTGAAATGAGCACAGATAAAGTTCCTTAAGCCAAATATGGAATAGACAAGAGCTACACCTTGCTCAACGAAATGGACTCAACACCCCATATTAAACGCCTAAGAATGTACCTGACTAGTAAGTATCTTAAAACCTATGGATTGCTATGTCTCCGAAAGAGAATCAAGCGTGTGTACATGGGCATAAACGCAGCAGTGATAGGATTGGAGAGGTTCGGTGAGCAAATGAAGACCCTTTGAAGTCATATTGCATGGTACCCATTACACGGGTCTCAACTCTCCAGGTTTAAGGTATTCTTCCTTCAGCTAAAACATGCATGTGGAACCCAGAGTATGATCAACCATGTGAACGGGAGACGTGTTCAAATATGTCTCAGTTTTCCTCCCCTGGTACTCGGGTGCAACATTCCAGACGCTTTACTAACACTCTCCCCACTTGGAGAGTCAGCGCCTTTAACCTCCTGTTTGGCCCAGTTTGCAATTTCTGCGGAAGATGAACAGGAATAGGGAGAACCAATGAGAGACTAGCTGGAGATGTCTGGACGGGCAAATTTAACTCTCATTTCCCACCAGGAAGAGGAATTAACCAAAGGCTCAGCGTGCCGTGCCGGAACAAGATTAGGGCCTGAAGCCATCCTGCGGTGTTGCGGCCAGCTCACAAGAAAGAGAGTTGAAGAAAGGAGCTCAGGGGCACTGTAATTCACAAACCTGCAGAGTTATAAATGACAGCTATCGTCCAAAAATATACTGAAGTAAGGCTGCCAAGAGGACTTGAAAGCGGGGCAGAATTGCAGGAAACCGATTTCAGGAGGTAGACTGGAATTGCATTGAAAGCATAGGAAAAGAGGCAGAACGTCCACAATGAAGCACTTGGCCAAAAAGGGCGTATGCGTTTTTTCCTGAATATATTCAGGAAAAAACGCATACGCCCTTTTTGGCCAACCAAGCAAGCTTGCAAAGGAAATCTGCACTACAATGAAGTCTCACTTCCCCCCGGTCAAAAGGGCCATCTGAAAAAAGTGTAAAATCCATAAAGTCAGGACAGGCCATGGAGAACTGGGAGCCTTGTTATGCTGATGGGCGGGATGTAAATTGCCAACAGACACTCGGGAGAAGTGTATGGTGTTTCCTGAAACATCTAAAAAACAAAGCAACAGAGCCTAGGGCACTTCCACTTATGGTCCTATAGCTTAGGGAAATTAAAATCAAAAAGACACAGCCACCCCAATGTTTGGAACGGCTCTGTTTACAAGAACCTCGTTTACAGTACAAGTTCAACATCGCAGAAAGTGAAAAATGGATAAAGAAGTTGTGGTATTTACTTACAAAGCAATATCACTCAGCAATGAAATCTATGTCATCAGGCCCTTAGCAGCACAATGAGTGGATTCAGGTATGATGATTCTAACTGAAATAAGTCACACAGAAAAAGAAACATCGTAAGATATCAGTAATACACGGAATGTAAACTTGGCTACACAGGAACTGAATTCCAAAACAGAACAGGGTCTCAAATTTAGAAAACCAACTTATGCTTGCTTAAGGGTAAAGGTGAGTTGGGGTGCTGCATAAAACCAGAGACTGAAATGAGCACAGATAAAGTTCCTTAAGCCAAATATGGAATAGACAAGAGCTACTCCTTGCTCAACGAAATGGACTCAACACCGCACATTAAATGCCTAAGAATGTACCTGACTAGTAAATATCTTAAAACCTATGGATTGCTATGTCTCCGAAAGAGAATCAATCGTGTGTACAGGGGCATAAACGCAGCAGTGATAGGATTGGAGAGGTTCGGTGAGCAAATGAAGACCCTTTGAAGTCATATTGCATGGTACCCATTCCACAGGTTTCAACTACCCAGGTTTAAGGTATTCTTCCTTCAGCTAAAACATGCATGTGGAACCTAGAGTATGATCAACCGTGTGATCGCGAGACGTTTTCAAATATGTCTCAGTTTTCGTACCCTGGTACTCGGGTGCAACATTCCAGACGCTTTACTAACACTCTCCCGACTTGGAGAGTCAGTCCCTTTAACCTCCTGTTTGGCCCAGTTTGCAATTTCTGCGGAAGATGAACAGGAATAGTGAGAACCAATGAGAGACTAGCTGGAGGTGTCTGGACGGGCAAATTTAACTCTCATTTCCCACCAGTATGAGGAATTAACCAAAGGCTCAGCGTGCCGTGCCGGAACCAGATTAGGGCCTGAAGCCATCCTGCGGTGTTGCGGCCAGCTCACAAGAAAGCGAGTTGAAGAAAGGAGCTCAGGGGCACTGTAATTCACAAACCTGCAGAGTTATAAATGACAGCTATCGTCCAAAAATATACTGAAGTAAGGCTGCCAAGAGGACTTGAAAGCGCGGCAGAATTGCAGGAAACCGATTTCAGGAGGTAGACTGGAATTGCATTGAAAGCATAGGAAAAGAGGCAGAACGTCCACAATGATGCACTTGGCCAAAAAGGGCGTATGCGTTTTTTCCTGAATATATTCAGGAAAAAACGCATACGCCCTTTTTGGCCAACCAAGCAAGCTTGCAAAGGAAACCTGCACTACAATGAAGTCTCACTTCCCCCCGGTCAAAAGGGCCATCTGAAAAAAGTGTAAAATCCAGAAAGGCAGGAGAGGCCATGGAGAACTGGGAGCCTTGTTATGCTGATGGGCGGGATGTAAATTGCCAACAGACACTCGGGAGAAGTGTATGGTGTTTCCTGAAACATCTAAAAAACAAAGCAACAGAGCCTAGGGCACTTCCACTTATGGTCCTATAGCTTAGGGAAATTAAAATCAAAAAGACACAGCCACCCCAAAGTTTGGGACGCCTTTGTTTACAAGAACCTCATTTACCGTACAAGTTCAATATCACAGCAAGTGAAAAATGGATAAAGAACTTGTGGTACTTACGTACAATGCAGTATGACTCAGCAATGAAATCTATGTCATCAGGCCCGTAGCAGCATAATGAGTGGATTCAGGTACGATGATTCTAACTGAAATAAGTCACACAGAAAAAGAAACATCATAAGATATCACTAATACACGGAATGTAAACTTGGCTACACAGGAACTGAATTCCAAAACAGAACAGGGTCTCAAATTTAGAAAACCAACTTATGCTTGCTTAAGGGGAAAGGTGAGTTGGGGTGCTGCATAAAACCAGAGATTGAAATGAGCACAGATAAAGTTCCTTAAGCCAAATATGGAATAGACAAGAGCTACACCTTGCTCAACGAAATGGACTCAACACCCCATATTAAACGCCTAAGAATGTACCTGACTAGTAAGTATCTTAAAACCTATGGATTGCTATGTCTCCGAAAGAGAATCAAGCGTGTGTACATGGGCATAAACGCAGCAGTGATAGGATTGGAGAGGTTCGGTGAGCAAATGAAGACCCTTTGAAGTCATATTGCATGGTACCCATTACACGGGTCTCAACTCTCCAGGTTTAAGCTATTCTTCCTTCAGCTAAAACATGCATGTGGAACCCAGAGTATGATCAACCGTGTGAACGGGAGACGTGTTCAAATATGTCTCAGTTTTCCTCCCCTGGTACTCGGGTGCAACATTCCAGACGCTTTACTAACACTCTCCCCACTTAGAGAGTCAGCGCCTTTAACCTCCTGTTTGGCCCAGTTTGCAATTTCTGTGGAAGATGAACAGGAATAGGGAGAACCAATGAGAGACTAGCTGGAGGTGTCTGGACGGGCAAATTTAACTCTCATTTCCCACCAGGAAGAGGAATTAACCAAAGGCTCAGCGTGCCATGCCAAAACCAGATTAGGGCCTGTAGCCATCCTGCGGTGTTGCGGCCAGGTCACAAGAAAGCGAGTTGAAGAAAGGAGCTCAGGGGCACTGTAATTCACAAACCTGCAGAGTTATAAATGACAGCTATCGTCCAAAAATATACTGAAGTAAGGCTGCCAAGAGGACTTGAAAGCGGGGCAGAATTGCAGGAAACCGATTTCAGGAGGTAGACTGGAATTGCATTGAAAGCATAGGAAAAGAGGCAGAACGTCCACAATGATGCACTTGGCCAAAAAGGGCGTATGCGTTTTTTCCTGAATATATTCAGGAAAAAACGCATACGCCCTTTTTGGCCAACCAAGCAAACTTGCAAAGGAAATCTGCACTACAATGAAGTCTCACTTCCCCCAGGTCAAAGGGGCCATCTGAAAAAGTGTAAAATCCAGAAAGGCAGGACAGGCCCATGGAGAGCTGGGAGCCTTGTTATGCTGATGGGCGGGATGTAAATTGCCAACAGACACTCGGGAGAAGTGTATGGTGTTTCCTGAAACATCTAAAAAACAAAGCAACAGAGCCTAGGGCACTTCCACTTATGGTCCTATAGCTTAGGGAAATTAAAATCAAAAAGACACAGCCACCCTAAAGTTTGGGACGCCTCTGTTTACAAGAACCTCGTTTACCATACAAGTTCAATATCACAGAAAGTGAAAAATGGATAAAGAACTTGTGGTACTTACGTACAATGCAGTATGACTCAGCAATGAAATCTATGTCATCAGGCCCGTAGCAGCACAATGAGTGGATTCAGGTACGATGATTCTAACTGAAATAAGTCACACAGAAAAAGAAACATCATAAGATATCACTAATACACGGAATGTAAACTTGGCTACACAGGAACTGAATTCCAAAACAGAACAGGGTCTCAAATTTAGAAAACCAACTTATGCTTGCTTAAGGGGAAAGGTGAGTTGGGGTGCTGCATAAAACCAGAGATTGAAATGAGCACAGATAAAGTTCCTTAAGCCAAATATGGAATAGACTAGAACTACTCCTTACTCAACGAAATGGACTCAACACCCCATATTAAACGCCTAAGAATGTACCTGACTAGTAAATATCTTAAAACCTATGGATTGCTATGTCTCCAAAAGAGAATCAAGCGTGTGTACAGGGGCATAAACGCAGCAGTGATAGGATTGGAGAGGTTCGGTGAGCAAATGAAGACCCTTTGAAGTCATATTGCATGGTACCCATTCCACGGGTCTCAACTCTCCAGGTTTAAGGTATTCTTCCTTCAGCTAAAACATGCATGTGGAACCCAGAGTATGATCAACCGTGTGAACGGGAGACGTGTTCAAATATGTCTCAGTTTTCCTCCCCTGGTACTCGGGTGCAACATTCCAGACGCTTTAGTAACACTCTCCCCACTTGGAGAGTCAACGCCTTTAACCTCCTGTTTGGCCCAGTTTGCAATTTCTGCGGAAGATGAACAGGAATAGGGAGAACCAATGAGAGACTAGCTGGAGGTGTCTGGACGGGCAAATTTAACTCTCATTTCCCACCAGGAAGAGGAATTAACCAAAGGCTCAGCGTGCCGTGCCGGAACAAGATTAGGGCCTGAAGCCATCCTGCGGTGTTGCGGCCAGCTCACAAGAAAGAGAGTTGAAGAAAGGAGCTCAGGGGCACTGTAATTCACAAACCTGCAGAGTTATGAATGACAGCTATCGTCCAAAAATATACTGAAGTAAGGCTGCCAAGAGGACTTGAAAGCGGGGCAGAATTGCAGGAAACCGATTTCAGGAGGTAGACTGGAATTGCATTGAAAGCATAGGAAAAGAGGCAGAACGTCCACAATGAAGCACTTGGCCAAAAAGGGCGTATGCGTTTTTTCCTGAATATATTCAGGAAAAAACGCATACGCCCTTTTTGGCCAACCAAGCAAGCTTGCAAAGGAAATCTGCACTACAATGAAGTCTCACTTCCCCCCGGTCAAAAGGGCCATCTGAAAAAAGTGTAAAATCCAGAAAGGCAGGACAGGCCATGGAGAACTGGGAGCCTTGTTATGCTGATGGGCGGGATGTAAATTGCCAACAGACACTCGGGAGAAGTGTATGGTGTTTCCTGAAACATCTAAAAAACAAAGCAACAGAGCCTAGGGCACTTCCACTTATGGTCCTATAGCTTAGGGAAATTAAAATCAAAAAGACACAGCCACCCCAAAGTTTGGGACGCCTCTGTTTACAAGAACCTCGTTTACCGTACAAGTTCTGTATCACAGAAAGTGAAAAATGTATAAAGAAGTTGTGGTATTTACTTACAAAGCAATATCACTCAGCAATGAAATCTATGTCATCAGGCCCTTAGCAGCATAATGAGTGGATTCAGGTACGATGATTCTAACTGAAATAAGTCACACAGAAAAAGAAACATCATAAGATATCACTAATACACGGAATGTGAACTTGGTTACACAGGAACTGAATTCCAAAACAGAACAGGGTCTCAAATTCAGAAAACCAACTTATGCTTGCTTAAGGGGAAAGGTGAGTTGGGGTGCTGCATAAAACCAGAGATTGAAATGAGCACAGATAAAGTTCCTTAAGCCAAATATGGAATAGACAAGAGCTACTCCTTGCTCAACGAAATGGACTCAACACCCCATATTAAACGCCTAAGAATGTACCTGACTAGTAAGTATCTTAAAACCTATGGATTGCTATGTCTCCGAAAGAGAATCAAGCGTGTGTACAGGGGCATAAACGCAGCAGTGATAGGATTGGAGAGGTTCGCTGAGCAAATGAAGACCCTTTGAAGTCATATTGCATGGTACCCATTACACGGGTCTCAAATCTCCAGGTTTAAGGTATTCTTCCTTCAGCTAAAACATGCATGTGGAACCCAGAGTATGATCAACCGTGTGAACGGGAGACGTGTTCAAATATGTCTCAGTTTTCCTCCCCTGGTACTCGGGTGCAACATTCCAGACTCTTTACTAACACTCTCCCCACTTGGAGAGTCAACGCCTTTAAACTCCTGTTTGGCCCAGTTTGCAATTTCTGCGGAAGATGAACAGGAATAGGGAGAACCAATGAGAGACTAGCTGGAGGTGTCTGGACGGGCAAATTTAACTCTCATTTCCCACAAGGAAGAGGAATTAACCAAAGGCTCAGCGTGCCGTGCCGGAACAAGATTAGGGCCTGAAGCCATCCTGCGGTGTTGCGGCCAGCTCACAAGAAAGAGAGTTGAAGAAAGGAGCTCAGGGGCACTGTAATTCACAAACCTGCAGAGTTATAAATGACAGCTATCGTCCAAAAATATACTGAAGTAAGGCTGCCAAGAGGACTTGAAAGCGGGGCAGAATTGCAGGAAACCGATTTCAGGAGGTAGACTGGAATTGCATTGAAAGCATAGGAAAAGAGGCAGAACGTCCACAATGAAGCACTTGGCCAAAAAGGGCGTATGCGTTTTTTCCTGAATATATTCAGGAAAAAACGCATACGCCCTTTTTGGCCAACCAAGCAAGCTTGCAAAGGAAATCTGCACTACAATGAAGTCTCACTTCCCCCCGGTCAAAAGGGCCATCTGAAAAAAGTGTAAAATCCAGGAAGGCAGGACAGGCCATGGAGAACTGGGAGCCTTGTTATGCTGATGGGCGGGATGTAAATTGCCAACAGACACTCCGGAGAAGTGTATGGTGTTTCCTGAAACATCTAAAAAACAAAGCAACAGAGCCTAGGGCACTTCCACTTATGGTCCTATAGCTTAGGGAAATTAAAATCAAAAAGACACAGCCACCCCAAAGTTTGGAACGGCTCTGTTTACAAGAACCTCGTTTACAGTACAAGTTCAACATCGCAGAAAGTGAAAAATGGATAAAGAAGTTGTGGTATTTACTTACAAAGCAATATCACTCAGCAATGAAATCTATGTCATCAGGCCCTTAGCAGCACAATGAGTGGATTCAGGTATGATGATTCTAACTGAAATAAGTCACACAGAAAAAGAAACATCGTAAGATATCAGTAATACACGGAATGTAAACTTGGCTACACAGGAACTGAATTCCAAAACAGAACAGGGTCTCAAATTTAGAAAACCAACTTATGCTTGCTTAAGGGTAAAGGTGAGTTGGGGTGCTGCATAAAACCAGAGACTGAAATGAGCACAGATAAAGTTCCTTAAGCTAAATATGGAATAGACAAGAGCTACTCCTTGCTCAACGAAATGGACTCAACACCGCACATTAAATGCCTAAGAATGTACCTGACTAGTAAATATCTTAAAACCTATGGATTGCTATGTCTCCGAAAGAGAATCAAGCGTGTGTACAGGGGCATAAATGCAGCAGTGATAGGATTGGAGAGGTTCGGTGAGCAAATGAAGACCCTTTGAAGTCATATTGCATGGTACCCATTCCACAGGTTTCAACTACCCAGGTTTAAGGTATTCTTCCTTCAGCTAAAACATGCATGTGGAACCTAGAGTATGATCAACCATGTGATCGCGAGACGTTTTCAAATATGTCTCAGTTTTCGTACCCTGGTACTCGGGTGCAACATTCCAGACGCTTTACTAACACTCTCCCGACTTGGAGAGTCAGTCCCTTTAACCTCCTGTTTGGCCCAGTTTGCAATTTCTGCGGAAGATGAACAGGAATAGTGAGAACCAATGAGAGACTAGCTGGAGGTGTCGGGACGGGCAAATTTAACTCTCATTTCCCACCAGTAAGAGGAATTAACCAAAGGCTCAGCGTGCCGTGCCGGAACAAGATTAGGGCCTGAAGCCATCCTGCGGTGTTGCGGCCAGCTCACAAGAAAGCGAGTTGAAGAAAGGAGCTCAGGGGCACTGTAATTCACAAACCTGCAGAGTTATAAATGACAGCTATCGTCCAAAAATATACTGAAGTAAGGCTGCCAAGAGGACTTGAAAGCGGGGCAGAATTGCAGGAAACCGATTTCAGGAGGTAGACTGGAATTGCATTGAAAGCATAGGAAAAGAGGCAGAACGTCCACAATGATGCACTTGGCCAAAAAGGGCGTATGCGTTTTTTCCTGAATATATTCAGGAAAAAACGCATACGCCCTTTTTGGCCAACCAAGCAAGCTTGCAAAGGAAACCTGCACTACAATGAAGTCTCACTTCCCCCCGGTCAAAAGGGCCATCTGAAAAAAGTGTAAAATCCAGAAAGGCAGGACAGGCCATGGAGAACTGGGAGCCTTGTTATGCTGATGGGCGGGATGTAAATTGCCAACAGACACTCGGGAGAAGTGTATGGTGTTTCCTGAAACATCTAAAAAACAAAGCAACAGAGCCTAGGGCACTTCCACTTATGGTCCTATAGCTTAGGGAAATTAAAATCAAAAAGACACAGCCACCCCAAAGTTTGGGACGCCTCTGTTTACAAGAACCTCGTTTACCGTACAAGTTCTGTATCACAGAAAGTGAAAAATGTATAAAGAAGTTGTGGTATTTACTTACAAAGCAATATCACTCAGCAATGAAATCTATGTCATCAGGCCCTTAGCAGCATAATGAGTGGATTCAGGTACGATGATTCTAACTGAAATAAGTCACACAGAAAAAGAAACATCATAAGATATCACTAATACACGGAATGTAAACTTGTTTACACAGGAACTGAATTCCAAAACAGAACAGGGTCTCAAATTCAGAAAACCTACTTATGCTTGCTTAAGGGGAAAGGTGAGTTGGGGTGCTGCATAAAACCAGAGATTGAAATGAGCACAGATAAAGTTCCTTAAGCCAAATATGGAATAGACAAGAGCTACTCCTTGCTCAAAGAAATGGACTCAACACCCCATATTAAACGCCTAAGAATGTACCTGACTAGTAAGTATCTTAAAACCTATGGATAGCTATGTCTCTGAAAGAGAATCAAGCATGTGTACAGGGGCATAAACGCAGCAGTGATAGGATTGGAGAGGTTCGGTGAGCAAATGAAGACCCTTTGAAGTCATATTGCATGGTACCCATTACAGGGGTCTCAACTCTCCAGGTTTAAGCTATTCTTCCTTCAGCTAAAACATGCATGTGGAACCCAGAGTATGATCAACCGTGTGAACGGGAGACGTGTTCAAATATGTCTCAGTTTTCCTCCCCTGGTACTCGGGTGCAACATTCCAGACGCTTTACTAACACTCTCCCCACTTAGAGAGTCAGCGCCTTTAACCTCCTGTTTGGCCCAATTTGCAATTTCTGTGGAAGATGAACAGGAATAGGGAGAACCAATGAGAGACTAGCTGGAGGTGTCTGGACGGGCAAATTTAACTCTCATTTCCCACCAGGAAGAGGAATTAACCAAAGGCTCAGCGTGCCGTGCCGTAACCAGATTAGGGCCTGTAGCCATCCTGCGGTGTTGGGGCCAGTTAACAAGAAAGCGAGTTGAAGAAAGGAGCTCAGGGGCACTGTAATTCACAAACCTGCAGAGTTATAAATGACAGCTATCGTCCAAAAATATACTGAAGTAAGGCTGCCAAGAGGACTTGAAAGCGGGGCAGAATTGCAGGAAACCGATTTCAGGAGGTAGACTGGAATTGCATTGAAAGCATAGGAAAAGAGGCAGAACGTCCACAATGATGCACTTCGCCAAAAAGGGTGTATGCGTTTTTTCCTGAATATATTCAGGAAAAAATGCATACGCCCTTTTTGGCCAACCAAGCAAACTTGCAAAGGAAATCTGCACTACAATGAAGTCTCACTTCCCCCAGGTCAAAGGGGCTATCTGAAAAAAGTGTAAAATCCAGAAAGGCAGGACAGGCCATGGAGACCTGGGAGCCTTGTTATGCTGATGGGCGGGATGTAAATTGCCAACAGACACTCGGGAGAAGTGTATGGTGTTTCCTGAAACATCTAAAAAACAAAGCAACAGAGCCTAGGGCACTTCCACTTATGGTCCTATAGCTTAGGGAAATTAAAATCAAAAAGACACAGCCACCCAAAAATTTGGGACGCCTCTGTTTACAAGAACCTCGTTTACCATACAAGTTCAATATCACAGAAAGTGAAAAATGGATAAAGAACTTGTGGTACTTACGTACAATGCAGTATGACTCAGCAATGAAATCTATGTCATCAGGCCCGTAGCAGCACAATGAGTGGATTCAGGTACGGTGATTCTAACTGAAATAAGTCACACAGAAAAAGAAACATCATAAGATATCACTAATACACGGAATGTAAACTTGGCTACACAGGAACTGAATTCCAAAACAGAACAGGGTCTCAAATTTAGAAAACCAACTTATGCTTGCTTAAGGGGAAAGGTGAGTTGGGGTGCTGCATAAAACCAGAGATTGAAATGAGCACAGATAAAGTTCCTTAAGCCAAATATGGAATAGACTAGAGCTACTCCTTACTCAACGAAATGGACTCAACACCCCATATTAAACGCATAAGAATGTACCTGACTAGTAAGTATCTTAAAACCTATGGATTGCTATGTCTCCAAAAGAGAATCAAGCGTGTGTACAGGGGCATAAACGCAGCAGTGATAGGATTGGAGAGGTTCGGTGAGCAAATGAAGACCCTTTGAAGTCATATTGCATGGTACCCATTCCACGGGTCTCAACTCTCCAGGTTTAAGGTATTCTTCCTTCAGCTAAAACATGCATGTGGAACCCAGAGTATGATCAACCGTGTGAACGGGAGACGTGTTCAAATATGTCTCAGTTTTCCTCCCCTGGTACTCGGGTGCAACATTCCAGACTCTTTACTAACACTCTCCCCACTTGGAGAGTCAGCGCCTTTAACCTCCTGTTTGGCCCAGTTTGCAATTTCTGCGGAAGATGAACAGGAATAGGGAGAACCAATGAGAGACTAGCTGGAGGTGTCTGGACGGGCAAATTTAACTCTCATTTCCCACCAGGAAGAGGAATTAACCAAAGGCTCAGCGTGCCGTGCCGGAACAAGATTAGGGCCTGAAGCCATCCTGCGGTGTTGCGGCCAGCTCACAAGAAAGAGAGTTGAAGAAAGGAGCTCAGGGGCACTGTAATTCACAAACCTGCAGAGTTATGAATGACAGCTATCGTCCAAAAATATACTGAAGTAAGGCTGCCAAGAGGACTTGAAAGCGGGGCAGAATTGCAGGAAACCGATTTCAGGAGGTAGACTGGAATTGCATTGAAAGCATAGGAAAAGAGGCAGAACGTCCACAATGAAGCACTTGGCCAAAAAGGGCGTATGCGTTTTTTCCTGAATATATTCAGGAAAAAACGCATACGCCCTTTTTGGCCAACCAAGCAAGCTTGCAAAGGAAATCTGCACTACAATGAAGTCTCACTTCCCCCCGGTCAAAAGGGCCATCTGAAAAAAGTGTAAAATCCAGGAAGGCAGGACAGGCCATGGAGAACTGGGAGCCTTGTTATGCTGATGGGCGGGATGTAAATTGCCAACAGACACTCGGGAGAAGTGTATGGTGTTTCCTGAAACATCTAAAAAACAAAGCAACAGAGCCTAGGGCACTTCCACTTATGGTCCTATAGCTTAGGGAAATTAAAATCAAAAAGACACAGCCACCCCAATGTTTGGAACGGCTCTGTTTACAAGAACCTCGTTTACAGTACAAGTTCAACATCGCAGAAAGTGAAAAATGGATAAAGAAGTTGTGGTATTTACTTACAAAGCAATATCACTCAGCAATGAAATCTATGTCATCAGGCCCTTAGCAGCACAATGAGTGGATTCAGGTATGATGATTGTAACTGAAATAAATCACACAGAAAAAGAAACATCATAAGATATCAGTAATACACGGAATGTAAACTTGGCTACACACGAACTGAATTCCAAAACAGAACAGGGTCTCAAATTTAGAAAACCAACTTATGCTTGCTTAAGGGTAAAGGTGAGTTGGGGTGCTGCATAAAACCAGAGACTGAAATGAGCACAGATAAAGTTCCTTAAGCCAAATATGGAATAGACAAGAGCTACTCCTTGCTCAACGAAATGGACTCAACACCGCACATTAAATGCCTAAGAATGTACCTGACTAGTAAATATCTAAAAACCTATTGATTGCTATGTCTCCGAAAGAGAATCAAGCGTGTGTACAGGGGCATAAACGCAGCAGTGATAGGATTGGAGAGGTTCGGTGAGCAAATGAAGACCCTTTGAAGTCATATTGCATGGTACCCATTCCACAGGTTTCAACTACCCAGGTTTAAGTTATTCTTCCTTCAGCTAAAACATGCATGTGGAACCTAGAGTATGATCAACTGTGTGATCGCGAGACGTTTTCAAATATGTCTCAGTTTTCGTACCCTGGTACTCGGTTGCAACATTCCAGACGCTTTACTAACACTCTCCCGACTTGGAGAGTCAGTCCCTTTAACCTCCTGTTTGGCCCAGTTTGCAATTTCTGCGGAAGATGAACAGGAATAGTGAGAACCAATGAGAGACTAGCTGGAGGTGTCGGGACGGGCAAATTTAACTCTCATTTCCCACCAGTAAGAGGAATTAACCAAAGGCTCAGCGTGCCGTGCCGGAACCAGATTAGGGCCTGAAGCCATCCTGCGGTGTTGCGGCCAGCTCACAAGAAAGCGAGTTGAAGAAAGGAGCTCAGGGGCACAGTAATTCACAAACCTGCAGAGTTATAAATGACAGCTATCGTCCAAAAATATACTGAAGTAAGGCTGCCAAGAGGACTTGAAAGCGGGGCAGAATTGCAGGAAACCGATTTCAGGAGGTAGACTGGAATTGCATTGAAAGCATAGGAAAAGAGGCAGAACGTCCACAATGATGCACTTGGCCAAAAAGGGCGTATGCGTTTTTTCCTGAATATATTCAGGAAAAAACGCATACGCCCTTTTTGGCCAACCAAGCAAGCTTGCAAAGGAAACCTGCACTACAATGAAGTCTCACTTCCCCCCGGTCAAAAGGGCCATCTGAAAAAAGTGTAAAATCCAGAAAGGCAGGACAGGCCATGGAGAACTGGGAGCCTTGTTATGCTGATGGGCGGGATGTAAATTGCCAACAGACACTCGGGAGAAGTGTATGGTGTTTCCTGAAACATCTAAAAAACAAAGCAACAGAGCCTAGGGCACTTCCACTTATGGTCCTATAGCTTAGGGAAATTAAAATCAAAAAGACACAGCCACCCCAAAGTTTGGGACGCCTTTGTTTACAAGAACCTCATTTACCGTACAAGTTCAATATCACAGCAAGTGAAAAATGGATAAAGAACTTGTGGTACTTACGTACAATGCAGTATGACTCAGCAATGAAATCTATGTCATCAGGCCCGTAGCAGCATAATGAGTGGATTCAGGTACGATGATTCTAACTGAAATAAGTCACACAGAAAAAGAAACATCATAAGATATCACTAATACACGGAATGTAAACTTGGCTACACAGGAACTGAATTCCAAAACAGAACAGGGTCTCAAATTTAGAAAACCAACTTATGCTTGCTTAAGGGGAAAGGTGAGTTGGGGTGCTGCATAAAACCAGAGATTGAAATGAGCACAGATAAAGTTCCTTAAGCCAAATATGGAATAGACAAGAGCTACACCTTGCTCAACGAAATGGACTCAACACCCCATATTAAACGCCTAAGAATGTACCTGACTAGTAAGTATCTTAAAACCTATGGATTGCTATGTCTCCGAAAGAGAATCAAGCGTGTGTACATGGGCATAAACGCAGCAGTGATAGGATTGGAGAGGTTCGGTGAGCAAATGAAGACCCTTTGAAGTCATATTGCATGGTACCCATTACACGGGTCTCAACTCTCCAGGTTTAAGGTATTCTTCCTTCAGCTAAAACATGCATGTGGAACCCAGAGTATGATCAACCATGTGAACGGGAGACGTGTTCAAATATGTCTCAGTTTTCCTCCCCTGGTACTCGGGTGCAACATTCCAGACGCTTTACTAACACTCTCCCCTCTTGGAGAGTCAGCGCCTTTAACCTCCTGTTTGGCCCAGTTTGCAATTTCTGCGGAAGATGAACAGGAATAGGGAGAACCAATGAGAGACTAGCTGGAGGTGTCTGGACGGGCAAATTTAACTCTCATTTCCCACCAGGAAGAGGAATTAACCAAAGGCTCAGCGTGCCGTGCCGGAACCAGATTAGGGCCTGAAGCCATCCTGCGGTGTTGCGGCCAGCTCACAAGAAAGAGAGTTGAAGAAAGGAGCTCAGGGGCACTGTAATTCACAAACCTGCAGAGTTATAAATGACAGCTATCGTCCAAAAATATACTGAAGTAAGGCTGCCAAGAGGACTTGAAAGCGGGGCAGAATTGCAGGAAACCGATTTCAGGAGGTAGACTGGAATTGCATTGAAAGCATAGGAAAAGAGGCAGAACGTCCACAATGAAGCACTTGGCCAAAAAGGGCGTATGCGTTTTTTCCTGAATATATTCAGGAAAAAACGCATACGCCCTTTTTGGCCAACCAAGCAAGCTTGCAAAGGAAATCTGCACTACAATGAAGTCTCACTTCTCCCCGGTCAAAAGGGCCATCTGAAAAAAGTGTAAAATCCAGAAAGGCAGGACAGGCCATGGAGAACTGGGAGCCTTGTTATGCTGATGGGCGGGATGTACATTGCCAACAGACACTCGGGAGAAGTGTATGGTGTTTCCTGAAACATCTAAAAAACAAAGCAACAGAGCCTAGGGCACTTCCACTTATGGTCCTATAGCTTAGGGAAATTAAAATCAAAAAGACACAGCCACCCCAAAGTTTGGAACGGCTCTGTTTACAAGAACCTCGTTTACAGTACAAGTTCAACATCGCAGAAAGTGAAAAATGGATAAAGAAGTTGTGGTATTTACTTACAAAGCAATATCACTCAGCAATGAAATCTATGTCATCAGGCCCTTAGCAGCACAATGAGTGGATTCAGGTATGATGATTCTAACTGAAATAAGTCACACAGAAAAAGAAACATCATAAGATATCAGTAATACACGGAATGTAAACTTGGATACACAGGAACTGAATTCCAAAACAGAACAGGGTCTCAAATTTAGAAAACCAACTTATGCTTGCTTAAGGGTAAAGGTGAGTTGGGGTGCTGCATAAAACCAGAGACTGAAATGAGCACAGATAAAGTTCCTTAAGCCAAATATGGAATAGACAAGAGCTACTCCTTGTTCAACGAAATGGACTCAACACCGCACATTAAATGCCTAAGAATGTACCTGACTAGTAAATATCTTAAAACCTATGGATTGCTATGTCTCCGAAAGAGAATCAAGCATGTGTACAGGGGCATAAACGCAGCAGTGATAGGATTGGAGAGGTTCGGTGAGCAAATGAAGACCCTTTGAAGTCATATTGCATGGTACCCATTCCACAGGTTTCAACTACCCAGGTTTAAGGTATTCTTCCTTCAGCTAAAACATGCATGTGGAACCTAGATTATGATCAACCATGTGGTAGGGAGACGTTTTCAAATATGTCTCAGTTTTCATACCCGGGTACTCGGGTGCAACATTCCAGACGCTTTACTAACACTCTCCCCACTTGGAGAGTCAGTCCCTTTAACCTCCTGTTTGGGCCAGTTTGCAATTTCTGCGGAAGATGAACAGGAATAGCGAGAACCAATGAGAGACTAGCTGGAGGTGTCTGGACGGGCAAATTTAACTCTCATTTCCCACCAGTAAGAGGAATTAACCAAAGGCTCAGCGTGCCATGCCGGAACCAGATTAGGGCCTGAAGCCATCCTGCGGTGTTGCGGCCAGCTCACAAGAAAGCGAGTTGAAGAAAGGAGCTCAGGGGCACTGTAATTCACAAACCTGCAGAGTTATAAATGACAGCTATCGTCCAAAAATATACTGAAGTAAGGCTGCCAAGAGGACTTGAAAGCGGGGCAGAATTGCAGGAAACCGATTTCAGGAGGTAGACTGGAATTTCATTGAAAGCATAGGAAAAGAGGCAGAACGTCCACAATGATGTACTTGGCCAAAAAGGGCGTATGCGTTTTTTCCTGAATATATTCAGGAAAAAACGCATACGCCCTTTTTGGCCAACCAAGCAAGCTTGCAAGGGAAATCTGCACTACAATGAAGTCTCACTTCCCCCCGGTCAAAAGGGCCATCTGAAAAAAGTGTAAAATCCATAAAGGCAGGACAGGCCATGGAGAACTGGGAGCCTTGTTATGCTGATGGGCGGGATGTAAATTGCCAACAGACACTCGGGAGAAGTGTATGGTGTTTCCTGAAACATCTAAAAAACAAAGCAACAGAGCCTAGGGCACTTCCACTTATGGTCCTATAGCTTAGGGAAATTAAAATCAAAAAGACACAGCCACCCCAAAGTTTGGGACGCCTTTGTTTACAAGAACCTCATTTACCGTACAAGTTCAATATCACAGCAAGTGAAAAATGGATAAAGAACTTGTGGTACTTACGTACAATGCACTATGACTCAGCAATGAAATCTATGTCATCAGGCCCGTAGCAGCATAATGAGTGGATTCAGGTACGATGATTCTAACTGAAATAAGTCACACAGAAAAAGAAACATCATAAGATATCACTAATACACGGAATGTAAACTTGGCTACACAGGAACTGAATTCCAAACAGAACAGGGTCTCAAATTTAGAAAACCAACTTATGCTTGCTTAAGGGGAAAGGTGAGTTGGGGTGCTGCATAAAACCAGAGATTGAAATGAGCACAGATAAAGTTCCTTAAGCCAAATATGGAATAGACAAGAGCTACACCTTGCTCAACGAAATGGACTCAACACCCCATATTAAACGCCTAAGAATGTACCTGACTAGTAAGTATCTTAAAACCTATGGATTGCTATGTCTCCGAAAGAGAATCAAGCGTGTGTACATGGGCATAAACGCAGCAGTGATAGGATTGGAGAGGTTCGGTGAGCAAATGAAGACCCTTTGAAGTCATATTGCATGGTACCCATTACACGGGTCTCAACTCTCCAGGTTTAAGGTATTCTTCCTTCAGCTAAAACATGCATGTGGAACCCAGAGTATGATCAACCATATGAACGGGAAACGTGTTCAAATATGTCTCAGTTTTCCTCCCCTGGTACTCGGGTGCAACATTCCAGACGCTTTACTAACACTCTCCCCACTTGGTGAGTCAGCGCCTTTAACCTCCTGTTTGGCCCAGTTTGCAATTTCTGCGGAAGATGAACAGGAATAGGGAGAACCAATGAGAGACTAGCTGGAGGTGTCTGGACGGGCAAATTTAACTCTCATTTCCCACCAGGAAGAGGAAATAACCAAAGGCTGTGCGTGCCGTGCCGGAACAAGATTAGGGCCTGAAGCCATCCTGCGGTGTTGTGGCCAGCTCAAAATAAAGCGAGTTGAAGAAAGGAGCTCAGAGGCACTGTAATTCACAAACCTGCAGAGTTATAAATGACAGCTATCGTCCAAAAATACACTGAAGTAAGGCTGCCAAGAGGACTTGAAAGCGGTGCAGAATTGCAGGAAACCGATTTCATGAGGTAGACTGGAATTGCATTGAAAGCATAGGAAAAGAGGCAGAACGTCCACAATGAGGCACTTGGCCAAAAAGGGCGTATGCGTTTTTTCCTGAATATATTCAGGAAAAAACGCATACGCCCTTTTTGGCCAACCAAGCAAGCTTGCAAAGGAAATCTGCACTACAATGAAGTCTCACTTCCCCCCGGTCAAAAGGGCCATCTGAAAAAAGTGTAAAATCCAGAAAGGCAGGACAGGCCATGGAGAACTGGGAGCCTTGTTATGCTGATGGGCGGGATGTAAATTGCCAACAGACACTCGGGAGAAGTGTATGGTGTTTCCTGAAACATCTAAAAAACAAAGCAACAGAGCCTAGGGCACTTCCACTTATGGTCCTATAGCTTAGGGAAATTAAAATCAAAAAGACACAGCCACCCCAAGTTTGGAACGGCTCTGTTTACAAGAACCTCGTTTACAGTACAAGTTCAACATCGCAGAAAGTGAAAAATGGATAAAGAAGTTGTGGTATTTACTTACAAAGCAATATCACTCAGCAATGAAATCTATGTCATCAGGCCCTTAGCAGCACAATGAGTGGATTCAGGTATGATGATTCTAACTGAAATAAGTGACACAGAAAAAGAAACATCATAAGATATCACTAATACACGGAATGTAAACTTGGCTACACAGGAACTGAATTCCAAAACAGAACAGGGTCTCAAATTTAGAAAACCAACTTATGCTTGCTTAAGGGTAAAGGTGAGTTGGGGTGCTGCATAAAACCAGAGACTGAAATGAGCACAGATAAAGTTCCTTAAGCCAAATATGGAATAGACAAGAGCTACTCCTTGCTCAACGAAATGGACTCAACACCGCACATTAAATGCCTAAGAATGTACCTGACTAGTAAATATCTTAAAACCAATGGATTGCTATGTCTCCGAAAGACAATCAAGCATGTGTACAGGGGCATAAACGCAGCAGTGATAGGATTGGAGAGGTTCGGTGAGCAAATGAAGACCCTTTGAAGTCATATTGCATGGTACCCATTCCACAGGTTTCAACTACCCAGGTTTAAGGTATTCTTCCTTCAGCTAAAACATGCATGTGGAACCCAGTGTATGATCAACCATGTGATCGCGAGACGTTTTCAAATATGTCTCAGTTTTCGTACCCTGGTACTCGGGTGCAACATTCCAGACGCTTTACTAACACTCTCCCGACTTGGAGAGTCAGTCCCTTTAACCTCCTGTTTGGCCCAGTTTGCAATTTCTGCGGAAGATAAACAGGAATAGCGAGAACCAATGAGAGACTAGCTGGAGGTGTCTGGACTGGCAAATTTAACTCTCATTTCCCACCAGGAAGAGTAAATAACCAAAGGCTGAGCGTGCCGTGCCAGAACCAGATTAGGGCCTGAAGCCATCCTGCGGTGTTGCGGCCAGCTCACAAGAAAGCGAGTTGAAGAAAGGAGCTCAGGGGCACTGTAATTCACAAACCTGCAGAGTTATAAATGACAGCTATCGTCCAAAAATATACTGAAGTAAGGCTGCCAAGAGGACTTGAAAGCGGGGCAGAAGTGCAGGAAACCGATTTCAGGAGGTAGACTGGAATTGCATTGAAAGCATAGGAAAAGAGGCAGAGCGTCCACAATGATGCACTGGCCAAAAAGGGCGTATGCGTTTTTTCCTGAATATATTCAGGAAAAAACGCATACGCACTTTTTGGCCAACCAAGCAAGCTTGCAAAGGAAATCTGCACTACAATGAAGTCTCACTTCCCCCCGGTCAAAAGGGCCATCTGAAAAAAGTGTAAAATCCAGAAAGGCAGGACAGGCCATGGAGAACTGGGAGCCTTGTTATGCTGATGGGCGGGATGTAAATTGCCAACAGACACTCGGGAGAAGTGTATGGTGTTTCCTGAAACATCTAAAAAACAAAGCAACAGAGCCTAGGGCACTTCCACTTATGGTCCTATAGATTAGGGAAATTAAAATCAAAAAGACACAGCCATCCCAAAGTTTGCAACGGCTCTGTTTACAAGAACCTCGTTTACAGTACAAGTTCAACATCGCAGAAAGTGAAAAATGGATAAAGAAGTTGTGGTATTTACTTACAAAGCAATATCAATCAGCAATGAAATCTATGTCATCAGACCCTTAGTAGCACAATGAGTGGATTCAGGTATGGTGATTCTAACTGAAATAAGTCACACAGAAAAAGAAACATCATAAGATATCACTAATACACGGAATGTAAACTTGGCTACACAGGAACTGAATTCCAAAACAGAACAGTGACTCAAATTTAGAAAACCAACTTATGCTTGCTTAAGGGGAAAGGTGAGTTGGGGTGCTGCATAAAACCAGAGATTGAAATGAGCACAGATAAAGTTCCTTAAGCCAAATATGGAATAGACAAGAGCTACTCCTTGCTCAACGAAATGGACTCAACACCCCATATTAAACGCCTAAGAATGTACCTGACTAGTAAGTATCTTAAAACCTATGGATTGCTATGTCTCCAAAAGAGAATCAAGCGTGTGTACAGGGGCATAAACGCAGCAGTGATAGGATTGGAGAGGTTCGGTGAGCAAATGAAGACCCTTTGAAGTCATATTGCATGGTACCCATTACACGGGTCTCAACTCTCCAGGTTTAAGCTATTCTTCCTTCAGCTAAAACATGCATGTGGAACCCAGAGTATGATCAACCATGTGATCGGGAGACGTGTTCAAATATGTCTCAGTTTTCGTACCCTGGTACTCGGGTGCAACATTCCAGACGCTTTACTAACACTCTCCCCACTTGGAGAGTCAGCGCCTTTAACCTCCTGTTTGGCCCAGTTTGCAATTTCTGCGGAAGATGAACAGGAATAGCGAGAACCAATGAGAGACTAGCTGGAGGTGTCTGGACGGGCAAATTTAACTCTCATTTCCCACCAGGAAGAGGAATTAACCAAAGGCTCAGCTTGACGTGCCGGAACCAGATTAGGGCCTGACGCCATCCTGCGGTGTTGCGGCCAGGTCACAAGAAAGCGAATTGAAGAAAGGAGCTCAGGGTCACTGTAATTCACAAAACTGCAGAGTTATAAATGACAGCTATCGTCCAAAAATATACTGAAGTAAGGCTGCCAAGAGGACTTGAAAGCGGTGCAGAATTGCAGGAAGCCGATTTCAGGAGGTAGACTGGAATTGCATTGAAAGCATAGGAAAAGAGGCAGAACGTCCACAATGATGCACTTGGCCAAAAAGGGCGTATGCGTTTTTTCCTGAATATATTCAGGAAAAAACGCATACGCCCTTTTTGGCCAACCAGGCAAATTTGCAAAGGAAATCTGCACTACAATAAAGTCTCACTTCCCCCAAGTCAAAAGGGCCATCTGAAAAAAGTGTAAAATCCAGAAAGGCAGGACAGGCCATGGAGAACTGGGAGCCTTGTTATGCTGATGGGCGGGATGTAAATTGCCAACAGACACTCGGGAGAAGTGTATGGTGTTTCCTGAAACATCTAAAAAACAAAGCAACAGAGCCTAGGGCACTTCCACTTATGGTCCTATAGATTAGGGAAATTAAAATAAAAAAGACACAGCCACCCCAAAGTTTGCAACGGCTCTGTTTACAAGAACCTCGTTTACAGTACAAGTTCAACATCGCAGAAAGTGAAAAATGGATAAAGAAGTTGTGGTATTTACTTACAAAGCAATATCACTCAGCAATGAAATCTATGTCATCAGGCCCGTAGCAGCATAATGAGTGGATTCAGGTACGATGATTCTAACTGAAATAAGTCACACAGAAAAAGAAACATCATAAGATATCACTAATACACGGAATGTAAACTTGGCTACACATGAACTGAATTCCAAAACAGAACAGGGTCTCAAATTTAGAAAACCAACTTATGCTTGCTTAAGGGGAAAGGTGAGTTGGGGTGCTGCATAAAACCAGAGATTGAAATGAGCACAGATAAAGTTCCTTAAGCCAAATATGGAATAGACAAGAGCTACTCCTTGCTCAACGAAATGGACTCAACACCCCATATTAAACGCCTAAGAATGTACCTGACTAGTAAGTATCTTAAAACCTATGGATTGCTATGTCTCCAAAAGAGAATCAAGCATGTGTACAGGGGCATAAACGCAGCAGTGATAGGATTGGAGAGGTTCGGTGAGCAAATGAAGACCCTTTGAAGTCATATTGCATGGTACCCATTCCACGGGTCTCAACTCTCCAGGTTTAAGGTATTCTTCCTTCAGCTAAAACATGCATGTGGAACCCAGAGTATGATCAACCATGTGAACGGGAGACGTGTTCAAATATGTCTCAGTTTTCATACCCTGGTACTCGGGTGCAACATTCCAGACGCTTTACTAACACTCTCCCCACTTGGAGAGTTAGCGCCTTTAACCTCCTGTTTGGCGCAGTTTGCAATTTCTGCGGAAGATGAACAGGAATAGGGAGAACCAATGAGAGACTAGCTGGAGGTGTCTGGACAGGCAAATTTAACTCTCATTTCCCACCAGGAAGAGGTAATAACCAAAGGCTCAGCGTGCCGTGCCAGAACCAGATTAGGGCCTGAAGCCATCCTGCGGTGTTGTGGCCAGCTCAAAAGAAAGCGAGTTGAAGAAAGGAGCTCAGGGGCACTGTAATTCACAAACCTGCAGAGTTATAAATGACAGCTATCGTCCAAAAATATACTGAAGTAAGGCTGCCAAGAGGACTTGAAAGCGGGGCAGAATTGCAGGAAACCGATTTCAGGAGGTAGACTGGAATTGCATTGAAAGCATAGGAAAAGAGGCAGAACGTCCACAATGATGCACTTGGCCAAAAAGGGCGTATGCGTTTTTTCCTGAATATATTCAGGAAAAAACGCATACGCCCTTTTTGGCCAACCAAGCAAGCTTGCAAAGGAAATCTGCACTACAATGAAGTCTCACTTCCCCCCGGTCAAAAGGGCCATCTGAAAAAAGTGTAAAATCCAGGAAGGCAGGACAGGCCATGGAGAACTGGGAGCCTTGTTATGCTGATGGGCGGGATGTAAATTGCCAACAGACACTCGGGAGAAGTGTATGGTGTTTCCTGAAACATCTAAAAAACAAAGCAACAGAGCCTAGGGCACTTCCACTTATGGTCCTATAGCTTAGGGAAATTAAAATCAAAAAGACACAGCCACCCCAAAGTTTGGAACGGCTCTGTTTACAAGAACCTCGTTTACAGTACAAGTTCAACATCGCAGAAAGTGAAAAATGGATAAAGAAGTTGTGGTATTTACTTACAAAGCAATATCACTCAGCAATGAAATCTATGTCATCAGGCCCTTAGCAGCACAATGAGTGGATTCAGGTATGATGATTCTAACTGAAATAAGTCACACAGAAAAAGGAACATCATAAGATATCACTAATACACAGAATGTAAACTTGGCTACACAGGAACTGAATTACAGAACAGAACAGTGTCTCAAATTTAGAAAACCAACTTATGCTTGCTTAAGGGTAAAGTTGAGTTGGGGTGCTGCATAAAACCAGAGATTGAAATGAGCACAGATAAAGTTCCTTAAGCCAAATATGGAATAGACAAGAGCTACTCCTTGCTCAACGAAATGGACTCAACACCCCATATTAAACGCCTAAGAATGTACCTGACTAGTAAGTATCTTAAAACCTATGGATTGCTATGTCTCCGAAAGAGAATCAAGCATGTGTATAGGGGTATAAACGCAGCAGTGATAGGATTGGAGAGGTTCGGTGAGCAAATGAAGACCCTTTGAAGTCATATTGCATGGTACCCATTCCACGGGTTTCAACTACCCAGGTTTAAGGTATTCTTCCTTCAGCTAAAACATGCATGTGGAACCTCGAGTATGATCAACCATGTGATCGCGAGACGTGTTCAAATATGTCTCAGTGTTCGTACCCTGGTACTCGGGTGCAACATTCCAGACGCTTTACTAACAGTCTCCCGACTTCGAGAGTCAGTCCCTTTAACCTCCTGTTTGGCCCAGTTTGCAATTTCTGCGGAAGATGAACAGGAATAGTGAGAACCAATGAGAGACTAGCTGGAGGTGTCTGGACGGGCAAATTTAACTCTCATTTCCCACCAGGAAGAGGAAATAACCAAAGGCTCAGCGTGCCGTGCCAGAACCAGATTAGGGCCTGAAGCCATCCTGCGGTGTTGCGGCCAGCTCAAATGAAAGCGAGATGAAGAAAGGAGCTCAGGGGCACTGTAATTCACAAACCTGCAGAGTTATAAATGACAGCTATCGTCCAAAAATATACTGAAGTAAGGCTGCCAAGAGGACTTGAAAGCGGGGCAGAATTGCAGGAAACCGATTTCAGGAGGTAGACTGGAATTGCATTGAAAGCATAGGAAAAGAGGCAGAACGTCCACAATGATGCACTTGGCCAAAAAGGGTGTATGCGTTTTTTCCAGAATATATTCAGGAAAAAACGCATACGCCCTTTTTGGCCAACCAAGCAAGCTTGCAAAGGAAATCTGCACTACAATGAAGTCTCACTTCTCCCCGGACAAAAGGGCCATCTGAAAAAAGTGTAAAATCCAGAAACGCAGGACAGGCCTTGGAGAACTGGGAGCCTTGTTATGCTGATGGGCGGGATGTAAATTGCCAACAGACACTCGGGAGAAGTGTATGGTGTTTCCTGAAACATCTAAAAAACAAAGCAACAGAGCCTAGGGCACTTCCACTTATGGTCCTATAGTTTAGGGAAATTAAAATCCATAAGACACAGCCACCCCAAAGTTTGGGATGGCTTTGTTTAGAAGAACCTCATATACGGTACAAGTTCAATATCGCAGAAAGTGAAAAATGGATAAAGAAGTTGTGGTACTTATGTACAATGCAATATCACTCAGCAATGAAATCTATGTCATCAGGCCCGTAGCAGCATAATGAGTGGATTAAGTACGATGAATCTAACTGAAATAAGTCACACAGAGAAAGAAACATCATAAGATATCAGTAATACACGGAATGTAAACTTGGCTACACAGGAACTGAATTCCAAAACAGAACAGGGTCTCAAATTTAGAAAACCAACTTATGCTTGCTTAAGGGGAAAGGTGAGTTGGGGTGCTGCATAAAACCAGAGATTGAAATGAGCACAGATAAAGTTCTATAAGCCAAATATGGAATAGACAAGAGCTACTCCTTGCTCAACGAAATGGACTCAACACCCCATATTCAACGCCTAGGAATATACCTGCCTAGTAAGAATCATAAAAGCTATGGATTTATATATCTCTGTAAGAGAATCAAGAGTGTGTACAGCGGCATTAAAGCAGTGAAAATCAGCTAAATCCCATATTAAAAATAAATTTCTTAAACAAAACACAATGACAGTGAAATAGAGAGCAATACTTAAGTAATTCATTCAAGGTTTCTGAGGCAACCTGCATTTACCATATCTACACCCAGAGCTGGGTGACACATAAGGCTGAACACTTGGGGCTCATAAGATTGGTGAGGTTCGGTGAGCAAATGCAGACCCTTTGAAGTCATATTGCATGGTACCCATTCCACGGGTTTCAACTACCCAGGTTTAAGGTATTCTTCCTTCAGCTAAAACATGCATGTGGAACCTAGAGTATGATCAACCATGTGATCGGGAGACGTGTTCAAATATGTCTCAGTTTTCGTACCCTGGTACTCGGGTGCAACATTCCAGACGCTTTACTAACACTCTCCCCACTTGGAGAGTCAGTCCCTTTAACCTCCTGTTTGGCCCAGTTTGCAATTTCTGCGGAAGATGAACAGGAATAGCGAGAACCAATGAGAGACTAGCTGGAGGTGTCTGTACGGGCAAATTTAACTCTCATTTCCCACCAGGAAGAGGAATTAACCAAAGGCTCAGCGTGCCGTGCCGGAACCAGATTAGGGCCTGAAGCCATCCTGCGGTGTTGCGGCCAGCTCACAAGAAAGAGAGTTGAAGAAAGGAGCTCAGGGGCACTGTAATTCACAAACCTGCAGAGTTATAAATGACAGCTATCGTCCAAAAATATACTGAAGTAAGGCTGCCAAGAGGACTTGAAAGCGGGGCAGAATTGCAGGAAACCGATTTCAGGAGGTAGACTGGAATTGCATTGAAAACATAGGAAAAGAGGCAGAACGTCCACAATGATGCACTTGGCCAAAAAGGGCGTATGCGTTTTTTCCTGAATATATTCAGGAAAAAACGCATACGCCCTTTTTGGCCAACCAAGCAAGCTTGCAAAGGAAATCTGCACTACAATGAAGTCTCACATCCCCCCGGTCAAAAGGGCCATCTGAAAAAAGTGTAAAATCCAGAAAGGCAGGACAGGCCATGGAGAACTGGGAGCCTTGTTATGCTGATGGGCGGGATATAAATTGTCAACAGCCACTTGGGAGAAGTGTATGGTGTTTCCTGAAACATCTAGAAAACAAAGCAACAGAGCCTAGGGCACTTCCACTTATGGTCCTATAGCTTAGGGAAATTAAAATCAAAAAGACACAGCCACCCCAAAGTTTGGGACTCCTCTGTTTACAAGAACCTCGTTTACCGTACAAGTTCAATATCACAGAAAGAGAAAAATGGATAAAGAACTTGTGGTACTTACGTACAATGCAGTATCACTCAGCAATGAAATCTATGTCATCAGGCCCGTAGCAGCATAATGAGTGGATTCAGGTACGATGATTCTAACTGAAATAAGTCACACACAAATAGAAAAATCATAAGATATCACTAATACACGGAATGTAAACTTGGCTACACAGGAACTGAATTCCAAAACAGAACAGGGTCTCAAATTTAGAAAACCAACTTATGCTTGCTTAAGGGGAAAGGTGAGTTGGGGTGCTGCATAAAACCAGAGATTGAAATGAGCACAGATAAAGTTCCTTAAGCCAAATATGGAATAGACAAGAGCTACTCCTTGCTCAACGAAATGGACTCAACACCCCATATTAAACGCCTAAGAATGTACCTGACTAGTAAGTATCTTAAAACCTATGGATTGCTATGTCTCCGAAAGAGAATCAAGCGTGTGTACAGGGGCATAAACGCAGCAGTGATAGGATTGGAGAGGTTCGGAGAGCAAATGCAGACCCTTTGAAGTCATATTGCATGGTACCCATTCCACGGGTTTCAACTACCCAGGTTTAAGGTATTCTTCCTTCAGCTAAAACATGCATGTGGAACCCAGAGTATGATCAACCATATGAACGGGAGACGTGTTCAAATATGTCTCAGTTTTCCTCCCCTGGTACTCGGGTGCAACATTCCAGACGCTTTACTAACACTCTCCCCACTTGGAGAGTCAGCGCCTTTAACCTGTTTGGCCCAGTTTGCAATTTCTGTGGAAGATGAACAGGAATAGGGAGAACCAATGAGAGACTAGCTGGAGGTGTCTGGACGGGCAAATTTAACTCTCATTTCCCACCAGGAAGAGGAAATAACCAAAGGCTGTGCGTGCCGTGCCAGAACAAGATTAGGGCCTGAAGCCATCCTGCGGTGTTGCGGCCAGCTCAAAATAAAGCGAGTTGAAGAAAGGAGCTCAGGGGCACTGTAATTCACAAACCTGCAGAGTTATAAATGACAGCTATCGTCCAAAAATATACTGAAGTAAGGCTGCCAAGAGGACTTGAAAGCGGTGCAGAATTGCAGGAAACCGATTTCAGGAGGTAGACTGGAATTGCATTGAAAGCATAGGAAAAGAGGCAGAACGTCCACAATGAGGCACTTGGCCAAAAAGGGCGTATGCGTTTTTTCCTGAATATATTCAGGAAAAAACGCATACGCCCTTTTTGGCCAACCAAGCAAGCTTGCAAAGGAAATCTGCACTACAATGAAGTCTCACTTCCCCCCGGTCAAAAGGGCCATCTGAAAAAAGTGTAAAATCCAGAAAGGCAGGACAGGCCATGGAGAACTGGGAGCCTTGTTATACTGATGGGCGGGATGTAAATCGCCAACAGACACTCGGGAGAAGTGTATGGTGTTTCCTGAAACATCTAAAAAACAAAGCAACAGAGCCTAGGGCACTTCCACTTATGGTCCTATAGTTTAGGGAAATTAAAATCAAAAAGACACAGCCACCCCAAAGTTTGGAACGGCTCTGTTTACAAGAACCTCGTTTACAGTACAAGTGCAACATCGCAGAAAGTGAAAAATGGATAAAGAAGTTGTGGTATTTACTTACAAAGCAATATCACTCAGCAATGAAATCTATGTCATCAGGCCCTTAGCAGCACAATGAGTGGATTCAGGTATGATGATTCTAACTGAAATAAGTCACACAGAAAAAGAAACATCATAAGATATCAGTAATACACGGAATGTAAACTTGGCTACACAGGAACTGAATTCCAAAACAGAACAGTGTCTCAAATTTAGAAAACCAACTTATGCTTGCTTAAGGGTAAAGGTGAGTTGGGGTGCTGCATAAAACCAGAGACTGAAATGAGCACAGATAAAGTTCCTTAAGCCAAATATGGAATAGACAAGAGCTACTCCTTGCTCAACGAAATGGACTCAACACCGCACATTAAATGCCTAAGAATGTACCTGACTAGTAAATATCTTAAAACCTATGGATTGCTATGTCTCCGAAAGACAATCAAGCATGTGTACAGGGGCATAAACGCAGCAGTGATAGGATTGGAGAGGTTCGGTGAGCAAATGAAGACCCTTTAAAGTCATATTGCATGGTACCCATTCCACAGGTTTCAACTACCCAGGTTTAAGGTATTCTTCCTTCAGCTAAAACATGCATGTGGAACCTAGAGTATGATCAACGATGTGATCGTGAGACGTTTTCAAATATGTCTCAGTATTCGTACCCTGGTACTCGGGTGCAACATTCCAGACGCTTTACTAACACTCTCCCGACTTGGAGAGTCAGTCCCTTTAACCTCCTGTTTGGCCCAGTTTGCAATTTCTGCGGAAGATAAACAGGAATAGCGAGAACCAATGAGAGACTAGCTGGAGGTGTCTGGACTGGCAAATTTAACTCTCATTTCCCACCAGGAAGAGTAAATAACCAAAGGCTGAGCGTGCCGTGCCAGAACCAGATTAGGGCCTGAAGCCATCCTGCGGTGTTGCGGCCAGCTCACAAGAAAGCGAGTTGAAGAAAGGAGCTCAGGGGCACTGTAATTCACAAACCTGCAGAGTTATAAATGACAGCTATCGTCCAAAAATATACTGAAGTAAGGCTGCCAAGAGGACTTGAAAGCGGGGCAGAAGTGCAGGAAACCGATTTCAGGAGGTAGACTGGAATTGCATTGAAAGCATAGGAAAAGAGGCAGAGCGTCCACAATGATGCACTGGCCAAAAAGGGCGTATGCGTTTTTTCCTGAATATATTCAGGAAAAAACGCATACGCACTTTTTGGCCAACCAAGCAAGCTTGCAAAGGAAATCTGCACTACAATGAAGTCTCACTTCCCACCGGTCAAAAGGGCCATCTGAAAAAAGTGTAAAATCCAGAAAGGCAGGACAGGCCATGGAGAACTGGGAGCCTTGTTATGCTGATGGGCGGGATGTAAATTGCCAACAGACACTCGGGAGAAGTGTATGGTGTTTCCTGAAACATCTAAAAAACAAAGCAACAGAGCCTAGGGCACTTCCACTTATGGTCCTATAGCTTAGGGAAATTAAAATCAAAAAGACACAGCCATCCCAAAGTTTGCAACGGCTCTGTTTACAAGAACCTCGTTTACAGTACAAGTTCAACATCGCAGAAAGTGAAAAATGGATAAAGAAGTTGTGGTATTTACTTACAAAGCAATATCAATCAACAATGAAATCTATGTCATCAGGCCCTTAGTAGCACAATGAGTGGATTCAGGTATGGTGATTCTAACTGAAATAAGTCACACAGAAAAAGAAACATCATAAGATATCACTAATACACGGAATGTAAACTTGGCTACACAGGAACTGAATTCCAAAACAGAACAGTGACTCAAATTTAGAAAACCAACTTATGCTTGCTTAAGGGGAAAGGTGAGTTGGGGTGCTGCATAAAACCAGAGATTGAAATGAGCACAGATAAAGTTCCTTAAGCCAAATATGGAATAGACAAGAGCTACTCCTTGCTCAACGAAATGGACTCAACACCCCATATTAAACGCCTAAGAATGTACCTGACTAGTAAGTATCTTAAAACCTATGGATTGCTATGTCTCCAAAAGAGAACCAAGCGTGTGTACAGGGGCATAAACGCAGCAGTGATAGGATTGGAGAGGTTCGGTGAGCAAATGAAGACCCTTTGAAGTCATATTGCATGGTACCCATTACACGGGTCTCAACTCTCCAGGTTTAAGCTATTCTTCCTTCAGCTAAAACATGCATGTGGAACCCAGAGTATGATCAACCATGTGATCGGGAGACGTGTTCAAATATGTCTCAGTTTTCGTACCCTGGTACTCGGGTGCAACATTCCAGACGCTTTACTAACACTCTCCCCACTTGGAGAGTCAGCGCCTTTAACCTCCTGTTTGGCCCAGTTTGCAATTTCTGCGGAAGATGAACAGGAATAGCGAGAACCAATGAGAGACTAGCTGGAGGTGTCTTGACGGGCAAATTTAACTCTCATTTCCCACCAGGAAGAGGAAATAACCAAAGGCTCAGCGTGCCATGCCGGAACCAGATTAGGGCCTGAAGCCATCCTGCGGTGTTGCAGCCAGCTCAAAAGAAAGCGAGTTGAAGAAAGGAGCTCAGGGGCACTGTAATTCACAAACCTGCAGAGTTATAAATGACAGCTATCGTCCAAAAATATACTGAAGTAAGGCTGCCAAGAGGACTTGAAAGCGGGGCAGAATTGCAGGAAACCGATTTCAGGAGGTAGACTGGAATTGCATTGAAAGCATAGGAAAAGAGGCTGAACGTCCACAATGATACACTTGGCCAAAAAGGGCGTATGCGTTTTTTCCTGAATATATTCAGGAAAAAACCCATACGCACTTTTTGGCCAACCAAGCAAACTTGCAATGGAAACCTGCACTACAATGAAGTCTCACTTCCCCCAGGTCAAAAGGGCCATCTGAAAAAAGTGTAAAATCCAGAAAGGCAGGACAGGCCATGGAGAACTGGGAGGCTTGTTATGCTGATGGGCGGGATGTAAATTGCCAACAGACACTCCGGAGAAGTGTATGGTGTTTCCTGAAACATCTAAAAAACAAAGCAACAGAGCCTAGGGCACTTCCACTTATGGTCCTATAGCTTAGGGAAATTAAAATCAAAAAGACACAGCCACCCCAAAGTTTGGGACGCCTCTGTTTACAAGAACCTCGTTTACCGTACAAGTTCAATATCACAGAAAGTGAAAAATGGATAAAGAACTTGTGGTACTTACGTACAATGCAGTATCACTCAGCAATGAAATCTATGTCATCAGGCCCGTAGCAGCATAATGAGTGGATTCAGGTACGATTATTCTAACTGAAATAAGTCACACAGAAAAAGAAACATCATAAGATATCACTAATACACGGAATGTAAACTTGGCTACACAGGAACTGAATTCCAAAACAGAACAGGGTCTCAAATTTAGAAAACCAACTTATGCTTGCTTAAGGGGAAAGGTGAGTTGGGGTGCTGCATAAAACCAGAGATTGAAATGAGCACAGATAAACTTCCTTAAGCCAAATATGGAATAGACAAGAGCTACTCCTTGCTCAACGAAATGGACTCAACACCGCATATTAAACGCCTAAGAATGTACCTGACTAGTAAGTATCTTAAAACCTATGGATTGCTATGTTTCCAAAAGAGAATCAAGCGTGTTTAAAGGGGCATAAATGCAGCAGTGATAGGATTGGAGAGGTTCGGTGAGCAAATCAAGTCCCTTTGAAGTCATATTGCATGGTACCCATTCCACGGGTCTCAACTCTCCAGGTTTAAGGTATTCTTCCTTCAGCTACAACATGCATGTGGAACCTAGAGTATGATCAACCATGTGATCGGGAGACGTGTTCAAATATGTCTCAGTTTTCATACCCTGGTACTCGGGTGCAACATTCCAGACGCTTTACTAACACTCTCCCGACTTGGAGAGTCAGTCCCTTTAAACTCCTGTTTGGCCCAGTTTGCAATTTCTGCGGAAGATGAACAGGAATAGCGAGAACCAATGAGAGACTAGCTGGAGGTGTCTGGAAGGGCAAATTTAACTCTCATTTCCCACCAGGAAGAGGAAATAACCAAAGGCTCAGCGTGCCGTGCCAGAACCACATTAGGGCCTGAAGCCATCCTGCGGTGTTGCGGCCAGCTCAAATGAAAGCGAGATGAAGAAAGGAGCTCAGGGGCACTGTAATTCACAAACCTGCAGAGTTATAAATGACAGCTATCATCCAAAAATATACTGAAGTAAGGATGCCAAGAAGACTTGAAAGTGCGGCAGAATTGCAGGAAACCGATTTCAGGAGGTAGACTGGAATTGCATTGAAAGCATAGGAAAAGAGGCAGAACGTCCACAATGATGCACTTGGCCAAAAAGGGCGTATGCGTTTTTTCCTGAATATATTCAGGAAAAAACGCATACGCCCTTTTTGGCCAACCAAGCAAGCTTGCAAAGGAAATCTGCACTACAATGAAGTCTCACTTCTCCCCGGACAAAAGGGCCATCTGAAAAAAGTGTAAAATCCAGAAACGCAGGACAGGCCTTGGAGAACTGGGAGCCTTGTTATGCTGATGGGCGGGATGTAAATTGCCAAGAGACACTCGGGAGAAGTGTATGGTGTTTCCTGAAACATCTAAAAAACAAAGCAACAGAGCCTAGGGCACTTCCACTTATGGTCCTATAGTTTATGGAAATTAAAATCAAAAAGACACAGCCACCCCAAAGTTTGGGATGGCTTTGTTTACAAGAACCTCATATACGGTACAAGTTCAATATCGCAGAAAGTGAAAAATGGATAAAGAAGTTGTGGTACTTATGTACAATGCAATATCACTCAGCAATGAAATCTATGTCATCAGGCCCGTAGCAGCATAATGACTGGATTAAGTACGATGAATCTAACTGAAATAAGTCACACAGAGAAAGAAACATCATAAGATATCAGTAATACACGGAATGTAAACTTGGCTACACAGGAACTGAATTCCAAAACAGAACAGGGTCTCAAATTTAGAAAACCAACTTATGCTTGCTTAAGGGGAAAGGTGAGTTGGGGTGCTGCATAAAACCAGAGATTGAAATGAGCACAGATAAAGTTCCTTAAGCCAAATATGGAATAGACAACAGCTACTCCTTGCTCAATGAAATGGACTCAACACCCCATATTAAACGCCTAAGAATGTACCTGACTAGTAAGTATCTTAAAACCTATGGATTGCTATGTCTCCGAAAGAGAATCAAGCGTGTGTACAGGGGCATAAACGCAGCAGTGATAGGATTGGAGAGGTTCGGTGAGCAAATGAAGACCCTTTGAAGTCATATTGCATGGTACCCATTCCACGGGTTTCAACTACCCAGGTTTAAGGTATTCTTCCTTCAGCTAAAACATGCATGTGGAACCTAGAGTATGATCAACCATGTGATAAGGAGACGCGTTCAAATATGTCTCAGTTTTCGTACCCTGGTACTCGGGTGCAACATTCCAGACGCTTTACTAACACTCTCCCCACTTGGAGAGTCAGTCCCTTTAACCTCCTGTTTGGCCCAGTTTGCAATTTCTGCGGAAGATGAACAGGAATAGCGAGAACCAATGAGAGACTAGCTGGAGGTGTCTGGACGGGCAAATTTAACTCTCATTTCCCACCAGGAAGAGGAATTAACCAAAGGCTCAGCGTGCCGTGCCGGAACCAGATTAGGGCCTGAAACCATCCTGCGGTGTTGTGGCCAGCTCACAAGAAAGCGAATTGAAGAAAGGAGCTCAGGGGCACTGTAATTCACAAACCTGCAGAGTTATAAATGACAGCTATCGTCCAAAAATATACTGAAGTAAGGCTGCCAAGAGGACTTGAAAGCGGGGCAGAATTGCAGGAAACCGATTTCAGGAGGTAGACTGGAATTGCATTGAAAGCATAGGAAAAGAGGCAGAACGTCCACAATGATGCACTTGGCCAAAAAGGGCGTATGCGTTTTTTCCTGAATATATTCAGGAAAAAACGCATACGCCCTTTTTGGCCAACCAAGCAAGCTTGCAAAGGAAATCTGCACTACAATGAAGTCTCACATCCCCCCGGTCAAAAGGGCCATCTGAAAAAAGTGTAAAATCCAGAAAGGCAGGACAGGCCATGGAGAACTGGGAGCCTTGTTATGCTGATGGGCGGGATGTAAATTGTCAACAGCCACTTGGGAGAAGTGTATGGTGTTTCCTGAAACATCTAGAAAACAAAGCAACAGAGCCTAGGGCACTTCCACTTATGGTCCTATAGCTTAGGGAAATTAAAATCAAAAAGACACAGCCACCCCAAAGTTTGGGACTCCTCTGTTTACAAGAACCTCGTTTACCGTACAAGTTCAATATCACAGAAAGAGAAAAATGGATAAAGAACTTGTGGTACTTACGTACAATGCAGTATCACTCAGCAATGAAATCTATGTCATCAGGCCCGTAGCAGCATAATGAGTGGATTCAGGTACGATGATTCTAACTGAAATAAGTCACACAGAAATAGAAAAATCATAAGATATCACTAATACACGGAATGTAAACTTGGCTACACAGGAACTGAATTCCAAAACAGAACAGGGTCTCAAATTTAGAAAACCAACTTATGCTTGCTTAAGGGGAAAGGTGAGTTGGGGTGCTGCATAAAACCAGAGATTGAAATGAGCACAGATAAAGTTCCTTAAGCCAAATATGGAATAGACAAGAGCTACTCCTTGCTCAACGAAATGGACTCAACACCCCATATTAAACGCCTAAGAATGTACCTGACTAGTAAGTATCTTAAAACCTATGGATTGCTATGTCTCCGAAAGAGAATCAAGCGTGTGTACAGGGGCATAAACGCAGCAGTGATAGGATTGGAGAGGTTCGGTGAGCAAATGCAGACCCTTTGAAGTCATATTGCATGGTACCCATTCCACGGGTTTCAACTACCCAGGTTTAAGGTATTCTTCCTTCAGCTAAAACATGCATGTGGAACCTAGAGTATGATCAACCATGTGATAGGGAGACGCGTTCAAATATGTCTCAGTTTTCGTACCCTGGTACTCGGGTGCAACATTCCAGACGCTTTACTAACACTCTCCCGACTTGGAGACTCAGTCCCTTTAACCTCCTGTATGGCCTAGTTTGCAATTTCTGCGGAAGATGAACAGGAATAGCGAGAACCAATGAGAGACTAGCTGGAGGTGTCTGGACGGGCAAATTTAACTCTCATTTCCCACCAGGAAGAGGAATTAACCAAAGGCTCAGCTTGACGTGCCGGAACCAGATTAGGGCCTGACGCCATCCTGCGGTGTTGCGGCCAGGTCACAAGAAAGCGAATTGAAGAAAGGAGCTCAGGGGCACTGTAATTCACAAAACTGCAGAGTTATAAATGACAGCTATCGTCCAAAAATATACTGAAGTAAGGCTGCCAAGAGGACTTGAAAGCGGGGCAGAATTGCAGGAAACCGATTTCAGGAGGTAGACTGGAATTGCATTGAAAGCATAGGAAAAGAGGCAGAACGTCCACAATGATGCACTTGGCCAAAAAGGGCGTATGCGTTTTTTCCTGAATATATTCAGGAAAAAACGCATACGCACTTTTTGGCCAACCAAGCAAATTTGCAAAGGAAATCTGCACTACAATAAAGTCTCACTTCCCCCAGGTCAAAAGGGCCATCTGAAAAAAGTGTAAAATCCAGAAAGGCAGGACAGGCCATGGAGAACTGGGAGCCTTGTTATGCTGATGGGCGGGATGTCAATTGCCAACAGACACTCGGGAGAGGTGTATGGTGTTTCCTGAAACATCTAAAACACAAAGCAACAGAGCCTAGGGCACTTCCACTTATGGTCCTATAGCTTAGGGAAATTAAAATCAAAAAGACACAGCCACCCCAAAGTTTGGGATGCCTCTGTTTACAAGAACCTCGTTTACAGTACAAGTTCAACATCGCAGAAAGTAAAAAATGGATAAAGAAGTTGTGATATTTACTTACAAAGCAATATCACTCAGCAATGAAATCTATGTCATCAGGCCCGTAGCAGCATAATGAGTGGATTCAGGTACGATGATTCTAACTGAAATAAGTCACACAGAAAAAGAAACATCATAAGATATCACTAATACACGGAATGTAAACTTGGCTACACATGAACTGAATTCCAAAACAGAACAGGGTCTCAAATTTAGAAAACCAACTTATGCTTGCTTAAGGGGAAAGGTGAGTTGGGGTGCTGCATAAAACCAGAGATTGAAATGAGCACAGATAAAGTTCCTTAAGCCAAATATGGAATAGACAAGAGCTACTCCTTGCTCAACGAAATGGACTCAACACCCCATATTAAATGCCTATGAATGTACCTGACTAGTAAGTATCTTAAAACCTATGGATTGCTATGTCTCCAAAAGAGAATCAAGCGTGTGTACAGGGGCATAAACGCAGCAGTGATAGGATTGGAGAGGTTCGGTGAGCAAATGAAGACCCTTTGAAGTCATATTGCATGGTACCCATTCCACGGGTCTCAACTCTCCAGGTTTAAGGTATTCTTCCTTCAGCTAAAACATGCATGTGGAACCCAGAGTATGATCAACCATGTGAACGGGAGACGTGTTCAAATATGTCTCAGTTTTCATACCCTGGTACTCGGGTGCAACATTCCAGACGCTTTACTAACACTCTCCCCACTTGGAGAGTCAGCGCCTTTAACCTCCTGTTTGGCCCAGTTTGCAATTTCTGCGGAAGATAAACAGGAATAGCGAGAACCAATGAGAGACTAGCTGGAGGTGTCTGGACTGGCAAATTTAACTCTCATTTCCCACCAGGAAGAGTAAATAACCAAAGGCTGAGCGTGCCGTGCCAGAACCAGATTAGAGCCTGAAGCCATCCTGCGGTGTTGCGGCCAGCTCACAAGAAAGCGACTTGAAGAAAGGAGCTCAGGGGCACTGTAATTCACAAACCTGCAGAGTTATAAATGACAGCTATCGTCCAAAAATATACTGAAGTAAGGCTGCCAAGAGGACTTGAAAGCGGGGCAGAAGTGCAGGAAACCGATTTCAGGAGGTAGACTGGAATTGCATTGAAAGCATAGGAAAAGAGGCAGAGCGTCCACAATGATGCACTTGGCCAAAAAGGGCGTATGCGTTTTTTCCTGAATATATTCAGGAAAAAACGCATACGCCCTTTTTGGCCAACCAAGCAAGCTTGCAAAGGAAATCTGCACTACAATGAAGTCTCACTTCCCCCCGGTCAAAAGGGCCATCTGAAAAAAGTGTAAAATCCAGAAAGGCAGGACAGGCCATGGAGAACTGGGAGCCTTGTTATGCTGATGGGCGGGATGTAAATTGCCAACAGACACTCGGGAGAAGTGTATGGTGTTTCCTGAAACATCTAAAAAACAAAGCAACAGAGCCTAGGGCACTTCCACTTATGGTCCTATAGCTTAGGGAAATTAAAATCAAAAAGACACAGCCACCCCAAAGTTTGGGACGCCTCTGTTTACAAGAACCTCGTTTACCGTACAAGTTCAATATCACAGAAAGTGAAAAATGGATAAAGAACTTGTGGTACTTACGTACAATGCAGTATCACTCAGCAATGAAATCTATGTCATCAGGCCCGTAGCAGCATAATGAGTGGATTCAGGTACGATGATTCTAACTGAAATAAGTCACACAGAAAAAGAAACATCATAAGATATCACTAATACACGGAATGTAAACTTGGCTACACAGGAACTGAATCTCAAAACAGAACAGGGTCTCAAATTTAGAAAACCAACTTATGCTTGCTTAAGGGGAAAGGTGAGTTGGGGTGCTGCATAAAACCAGAGATTGAAATGAGCACAGATAAAGTTCCTTAAGCCAAATATGGAATAGACAAGAGCTACTCCATGCTCAACGAAATGGACTCAACACCGCATATTAAACGCCTAAGAATGTACCTGACTAGTAAGTATCTTAAAACCTATGGATTGCTATGTTTCCAAAAGAGAATCAAGCGTGTTTAAAGGGGCATAAATGCAGCAGTGATAGGATTGGAGAGGTTCGGTGAGCAAATGAAGTCCCTTTGAAGTCATATTGCATGGTACCCATTACACGGGTCTCAACTCTCCAGGTTTAAGGTATTCTTCCTTCAGCTACAAAATGCATGTGGAACCTAGAGTATGATCAACCATGTGATCGGGAGACGTGTTCAAATATGTCTCAGTTTTCATACCCTGGTACTCGGGTGCAACATTCCAGACGCTTTACTAACACTCTCCCGACTTGGAGAGTCAGTCCCTTTAAACTCCTGTTTGGCCCAGTTTGCAATTTCTGCGGAAGATGAACAGGAATAGCGAGAACCAATGAGAGACTAGCTGGAGGTGTCTGGACGGGCAAATTTAACTCTCATTTCCCTCCAGCAAGAGGAATTAACCAAAGGCTCAGCGTGCCGTGCCGGAACCAGATTAGGGCCTGAAACCATCCTGCGGTGTTGCGGCCAGCTCACAAGAAAGCGAGTTGAAGAAAGGAGCTCAGGGGCACTGTAATTCACAAACCTGCAGAGTTATAAATGACAGCTATCGTCCAAAAATATACTGAAGTAAGGCTGCCAAGAGGACTTGAAAGCGGGGCAGAATTTCAGGAAACCGATTTCAGGAGGTAGACTGGAATTGCATTGAAAGCATAGGAAAAGAGGCAGAACGTCCACAATGATGCACTTGGCCAAAAAGGGCGTATGCGTTTTTTCCTGAATATATTCAGGAAAAAACGCATACGCCCTTTTTGGCCAACCAAGCAAGCTTGCAAAGGAAATCTGCACTACAATGAAGTCTCACTTCCCCCCGGTCAAATGGGTCATCTGAAAAAAGTGTAAAATCCAGAAAGGCAGGACAGGCCATGGAGAACTGGGAGCCTTGTTATGCTGATGGGCGGGATGTAAATTGCCAACAGACACTCGGGAGAAGTGTATGGTGTTTCCTGAAACATCTAAAAAACAAAGCAACAGAGCCTAGGGCACTTCCACTTATGGTCCTATAGCTTAGGGAAATTAAAATCAAAAAGACAGAGCCACCCCAAAGTTTGGGACGGCTCTGATTACAAGAACCTCGTTTACAGTACAAGTTCAACATCGCAGAAAGTGAAAAATGGATAAAGAAGTTGTGGTATTTACTTACAAAGCAATATCACTCAGCAATGAAATCTATGTCATCAGGCCCGTAGCAGCATAATGAGTGGATTCAGGTACGATGATTCTAACTGAAATAAGTCACACAGAAAAAGAAACATCATAAGATATCACTAATACACGGAATGTAAACTTGGCTACACAGGAACTGAATTACAGAACAGAACAGGGTCTCAATTTTAGAAAACCAACTTATGCTTGCTTAAGGGGAAAGGTGAGTTGGGGTGCTGCATAAAACCAGAGATTGAAATGAGCACAGATAAAGTTCTATAAGCCAAATATGGAATAGACAAGAGCTACTCCTTGCTCAACGAAATGGACTCAACACCCCATATTCAACGCCTAGGAATATACCTGCCTAGTAAGAATCATAAAAGCTATGGATTTATATATCTCTGTAAGAGAATCAAGAGTGTGTACAGCGGCATTAAAGCAGTGAAAATCAGCTAAATCCCATATTAAAAATAAATTTCTTAAACAAAACACAATGACAGTGAAATAGAGAGCAATACTTAAGTAATTCATTCAAGGCTTCTGAGGCAACCTGCATTTACCATATCTACACCCAGAGCTGGGTGACATATAAGGCTGAACACTTCGGGCTCATAAGATTGGTGAGGTTTGGTGAGCAAATGCAGACCCTTTGAAGTCATATTGCATGGTACCCATTCCACGGGTTTCAACTACCCAGGTTTAAGGTATTCTTCCTTCAGCTAAAACATGCATGTGGAACCTAGAGTATGATCAACCATGTGATCGGGAGACGTGTTCAAATATGTCTCAGTTTTCGTACCCTGGTACTCGGGTGCAACATTCCAGACGCTTTACTAACACTCTCCCAACTTGGAGAGTCAGTCCCTTTAACCTCCTGTTTGGCCCAGTTTGCAATTTCTGCGGAAGATGAACAGGAATAGCGAGAACCAATGAGAGACTAGCTGGAGGTGTCTGGACGGGCAAATTTAACTCTCATTTCCCACCAGGAAGAGGAATTAACCAAAGGCTCAGCGTGCCGTGCCGGAACCAGATTAGGGCCTGAAACCATCCTGCGGTGTTGTGGCCAGGTCACAAGAAAGCGAATTGAAGAAAGGAGCTCAGGGGCACTGTAATTCACAAACCTGCAGAGTTATAAATGACAGCTATCGTCCAAAAATATACTGCAGTAAGGCTGCCAAGAGGACTTGAAAGCGGGGCAGAATTGCAGGAAACCGATTTCAGGAGGTAGACTGGAATTGCATTGAAAGCATAGGAAAAGAGGCAGAACGTCCACAATGATGCACTTGGCCAAAAAGGGCGTATGCGTTTTTTCCTGAATATATTCAGGAAAAAACGCATACGCACTTTTTGGCCAACCAAGCAAATTTGCAAAGGAAATCTGCACTACAATAAAGTCTCACTTCCCCCAGGTCAAAAGGGCCATCTGAAAAAAGTGTAAAATCCAGAAAGGCAGGACAGGCCATGGAGAACTGGGAGCCTTGTTATGCTGATGGGCGGGATGTCAATTGCCAACAGACACTCGGGAGACGTGTATGGTGTTTCCTGAAACATCTAAAACACAAAGCAACAGAGCCTAGGGCACTTCCACTTATGCTCCTATAGCTTAGGGAAATTAAAATCAAAAAGACACAGCCACCCCAAAGTTTGGGACGCCTCTGTTTACAAGAACCTCGTTTACCATACAAGTTCAATATCACAGAAAGTGAAAAATGGATAAAGAACTTGTGGTACTTACGTACAATGCAGTATCACTCAGCAATGAAATCTATGTCATCAGGCCCGTAGCAGCATAATGAGTGGATTCAGGTACGATGATACTAACTGAAATAAGTCACACAGAAAAAGAAACATCATAAGATATCACTAATACACGGAATGTAAACTTGGCTACACAGGAACTGAATTCCAAAACAGAACAGGGTCTCAAATTTAGAAAACCAACTTATGCTTGCTTAAGGGGAAAGTTGAGTTGGGGTGCTGCATAAAACCAGAGATTGAAATGAGCACAGATAAAGTTCCTTAAGCCAAATATGGAATAGACAAGAGCTACTCCTTGCTCAACGAAATGGACTCAACACCCCATATTAAACGCCTAAGAATGTACCTGACTAGTAAGTATCTTAAAACCTATGGATTGCTTGTCTCCGAAAGAGAATCAAGCGTGTGTACAGGGGCATAAACGCAGCAGTGATAGGATTGGAGAGGTTCGGTGAGAAAATGAAGACCCTTTGAAGTCATATTGCATGGTACCCATTCCACGGGTTTCAACTACCCAGGTTTAAGGTATTCTTCCTTCAGCTAAAACATGCATGTGGAACCCAGAGTATGATCAACCATGTGATAGGGAGACGCGTTCAAATATGTCTCAGTTTTTGTACCCTGGTACTCGGGTGCAACATTCCAGACGCTTTCCTAACACTCTCCCGACTTGGAGACTCAGTCCCTTTAACCTCCTGTATGGCCTAGTTTGCAATTTCTGCGGAAGATAAACAGGAATAGCGAGAACCAATGAGAGACTAGCTGGAGGTGTCTGGACGGGCAAATTTAACTCTCATTTCCCACCAGGAAGAGGAATTAACCAAAGGCTCAGCTTGACGTGCCGGAACCAGATTAGTGCCTGACGCCATCCTGCGGTGTTGCGGCCAGGTCACAAGAAAGCGAATTGAAGAAAGGAGCTCAGGGACACTGTAATTCACAAACCTGCAGAGTTATAAATGACAGCTATCGTCCAAAAATATACTGAAGTAAGGCTGCCAAGAGGACTTGAAAGCGGGGCAGAATTGCAGGAAACCGATTTCAGGAGGTAGACTGGAATTGCATTGAAAGCATAGGAAAAGAGGCAGAACGTCCACAATGATGCACTTGGCCAAAAAGGGCGTATGCGTTTTTTCCTGAATATATTCAGGAAAAAACGCATACGCCCTTTTTGGCCAACCAAGCAAATTTGCAAAGGAAATCTGCACTACAATAAAGTCTCACTTCCCCCAGGTCAAAAGGGCCATCTGAAAAAAGTGTAAAATCCAGAAAGGCAGGACAGGCCATGGAGAACTGGGAGCCTTGTTATGCTGATGGGCAGGATGTCAATTGCCAACAGACACTCGGGAGACGTGTATGGTGTTTCCTGAAACATCTAAAAAACAAAGCAACAGAGCCTAGGGCACTTCCACTTATGCTCCTATAGCTTAGGGAAATTAAAATCAAAAAGACACAGCCACCCCAAAGTTTGGGACGCCTCTGTTTACAAGAACCTCGTTTACCATACAAGTTCAATATCACAGAAAGTGAAAAATGGATAAAGAACTTGTGGTACTTACGTACAATGCAGTATCACTCAGCAATGAAATCTATGTCATCAGGCCCGTAGCAGCATAATGAGTGGATTCAGGTACGATGATACTAACTGAAATAAGTCACACAGAAAAAGAAACATCATAAGATATCACTAATACACGGAATGTAAACTTGGCTACACAGGAACTGAATTCCAAAACAGAACAGGGTCTCAAATTTAGAAAACCTAGTTATGCTTGCTTAAGGGGAAAGGTGAGTTGGGGTGCTGCATAAAACCAGAGATTGAAATGAGCACAGATAAAGTTCCTTAAGCCAAATATGGAATAGACAAGAGCTACTCCTTGCTCAACGAAACGGACTCAACACCCCATATTAAACGCCTAAGAATGTACCTGACTAGTAAGTATCTTAAAACCTATGGATTGCTATGTCTCCAAAAGAGAACCAAGCGTGTGTACAGGGGCATAAACGCAGCAGTGATAGGATTGGAGAGGTTCGGTGAGCAAATGAAGACCCTTTGAAGTCATATTGCATGGTACCCATTACACGGGTCTCAACTCTCCAGGTTTAAGGTATTCTTCCTTCAGCTAAAACATGCATGTGGAACCCAGAGTATGATCAACCATGTGAACGGGAGACGTGTTCAAATATGTCTCAGTTTTCCTCCCCTGGTACTCGGGTGCAACATTCCAGACGCTTTACTAACACTCTCCCCACTTGGAGAGTCAGCGCCTTTAACCTCCTGTTTGGCCCAGTTTGCAATTTCTGCGGAAGATGAACAGGAATAGGGAGAACCAATGAGAGACTAGCTGGAGGTGTCTGGATGGGCAAATTTAACTCTCATTTCCCACCAGCAAGAGGAATTAACCAAAGGCTCAGCGTGCCATGCCAGAACCAGATTAGGGCCTGAAGCCATCCTGCGGTGTTGCGGCCAGCTCAATAGAAAGGGAGTTGAAGAAAGTAGCTCAGGGGCACTGTAATTCACAAACCTGCAGAGTTATAAATGACAGCTATCGTCCAAAAATATACTGAAGTAAGGCTGCCAAGAGGACTTGAAAGCGGGGCAGAATTGCAGGAAACCGATTTCAGGAGGTAGACTGGAATTGCATTGAAAGCATAGGAAAAGAGGCAGAACGTCTACAATGATGCACTTGGCCAAAAAGGGCATATGCGTTTTTTCCTGAATATATTCAGGAAAAAACGCATACGCACTTTTTGGCCAACCAAGCAAGCTTGCAAAGGAAATCTGCACTACAATGAAGTCTCACTTCCCCCAGGTCAAAAGGGCCATCTGAAAAAAGTGTAAAATCCAGAAAGGCAGGACAGGCCATGGAGAACTGGGAGCCTTGTTATGCTGATGGGCGGGATGTAAATTGCCAACAGACACTCGGGAGAAGTGTATGGTGTTTCCTGAAACATCTAAAAAACAAAGCAACAGAGCCTAGGGCACTTCCACTTATGGTCCTATAGCTTAGGGAAATTAAAATCAAAAAGACACAGCCACCCCAAAGTTTGGGATGCCTCTGTTTACAAGAACCTCGTTTACAGTACAAGTTCAACATCGCAGAAAGTAAAAAATGGATAAAGAAGTTGTGATATTTACTTACAAAGCAATATCACTCAGCAATGAAATCTATGTCATCAGGCCCGTAGCAGCATAATGAGTGGATTCAGGTACGATGATTCTAACTGAAATAAGTCACACAGAAAAAGAAACATCATAAGATATCACTAATACACGGAATGTAAACTTGGCTACACATGAACTGAATTCCAAAACAGAACAGGGTCTCAAATTTAGAAAACCAACTTATGCTTGCTTAAGGGGAAAGGTGAGTTGGGGTGCTGCATAAAACCAGAGATTGAAATGAGCACAGATAAAGTTCCTTAAGCCAAATATGGAATAGACAAGAGCTACTCCTTGCTCAACGAAATGGACTCAACACCCCATATTAAATGCCTATGAATTTACCTGACTAGTAAGTATCTTAAAACCTATGGATTGCTATGTCTCCAAAAGAGAATCAAGCGTGTGTACAGGGGCATAAACGCAGCAGTGATAGGATTGGAGAGGTTCGGTGAGCAAATGAAGACCCTTTGAAGTCATATTGCATGGTACCCATTCCACGGGTCTCAACTCTCCAGGTTTAAGGTATTCTTCCTTCAGCTAAAACATGCATGTGGAACCCAGAGTATGATCAACCATGTGAACGGGAGACGTGTTCAAATATGTCTCAGTTTTCATACCCTGGTACTCGGGTGCAACATTCCAGACGCTTTACTAACACTCTCCCCACTTGGAGAGTCAGCGCCTTTAACCTCCTGTTTGGCCCAGTTTGCAATTTCTGCGGAAGATAAACAGGAATAGCGAGAACCAATGAGAGACTAGCTGGAGGTGTCTGGACTGGCAAATTTAACTCTCATTTCCCACCAGGAAGAGTAAATAACCAAAGGCTGAGCGTGCCGTGCCAGAACCAGATTAGGGCCTGAAGCCATCCTGCGGTGTTGCGGCCAGCTCACAAGAAAGCGAGTTGAAGAAAGGAGCTCAGGGGCACTGTAATTCACAAACCTGCAGAGTTATAAATGACAGCTATCGTCCAAAAATATACTGAAGTAAGGCTGCCAAGAGGACTTGAAAGCGGGGCAGAAGTGCAGGAAACCGATTTCAGGAGGTAGACTGGAATTGCATTGAAAGCATAGGAAAAGAGGCAGAGCGTCCACAATGATGCACTTGGCCAAAAAGGGCGTATGCGTTTTTTCCTGAATATATTCAGGAAAAAACGCATACGCCCTTTTTGGCCAACCAAGCAAGCTTGCAAAGGAAATCTGCACTACAATGAAGTCTCACTTCCCCCCGGTCAAAAGGGCCATCTGAAAAAAGTGTAAAATCCAGAAAGGCAGGACAGGCCATGGAGAACTGGGAGCCTTGTTATGCTGATGGGCGGGATGTAAATTGCCAACAGACACTCGGGAGAAGTGTATGGTGTTTCCTGAAACATCTAAAAAACAAAGCAACAGAGCCTAGGGCACTTCCACTTATGGTCCTATAGCTTAGGGAAATTAAAATCAAAAAGACACAGCCACCCCAAAGTTTGGGATGCCTCTGTTTACAAGAACCTCGTTTACAGTACAAGTTCAACATCGCAGAAAGTAAAAAATGGATAAAGAAGTTGTGATATTTACTTACAAAGCAATATCACTCAGCAATGAAATCTATGTCATCAGGCCCGTAGCAGCATAATGAGTGGATTCAGGTACGATGATTCTAACTGAAATAAGTCACACAGAAAAAGAAACATCATAAGATATCACTAATACACGGAATGTAAACTTGGCTACACATGAACTGAATTCCAAAACAGAACAGGGTCTCAAATTTAGAAAACCAACTTATGCTTGCTTAAGGGGAAAGGTGAGTTGGGGTGCTGCATAAAACCAGAGATTGAAATGAGCACAGATAAAGTTCCTTAAGCCAAATATGGAATAGACAAGAGCTACTCCTTGCTCAACGAAATGGACTCAACACCCCATATTAAATGCCTATGAATTTACCTGACTAGTAAGTATCTTAAAACCTATGGATTGCTATGTCTCCAAAAGAGAATCAAGCGTGTGTACAGGGGCATAAACGCAGCAGTGATAGGATTGGAGAGGTTCGGTGAGCAAATGAAGACCCTTTGAAGTCATATTGCATGGTACCCATTCCACGGGTCTCAACTCTCCAGGTTTAAGGTATTCTTCCTTCAGCTAAAACATGCATGTGGAACCCAGAGTATGATCAACCATGTGAACGGGAGACGTGTTCAAATATGTCTCAGTTTTCATACCCTGGTACTCGGGTGCAACATTCCAGACGCTTTACTAACACTCTCCCCACTTGGAGAGTCAGCGCCTTTAACCTCCTGTTTGGCCCAGTTTGCAATTTCTGCGGAAGATAAACAGGAATAGCGAGAACCAATGAGAGACTAGCTGGAGGTGTCTGGACTGGCAAATTTAACTCTCATTTCCCACCAGGAAGAGTAAATAACCAAAGGCTGAGCGTGCCGTGCCAGAACCAGATTAGGGCCTGAAGCCATCCTGCGGTGTTGCGGCCAGCTCACAAGAAAGCGAGTTGAAGAAAGGAGCTCAGGGGCACTGTAATTCACAAACCTGCAGAGTTATAAATGACAGCTATCGTCCAAAAATATACTGAAGTAAGGCTGCCAAGAGGACTTGAAAGCGGGGCAGAAGTGCAGGAAACCGATTTCAGGAGGTAGACTGGAATTGCATTGAAAGCATAGGAAAAGAGGCAGAGCGTCCACAATGATGCACTTGGCCAAAAAGGGCGTATGCGTTTTTTCCTGAATATATTCAGGAAAAAACGCATACGCCCTTTTTGGCCAACCAAGCAAGCTTGCAAAGGAAATCTGCACTACAATGAAGTCTCACTTCCCCCCGGTCAAAAGGGCCATCTGAAAAAAGTGTAAAATCCAGAAAGGCAGGACAGGCCATGGAGAACTGGGAGCCTTGTTATGCTGATGGGCGGGATGTAAATTGCCAACAGACACTCGGGAGAAGTGTATGGTGTTTCCTGAAACATCTAAAAAACAAAGCAACAGAGCCTAGGGCACTTCCACTTATGGTCCTATAGCTTAGGGAAATTAAAATCAAAAAGACACAGCCACCCCAAAGTTTGGGACGCCTCTGTTTACAAGAACCTCGTTTACCGTACAAGTTCAATATCACAGAAAGTGAAAAATGGATAAAGAACTTGTGGTACTTACGTACAATGCAGTATCACTCAGCAATGAAATCTATGTCATCAGGCCCGTAGCAGCATAATGAGTGGATTCAGGTACGATGATTCTAACTGAAATAAGTCACACAGAAAAAGAAACATCATAAGATATCACTAATACACGGAATGTAAACTTGGCTACACAGGAACTGAATCCCAAAACAGAACAGGGTCTCAAATTTAGAAAACCAACTTATGCTTGCTTAAGGGGAAAGGTGAGTTGGGGTGCTGCATAAAACCAGAGATTGGAATGAGCACAGATAAAGTTCCTTAAGCCAAATATGGAATAGACAAGAGCTACTCCTTGCTCAACGAAATGGACTCAACACCGCATATTAAACGCCTAAGAATGTACCTGACTAGTAAGTATCTTAAAACCTATGGATTGCTATGTTTCCAAAAGAGAATCAAGCGTGTTTAAAGGGGCATAAATGCAGCAGTGATAGGATTGGAGAGGTTCGGTGAGCAAATGAAGTCCCTTTGAAGTCATATTGCATGGTACCCATTACACGGGTCTCAACTCTCCAGGTTTAAGGTATTCTTCCTTCAGCTACAACATGCATGTGGAACCTAGAGTATGATCAACCATGTGATCGGGAGACGTGTTCAAATATGTCTCAGTTTTCATACCCTGGTACTCGGGTGCAACATTCCAGACGCTTTACTAACACTCTCCCGACTTGGAGAGTCAGTCCCTTTAAACTCCTGTTTGGCCCAGTTTGCAATTTCTGCGGAAGATGAACAGGAATAGCGAGAACCAATGAGAGACTAGCTGGAGGTGTCTGGACGGGCAAATTTAACTCTCATTTCCCACCAGGAAGAGGAATTAACCAAAGGCTCAACGTGCCGTGCCGGAAACAGATTAGGGCCTGAAGCCATCATGCGGTGTTGCGGCCAGCTCACAAGAAAGTGAGTTGAGGAAAGGAGCTCAGGGGCACTGTAATTCACAAATCTGCAGAGTTATAAATGACAGCTATCGTCCAAAAATATACTGAAGTAAGGCTGCCAAGAGGACTTGAAAGCGGGGAAGAATTGCAGGAAACCGATTTCAGGAGGTAGACTGGAATTGCATTGAAAGCATAGGAAAAGAGGCAGAACGTCCACAATGATGCACTTGGCCAAAAAGGGCGTATGCGTTTTTTCCTGAATATATTCAGGAAAAAACGCATACGCCCTTTTTGGCCAACCAAGCAAGCTTGCAAAGGAAACCTGCACTACAATGAAGTCTCACTTCCCCCCGGTCAAAAGGGCCATCTGAAAAAAGTGTAAAATCCAGAAAGGCAGGACAGGCCATGGAGAACTGGGAGCCTTGTTATGCTGATGGGCGGGATGTAAATTGCCAACAGACACTCGGGAGAAGTGTATGTTGTTTCCTGAAACATCTAAAAAACAAAGCAACAGAGCCTACGGCACTTCCACATATGGTCCTATAGCTTGGGGAAATTAAAATCAAAAAGACACAGCCACCCCAAAGTTTGGGACGCCTCTGTTTACAAGAACCTCGTTTACAGTAGAAGTTCAATATCACAGAAAGAGAAAAATGGATAAAGAACTTGTGGTACTTACGTACAATGCAGTATGACTCAGCAATGAAATCTATGTCATCAGGCCCGTAGCAGCATAATGAGTGGATTCAGGTACGATGATTCTAACTGAAATAAGTCACACAGAAAAAGAAACATCATAAGATATCACTAATACACGGAATGTAAACTTGGCTACACAGGAACTGAATTCCAAAACAGAACAGGGTCTCAAATTTAGAAAACCAACTTATGCTTGCTTAAGGGGAAAGGTGAGTTGGGGTGCTGCATAAAACCAGAGATTGAAATGAGCAAAGATAAAGTTCCTTAAGCCAAATATGGAATAGACAAGAGCTACTCCTTGCTCAACGAAATGGACTCAACACCGCATATTAAACTCCTAAGAATGTACCTGACTAGTAAGTATCTTAAAACCTATGGATTGCTATGTTTCCAAAAGAGAATCAAGCGTGTTTAAAGGGGCATAAATGCAGCAGTGATAGGATTGGAGAGGTTCGGTGAGCAAATGAAGTCCCTTTGAAGTCATATTGCATGGTACCCATTACACGGGTCTCAACTCTCCAGGTTTAAGGTATTCTTCCTTCAGCTACAACATGCATGTGGAACCTAGAGTATGATCAACCATGTGATCGGGAGACGTGTTCAAATATGTCTCAGTTTTCATACCCTGGTACTCGGGTGCAACATTCCAGACGCTTTACTAACACTCTCCCGACTTGGAGAGTCAGTCCCTTTAAACTCCTGTTTGGCCCAGTTTGCAATTTCTGCGGAAGATGAACAGGAATAGCGAGAACCAATGAGAGACTAGCTGGAGGTGTCTGGACGGGCAAATTTAACTCTCATTTCCCACCAGGAAGAGGAATTAACCAAAGGCTCAACGTGCCGTGCCGGAAACAGATTAGGGCCTGAAGTCATCATGCGGTGTTGCGGCCAGCTCACAAGAAAGTGAGTTGAGGAAAGGAGCTCAGGGGCACTGTAATTCACAAATCTGCAGAGTTATAAATGACAGCTATCGTCCAAAAATATACTGAAGTAAGGCTGCCAAGAGGACTTGAAAGCGGGGAAGAATTGCAGGAAACCGATTTCAGGAGGTAGACTGGAATTGCATTGAAAGCATAGGAAAAGAGGCAGAACGTCCACAATGATGCACTTGGCCAAAAAGGGCGTATGCGTTTTTTCCTGAATATATTCAGGAAAAAACGCATACGCCCTTTTTGGCCAACCAAGCAAGCTTGCAAAGGAAACCTGCACTATAATGAAGTCTCACTTCCCCCCGGTCAAAAGGGCCATCTGAAAAAAGTGTAAAATCCAGAAAGGCAGGACAGGCCATGGAGAACTGGGAGCCTTGTTATGCTGATGGGCGGGATGTAAATTGCCAACAGACACTCGGGAGAAGTGTATGTTGTTTCCTGAAACATCTAAAAAACAAAGCAACAGAGCCTACGGCACTTCCACATATGGTCCTATAGCTTGGGGAAATTAAAATCAAAAAGACACAGCCACCCCAAAGTTTGGGACGCCTCTGTTTACAAGAACCTCGTTTACAGTAGAAGTTCAATATCACAGAAAGAGAAAAATGGATAAAGAACTTGTGGTACTTACGTACAATGCAGTATCACTCAGCAATGAAATCTATGTCATCAGGCCCATAGCAGCATAATGAGTGGATTCAGATACGATGATTCTAACTGAAATAAGTCACACAGAAAAAGAAACATCATAAGATATCACTAATACACGGAATGTAGACTTGGCTACACAGGAACTGAATTCCAAAACAGAACAGGGTCTCAAATTTAGAAAACCAACTTATGCTTGCTTAAGGGGAAAGGTGAGTTGGGGTGCTGCATAAAACCAGAGACTGAAATGGGCACAGATAAAGTTCCTTAAGCCAAATATGGAATAGACAAGAGCTACTCCTTACTCAACGAAATGGACACAACACACCATATTAAACGCCTAAGAATGTACCTGACTAGTAAGTATCTTAAAACCTATGGATTGCTATGTCTCCAAAAGAGAATCAAGCGTGTGTACAGGGGCATAAACGCAGCAGTGATAGGATTGGAGAGGTTCGGTGAACAAATGAAGACCCTTTGAAGTCATATTGCATGGTACCCATTTCACGGGTCTCAACTCTCCAGGTTTAAGGTATTCTTCCTTCAGCTAAAACATGCATGTGGAACCCAGAGTATGATCAACCATGTAAACGGGAGACGTTTTCAAATATGTCTCAGTTTTCATACCCTGGTACTCGGGTGCAACATTCCAGACGCTTTACTAACACTCTCCCGACTTGGAGAGTCAGTCCCTTTAACCTCCTGTTTGGCCCAGTTTGCAATTTCTGCGGAAGATGAACAGGAATAGCGAGAACCAATGAGAGACTAGCTGGAGGTGTCTGGACGGGCAAATTTAACTCTCATTTCCCACCAGGAAGAGGAAATAACCAAAGGCTCAGCGTGCCGTGCCAGAATCAGATTAGGGCCTGAAGCCATCCTGCGGTGTTGCGGCCAGCTCAAAAGAAAGCGAGATGAAGAAAGGAGCTCAGGGGCACTGTAATTCACAAACCTGCAGAGTTATAAATGACAGCTATCGTCCAAAAATATACTGAAGTAAGGCTGCCAAGAGGACTTGAAAGCGCGGCAGAATTGCAAGAAATCGATTTCAGGAGGTAGACTGGAATTGCATTGAAAGCATAGGAAAAGAGGCAGAACGTCCACAATGATGCACTTGGCCAAAAAGGGCGTATGCGTTTTTTCCTGAATATAGTCAGCGCCTTTAACCTCCTGTTTGGCCCAGTTTGCAATTTCTGCGGAAGATGAACAGGAATAGCGAGAACCAATGAGAGACTAGCTGGAGGTGTCTGGACGGGCAAATTTAACTCTCATTTCCCACCAGGAAGAGGGAATAACCAAAGGCTCAGCGTGCCGTGCCAGAACCACATTAGGGCCTGAAGCCATCCTGTGGTGTTGCGGCCAGCTCAAAAGAAAGCGAGTTGAAGAAAGGAACTCAGGGGCACTGTAATTCACAAACCTGCAGAGTTATAAATGACAGCTATCGTCCAAAAATATACTGAAGTAAGGCTGCCAAGAGGACTTGAAAGCGGGGCAGAATTTCAGGAAACCGATTTCAGGAGGTAGACTGGAATTGCATTGAAAGCATAGGAAAAGAGGCAGAACGTCCACAATGATGCACTTGGCCAAAAAGGGCGTATGCGTTTTTTCCTGAATATATTCAGGAAAAAATGCATACGCCCTTTTTGGCCAACCAAGCAAGCTTGCAAAGGAAATCTGCACTACAATGAAGTCTCACTTCCCCCCCGGTCAAAAGGGCCATCTGAAAAAAGTGTAAAATCCAGAAAGGCAGGACAGGCCATGGAGAACTGGGAGCCTTGTTATGCTGATGGGCAGGATGTAAATTGCCAACAGACACTCAGGAAAAGTGTATGGTGTTTCAAGAAACATCTAAAAAACAAAGCAACAGAGCCTAGGGCACTTCCACTTATGGTCCAATAGCTTAGGGAAATTAAAATCAAAAAGACACAGGCACCCCAAAGTTTGGAACGGCTCTGTTTACAAGAACCTCGTTTACAGTACAAGTTCAACATCGCAGAAAGTGAAAAATGGATAAAGAAGTTGTGGTATTTACTTACAAAGCAATATCACTCAGCAATGAAATCTATGTCATCAGGCCATTAGCAGCACAATGAGTGGATTCAGGTATGATGATTCTAACTGAAATAAGTCACACAGAAAAAGGAACATCATAAGATATCACTAATACACAGAATGTAAACTTGGCTACACAGGAACTGAATTACAGAACAGAACAGGGTCTCAAATTTAGAAAACCAACTTATGCTTGCTTAAGGGTAAAGTTGAGTTGGGGTGCTGCATAAAACCAGAGATTGAAATGAGCACAGATAAAGTTCCTTAAGCCAAATATGGAATAGACAAGAGCTACTCCTTGCTCAACGAAATGGACTCAACACCCCATATTAAACGCCTAAGAATGTACCTGACTAGTAAGTATCTTAAAACCTATGGATTGCTATGTCTCCGAAAGTGAATCAAGCATGTGTACAGGGGCATAAACGCAGCAGTGATAGGATTGGAGAGGTTCGGTGAGCAAATGAAGACTCTTTGAAGTCATATTGCATGGTACCCATTCCACGGGTTTCAACTACCCAGGTTTAAGGTATTCTTCCTTCAGCTAAAACATGCATGTGGAACCTAGAGTATGATCAACCATGTGATCGCGAGACGTGTTCAAATATGTCTCAGTTTTCGTACCCTGGTACTCGGGTGCAACATTCCAGACGCTTTACTAACACTCTCCCGACTTCGAGAGTCAGTCCCTTTAACCTCCTGTTTGGCCCAGTTTGCAATTTCTGCGGAAGATGAACAGGAATAGTGAGAACCAATGAGAGACTAGCTGGAGGTGTCTGGACGGGCAAATTTAACTCTCATTTCCCACCAGGAAGAGGAAATAACCAAAGGCTCAGCGTGCCGTGCCAGAACCACATTAGGGCCTGAAGCCATCCTGCGGTGTTGCGGCCAGCTCAAATGAAAGCGAGATGAAGAAAGGAGCTCAGGGGCACTGTAATTCACAAACCTGCAGAGTTATAAATGACAGCTATCGTCCAAAAATATACTGAAGTAACGCTGCCAAGAGGACTTGAATGTGCGGCAGAATTGCAGGAAACCGATTTCAGGAGGTAGACTGGAATTGCATTGAAAGCATAGGAAAAGAGGCAGAACGTCCACAATGATGCACTTGGCCAAAAAGGGCGTATGCGTTTTTTCTAGAATATATTCAGGAAAAAACGCATACGCCCTTTTTGGCCAACCAAGCAAGCTTGCAAAGAAATCTGCACTACAATGAAGTCTCACTTCTCCCCGGACAAAAGGGCCATCTGAAAAAAGTGTAAAATCCAGAAACGCAGGACAGGCCTTGGAGAACTGGGAGCCTTGTTATGCTGATGGGCGGGATGTAAATTGCCAACAGACACTCGGGAGAAGTGTATGGTGTTTCCTGAAACATCTAAAAAACAAAGCAACAGAGCCTAGGGCACTTCCACTTATGGTCCTATAGTTTATGGAAATTAAAATCAAAAAGACACAGCCACCCCAAAGTTTGGGATGGCTTTGTTTACAAGAACCTCATATACGGTACAAGTTCAATATCACAGAAAGTGAAAAATGGATAAAGAAGTTGTGGTACTTATGTACAATGCAATATCACTCAGCAATGAAATCTATGTCATCAGGCCCGTAGCAGCATAATGAGTGGATTAAGTACGATGAATCTAACTGAAATAAGTCACACAGAGAAAGAAACATCATAAGATATCAGTAATACACGGAATGTAAACTTGGCTACACAGGAACTGAATTCCAAAACAGAACAGGGTCTCAAATTTAGAAAACCAACTTATGCTTGCTTAAGGGGAAAGGTGAGTTGGGGTGCTGCATAAAACCAGAGATTGAAATGAGCACAGATAAAGTTCCTTAAGCCAAATATGGAATAGATAAGAGCTACTCCTTGCTCAACGAAATGGACTCAACACCCCATATTAAACGCCTAAGAATGTACCTGACTAGTAAGTATCTTAAAACCTATGGATTGCTATGTCTCCGAAAGAGAATCAAGCGTGTGTACAGGGGCATAAACGCAGCAGTGATAGGATTGGAGAGGTTCGGTGAGCAAATGAAGACCCTTTGAAGTCATATTGCATGGTACCCATTCCACGGGGTTCAACTACCCAGGTTTAAGGTATTCTTCCTTCAGCTAAAACATGCATGTGGAACCTAGAGTATGATCAACCATGTGATAAGGAGACGCGTTCAAATATGTCTCAGTTTTCGTACCCTGGTACTCGGGTGCAACATTCCAGACGCTTTACTAACACTCTCCCGACTTGGAGACTCAGTCCCTTTAACCTCCTGTATGGCCTAGTTTGCAATTTCTGCGGAAGATGAACAGGAATAGCGAGAACCAATGAGAGACTAGCTGGAGGTGTCTGGACGGGCAAATTTAACTCTCATTTCCCACCAGGAAGAGGAATTAACCAAAGGCTCAGCTTGACGTGCCGGAACCAGATTAGGGCCTGACGCCATCCTGCGGTGTTGCGGCCAGGTCACAAGAAAGCGAATTGAAGAAAGGAGCTCAGGGGCACTGTAATTCACAAACTGCAGAGTTATAAATGACAGCTATCGTCCAAAAATATACTGAAGTAACGCTGCCAAGAGGACTTGAAAGCGGGGCAGAATTGCAGGAAACCGATTTCAGGAGGTAGACTGGAATTGCATTGAAAGCATAGGAAAAGAGGCAGAACGTCCACAATGATGCACTTGGCCAAAAAGGGCGTATGCGTTTTTTCCTGAATATATTCAGGAAAAAACGCATACGCCCTTTTTGGCCAACCAAGCAAGCTTGCAAAGGAAACCTGCACTACAATGAAGTCTCACTTCCCCCCGGTCAAAAGGGCCATCTGAAAAAAGTGTAAAATCCAGAAAGGCAGGACAGGCCATGGAGAACTGGGAGCCTTGTTATGCTGATGGGCGGGATGTAAATTGCCAACAGACACTCGGGAGAAGTGTATGTTGTTTCCTGAAACATCTAAAAAACAAAGCAACAGAGCCTACGGCACTTCCACATATGGTCCTATAGCTTGGGGAAATTAAAATCAAAAAGACACAGCCACCCCAAAGTTTGGGACGCCTCTGTTTACAAGAACCTCGTTTACAGTAGAAGTTCAATATCACAGAAAGAGAAAAATGGATAAAGAACTTGTGGTACTTACGTACAATGCAGTATCACTCAGCAATGAAATCTATGTCATCAGGCCCATAGCAGCATAATGAGTGGATTCAGATACGATGATTCTAACTGAAATAAGTCACACAGAAAAAGAAACATCATAAGATATCACTAATACACGGAATGTAGACTTGGCTACACAGGAACTGAATTCCAAAACAGAACAGGGTCTCAAATTTAGAAAACCAACTTATGCTTGCTTAAGGGGAAAGGTGAGTTGGGGTGCTGCATAAAACCAGAGACTGAAATGAGCACAGATAAAGTTCCTTAAGCCAAAAATGGAATAGACAAGAGCTACTCCTTACTCAACGAAATGGACACAACACACCATATTAAACGCCTAAGAATGTACCTGACTAGTAAGTATCTTAAAACCTATGGATTGCTATGTCTCCAAAAGAGAATCAAGCGTGTGTACAGGGGCATAAACGCAGCAGTGATAGGATTGGAGAGGTTCGGTGAACAAATGAAGACCCTTTGAAGTCATATTGCATGGTACCCATTTCACGGGTCTCAACTCTCCAGGTTTAAGGTATTCTTCCTTCAGCTAAAACATGCATGTGGAACCCAGAGTATGATCAACCATGTAAACGGGAGACGTTTTCAAATATGTCTCAGTTTTCATACCCTGGTACTCGGGTGCAACATTCCAGACGCTTTACTAACACTCTCCCGACTTGGAGAGTCAGTCCCTTTAACCTCCTGTTTGGCCCAGTTTGCAATTTCTGCGGAAGATGAACAGGAATAGCGAGAACCAATGAGAGACTAGCTGGAGGTGTCTGGACGGGCAAATTTAACTCTCATTTCCCACCAGGAAGAGGAAATAACCAAAGGCTCAGCGTGCCGTGCCAGAATCAGATTAGGGCCTGAAGCCATCCTGCGGTGTTGCGGCCAGCTCAAAAGAAAGCGAGATGAAGAAAGGAGCTCAGGGGCACTGTAATTCACAAACCTGCAGAGTTATAAATGACAGCTATCGTCCAAAAATATACTGAAGTAAGGCTGCCAAGAGGACTTGAAAGCGCGGGAGAATTGCAAGAAATCGATTTCAGGAGGTAGACTGGAATTGCATTGAAAGCATAGGAAAAGAGGCAGAACGTCCACAATGATGCACTTGGCCAAAAAGGGCGTATGCGTTTTTTCCTGAATATAGTCAGCGCCTTTAACCTCCTGTTTGGCCCAGTTTGCAATTTCTGCGGAAGATGAACAGGAATAGCGAGAACCAATGAGAGACTAGCTGGAGGTGTCTGGACGGGCAAATTTAACTCTCATTTCCCACCAGGAAGAGGGAATAACCAAAGGCTCAGCGTGCCGTGCCAGAACCACATTAGGGCCTGAAGCCATCCTGTGGTGTTGCGGCCAGCTCAAAAGAAAGCGAGTTGAAGAAAGGAACTCAGGGGCACTGTAATTCACAAACCTGCAGAGTTATAAATGACAGCTATCGTCCAAAAATATACTGAAGTAAGGCTGCCAAGAGGACTTGAAAGCGGGGCAGAATTTCAGGAAACCGATTTCAGGAGGTAGACTGGAATTGCATTGAAAGCATAGGAAAAGAGGCAGAACGTCCACAATGATGCACTTGGCCAAAAAGGGCGTATGCGTTTTTTCCTGAATATATTCAGGAAAAAATGCATACGCCCTTTTTGGCCAACCAAGCAAGCTTGCAAAGGAAATCTGCACTACAATGAAGTCTCACTTCCCCCCCGGTCAAAAGGGCCATCTGAAAAAAGTGTAAAATCCAGAAAGGCAGGACAGGCCATGGAGAACTGGGAGCCTTGTTATGCTGATGGGCAGGATGTAAATTGCCAACAGACACTCAGGAGAAGTGTATGGTGTTTCAAGAAACATCTAAAAAACAAAGCAACAGAGCCTAGGGCACTTCCACTTATGGTCCAATAGCTTAGGGAAATTAAAATCAAAAAGACACAGGCACCCCAAAGTTTGGAACGGCTCTGTTTACAAGAACCTCGTTTACAGTACAAGTTCAACATCACAGAAAGTGAAAAATGGATAAAGAAGTTGTGGTATTTACTTACAAAGCAATATCACTCAGCAATGAAATCTATGTCATCAGGCCATTAGCAGCACAATGAGTGGATTCAGGTATGATGATTCTAACTGAAATAAGTCACACAGAAAAAGGAACATCATAAGATATCACTAATACACAGAATGTAAACTTGGCTACACAGGAACTGAATTACAGAACAGAACAGGGTCTCAAATTTAGAAAACCAACTTATGCTTGCTTAAGGGTAAAGTTGAGTTGGGGTGCTGCATAAAACCAGAGATTGAAATGAGCACAGATAAAGTTCCTTAAGCCAAATATGGAATAGACAAGAGCTACTCCTTGCTCAACGAAATGGACTCAACACCCCATATTAAACGCCTAAGAATGTACCTGACTAGTAAGTATCTTAAAACCTATGGATTGCTATGTCTCCGAAAGTGAATCAAGCATGTGTACAGGGGCATAAACGCAGCAGTGATAGGATTGGAGAGGTTCGGTGAGCAAATGAAGACTCTTTGAAGTCATATTGCATGGTACCCATTCCACGGGTTTCAACTACCCAGGTTTAAGGTATTCTTCCTTCAGCTAAAACATGCATGTGGAACCTAGAGTATGATCAACCATGTGATCGCGAGACGTGTTCAAATATGTCTCAGTTTTCGTACCCTGGTACTCGGGTGCAACATTCCAGACGCTTTACTAACACTCTCCCGACTTCGAGAGTCAGTCCCTTTAACCTCCTGTTTGGCCCAGTTTGCAATTTCTGCGGAAGATGAACAGGAATAGTGAGAACCAATGAGAGACTAGCTGGAGGTGTCTGGACGGGCAAATTTAACTCTCATTTCCCACCAGGAAGAGGAAATAACCAAAGGCTCAGCGTGCCGTGCCAGAACCACATTAGGGCCTGAAGCCATCCTGCGGTGTTGCGGCCAGCTCAAATGAAAGCGAGATGAAGAAAGGAGCTCAGGGGCACTGTAATTCACAAACCTGCAGAGTTATAAATGACAGCTATCGTCCAAAAATATACTGAAGTAACGCTGCCAAGAGGACTTGAATGTGCGGCAGAATTGCAGGAAACCGATTTCAGGAGGTAGACTGGAATTGCATTGAAAGCATAGGAAAAGAGGCAGAACGTCCACAATGATGCACTTGGCCAAAAAGGGCGTATGCGTTTTTTCTAGAATATATTCAGGAAAAAACGCATACGCCCTTTTTGGCCAACCAAGCAAGCTTGCAAAGAAATCTGCACTACAATGAAGTCTCACTTCTCCCCGGACAAAAGGGCCATCTGAAAAAAGTGTAAAATCCAGAAACGCAGGACAGGCCATGGAGAACTGGGAGCCTTGTTATGCTGATGGGCGGGATGTAAATTGCCAACAGACACTCGGGAGAAGTGTATGGTGTTTCCTGAAACATCTAAAAAACAAAGCAACAGAGCCTAGGGCACTTCCACTTATGGTCCTATAGTTTAGGGAAATTAAAATCAAAAAGACACAGCCACCCCAAAGTTTGGGATGGCTTTGTTTAGAAGAACCTCATATATGGTACAAGTTCAATATCGCAGAAAGTGAAAAATGGATAAAGAAGTTGTGGTACTTATGTACAATGCAATATCACTCAGCAATGAAATCTATGTCATCAGGCCCGTAGCAGCATAATGAGTGGATTAAGTACGATGAATCTAACTGAAATAAGTCACACAGAGAAAGAAACATCATAAGATATCAGTAATACACGGAATGTAAACTTGGCTACACAGGAACTGAATTCCAAAACAGAACAGGGTCTCAAATTTAGAAAACCAACTTATGCTTGCTTAAGGGGAAAGGTGAGTTGGGGTGCTGCATAAAACCAGAGATTGAAATGAGCACAGATAAAGTTCTATAAGCCAAATATGGAATAGACAAGAGCTACTCCTTGCTCAACGAAATGGACTCAACACCCCATATTCAACGCCTAGGAATATACCTGCCTAGTAAGAATCATAAAAGCTATGGATTTATATATCTCTGTAAGAGAATCAAGAGTGTGTACAGCGGCATTAAAGCAGTGAAAATCAGCTAAATCCCATATTAAAAATAAATTTCTTAAACAAAACACAATGACAGTGAAATAGAGAGCAATACTTAAGTAATTCATTCAAGGTTTCTGAGGCAACCTGCATTTACCATATCTACACCCAGAGCTGGGTGACACATAAGGCTGAACACTTGGGGCTCATAAGATTGGTGAGGTTCGGTGAGCAAACGCAGACCCTTTGAAGTCATATTGCATGGTACCCATTCCACGGGTTTCAACTACCCAGGTTTAAGGTATTCTTCCTTCAGCTAAAACATGCATGTGGAACCTAGAGTATGATCAACCATGTGATCGGGAGACGTGTTCAAATATGTCTCAGTTTTCGTACCCTGGTACTCGGGTGCAACATTCCAGACGCTTTACTAACACTCTCCCCACTTGGAGAGTCAGTCCCTTTAACCTCCTGTTTGGCCCAGTTTGCAATTTCTGCGGAAGATGAACAGGAATAGCGAGAACCAATGAGAGACTAGCTGGAGGTGTCTGGACGGGCAAATTTAACTCTCATTTCCCACCAGGAAGACGTAATAACCAAAGGCTCAGCGTGCCGTGCCGGAACCAGATTAGGGCCTGAAACCATCCTGCGGTGTTGCGGCCAGGTCACAAGAAAGCGAATTGAAGAAAGGAGCTCAGGGGCACTGTAATTCACAAACCTGCAGAGTTATAAATGACAGCTATCGTCCAAAAATATACTGAAGTAAGGCTGCCAAGAGGACTTGAAAGCGGGGCAGAATTGCAGGAAACCGATTTCAGGAGGTAGACTGGAATTGCATTGAAAGCATAGGAAAAGAGGCAGAACGTCCACAATGATGCACTTGGCCAAAAAGGGCGTATGCGTTTTTTCCTGAATATATTCAGGAAAAAACGCATACGCCCTTTTTGGCCAACCAAGCAAGCTTGCAAAGGAAATCTGCACTACAATGAAGTCTCACATCCCCCCGGTCAAAAGGGCCATCTGAAAAAAGTGTAAAATCCAGAAAGGCAGGACAGGCCATGGAGAACTGGGAGCCTTGTTATGCTGATGGGTGGGATGTAAATTGCCAACAGCCACTTGGGAGAAGTGTATGGTGTTTCCTGAAACCTCTAGAAAACAAAGCAACAGAGCCTAGGGCACTTCCACTTATGGTCCTATAGCTTAGGGAAATTAAAATCAAAAAGACACAGCCACCCCAAAGTTTGGGACTCCTCTGTTTACAAGAACCTCGTTTACCGTACAAGTTCAATATCACAGAAAGAGAAAAATGGATAAAGAACTTGTGGTACTTACGTACAATGCAGTATCACTCAGCAATGAAATCTATGTCATCAGGCCCGTAGCAGCATAATGAGTGGATTCAGGTACGATGATTCTAACTGAAATAAGTCACACAGAAATAGAAAAATCATAAGATATCACTAATACATGGAATGTAAACTTGGCCACACAGGAACTGAATTCCAAAACAGAACAGGGTCTCAAATTTAGAAAACCAACTTATGCTTGCTTAAGGGGAAAGGTGAGTTGGGGTGCTGCATAAAACCAGAGATTGAAATGAGCACAGATAAAGTTCCTTAAGCCAAATATGGAATAGACAAGAGCTACTCCTTGCTCAACGAAATGGACTCAACACCCCATATTAAACGCCTAAGAATGTACCTGACTAGTAAGTATCTTAAAACCTATGGATTGCTATGTCTCCGAAAGAGAATCAAGCGTGTGTACAGGGGCATAAACGCAGCAGTGATAGGATTGGAGAGTTTCGGTGAGCAAATGAAGACCCTTTGAAGTCATATTGCATGGTACCCATTCCACAGGTTTCAACTACCCAGGTTTAAGGTATTCTTCCTTCAGCTAAAACATGCATGTGGAACCTAGAGTATGATCAACCATGTGATAGGGAGACGCGTTCAAATATGTCTCAGTTTTCGTACCCTGGTACTCGGGTGCAACATTCCAGACGCTTTACTAACACTCTCCCGACTTGGAGACTCAGTCCCTTTAACCTCCTGTATGGCCTAGTTTGCAATTTCTGCGGAAGATGAACAGGAATAGCGAGAACCAATGAGAGACTAGCTGGAGGTGTCTGGACGGGCAAATTTAACTCTCATTTCCCACCAGGAAGAGGAATTAACCAAACGCTCAGCTTGACGTGCCGGAACCAGATTAGGGCCTGACGCCATCCTGCGGTGTTGCGGCCAGGTCACAAGAAAGCGAATTGAAGAAAGGAGCTCAGGGGCACTGTAATTCACAAAACTGCAGAGTTATAAATGACAGCTATCGTCCAAAAATATACTGAAGTAACGCTGCCAAGAGGACTTGAAAGCGGGGCAGAATTGCAGGAAACCGATTTCAGGAGGTAGACTGGAATTGCATTGAAAGCATAGGAAAAGAGGCAGAACGTCCACAATGATGCACTTGGCCAAAAAGGGCGTATGCGTTTTTTCCTGAATATATTCAGGAAAAAACGCATACGCCCTTTTTGGCCAACCAAGCAAGCTTGCAAAGGAAATCTGCACTACAATGATGTCTCACTTCCCGCCGGTCAAAAGGGCCATCTGAAAAAAGTGTAAAATCCAGAAAGGCAGGACAGGCCATGGAGAACTGGGAGCCTTGTTATGCTGATGGGCGGGATGTAAATTGCCAACAGACACTCGGGAGAAGTGTATGGTGTTTCCTGAAACATCTAAAAAACAAAGCAACAGAGCCTAGGGCACTTCCACTTATGGTCCTATAGCTTAGGGAAATTAAAATCAAAAAGACACAGCCACCCCAAAGTTTGGGATGCCTCTGTTTACAAGAACCTCGTTTACAGTACAAGTTCAACATCGCAGAAAGTGAAAAATGGATGAAGAAGTTGTGGTATTTACTTACAAAGCAATATCACTCAGCAATGAAATCTATGTCATCAGGCCCGTAGCAGCATAATGAGTGGATTCAGGTACGATGATTCTAACTGAAATAAGTCACACAGAAAAAGAAACATCATAAGATATCACTAATACACGGAATGTAAACTTGGCTACACATGAACTGAATTCCAAAACAGAACAGGGTCTCAAATTTAGAAAACCAACTTATGCTTGCTTAAGGGGAAAGGTGAGTTGGGGTGCTGCATAAAACCAGAGATTGAAATGAGCACAGATAAAGTTCCTTAAGCCAAATATGGAATAGACAAGAGCTACTCCTTGCTCAACGAAATGGACACAACACCCCATATTAAATGCCTAAGAATGTACCTGACTAGTAAGTATCTTAAAACCTATGGATTGCTATGTCTCCAAAAGAGAATCAAGCGTGTGTACAGGGGCATAAACGCAGCAGTGATAGGATTGGAGAGGTTCGGTGAGCAAATGAAGACCCTTTGAAGTCATATTGCATGGTACCCATTCCACGGGTCTCAACTCTCCAGGTTTAAGGTATTCTTCCTTCAGCTAAAACATGCATGTGGAACCCAGAGTATGATCAACCATGTGAACGGGAGACGTGTTCAAATATGTCTCAGTTTTCCTCCCCTGGTTCTCGGGTGCAACATTCCAGACGCTTTACTAACACTCTCCCCACTTGGAGAGTCAGTGCCTTTAACCTCCTGTTTGGCCCAGTTTGCAATTTCTGCGGAAGATGAACACGAATAGCGGGAACCAATGAGAGACTAGCTGGAGGTGTCTGGACGGGCAAATTTAACTCTCATTTCCCTCCAGCAAGAGGAATTAACCAAAGGCTCAGCGTGCCGTGCCGGAACCAGATTAGGGCCTGAAGCCATCCTGCGGTGTTGCGGCCAGCTCACAAGAAAGCGAGTTGAAGAAAGGAGCTCAGGGGCACTGTAATTCACAAACCTGCAGAGTTATAAATGACAGCTATCGTCCAAAAATATACTGAAGTAAGGCTGCCAAGAGGACTTGAAAGCGGGGCAGAATTTCAGGAAACCGATTTCAGGAGGTAGACTGGAATTGCATTGAAAGCATAGGAAAAGAGGCAGAACGTCCACAATGATGCACTTGGCCAAAAAGGGCGTATGCGTTTTTTCCTGAATATATTCAGGAAAAACGCATACGCCCTTTTTGGCCAACCAAGCAAGCTTGCAAAGGAAATCTGCACTACAATGAAGTCTCACTTCCCCCCGGTCAAAAGGGTCATCTCAAAAAAGTGTAAAATCCAGAAAGGCAGGACAGGCCATGGAGAACTGGGAGCCTTGTTATGCTGATGGGCGGGATGTAAATTGCCAACAGACACTTGGGAGAAGTGTATGGTGTTTCCTGAAACATCTAAAAAACAAAGCAACAGAGCCTAGGGCACTTCCACTTATGGTCCTATAGCTTAGGGAAATTAAAATCAAAAAGACACAGCCACCCCAAAGTTTGGGACGGCTCTGATTACAAGAACCTCGTTTACAGTACAAGTTCAACATCGCAGAAAGTGAAAAATGGATAAAGAAGTTGTGGTATTTACTTACAAAGCAATATCACTCAGCAATGAAATCTATGTCATCAGGCCCATAGCAGCATAATGAGTGGATTCAGGTACGATGATTCTAACTGAAATAAGTCACACAGAAAAAGAAACATCATAAGATATCACTAATGCACGGAATGTAAACTTGGCTACACAGGAACTGAATTACAGAACAGCACAGGGTCTCAATTTTAGAAAACCAACTTATGCTTGCTTAAGGGGAAAGGTGAGTTGGGGTGCTGCATAAAACCAGAGATTGAAATGAGCACAGATAAAGTTCTATAAGCCAAATATGGAATAGACAAGAGCTACTCCTTGCTCAACGAAATGGACTCAACACCCCATATTCAACGCCTAGGAATATACCTGCCTAGTAAGAATCATAAAAGCTATGGATTTATATATCTCTGTAAGACAATCAAGAGTGTGTACAGCGGCATTAAAGCAGTGAAAATCAGCTAAATCCCATATTAAAAATAAATTTCTTAAACAAAACACAATGACAGTGAAATAGAGAGCAATACTTAAGTAATTCATTCAAGGCTTCTGAGGCAACCTGCATTTACCATATCTACACCCAGAGCTGGGTGACATATAAGGCTGAACACTTGGGGCTCATAAGATTGGTGAGGTTTGGTGAGCAAATGAAGACCCTTTGAAGTCATATTGCATGGTACCCATTCCACGGGTTTCAACTACCCAGGTTTAAGGTATTCTTCCTTCAGCTAAAACATGCATGTGGAACCTAGAGTATGATCAACCATGTGATCGCGAGACGTTTTCAAATATGTCTCAGTTTTCCTCCCCTGGTACTCGGGTGCAACATTCCAGACGCTTTACTAACACTCTCCTGACTTGGAGAGTCAGTCCCTTTAACCTCCTGTTTGGCCCAGTTTGCAATTTCTGCGGAAGATGAACACGAATAGCGAGAACCAATGAGAGACTAGCTGGAGGTGTCTGGACGGGCAAATTTAACTCTCATTTCCCACCAGGAAGAGGAATTAACCAAAGGCTCAGCGTGCCGTGCCGGAACAAGATTAGGGCCTGAAGCCATCCTGCGGTGTTGCGGCCAGCTCACAAGAAAGAGAGTTGAAGAAAGGAGCTCAGGGGCACTGTAATTCACAAACCTGCAGAGTTATAAATGACAGCTATCGTCCAAAAATATACTGAAGTAAGGCTGCCAAGAGGACTTGAAAGCGCGGCAGAATTGCAGGAAACCGATTTCAGGAGGTAGACTGGAATTGCATTGAAAGCATAGGAAAAGAGGCAGAACGTCCACAATGATGCACTTGGCCAAAAAGGGCGTATGCGTTTTTTCCAGAATATATTCAGGAAAAAACGCATACGCCCTTTTTGGCCAACCAAGCAAGCTTGCAAAGGAAATCTGCACTACAATGAAGTCTCACTTCTCCCCGGACAAAAGGGCCATCTGAAAAAAGTGTAAAATCCAGAAACGCAGGACAGGCCTTGGAGAACTGGGAGCATTGTTATGCTGATGGGCGGGATGTAAATTGCCAACAGACACTCGGGAGAAGTGTATGGTGTTTCCTGAAACATCTAAAAAACAAAGCAACAGAGCCTAGGGCACTTCCACTTATGGTCCTATAGCTTAGGGAAATTAAAATCAAAAAGACACAGCCACCCCAAAATTTGGAACGGCTCTGTTTACAAGAACCTCGTTTACAGTACAAGTTCAACATCGCAGAAAGTGAAAAATGGATAAAGAAGTTGTGGTATTTACTTACAAAGCAATATCACTCAGCAATGAAATCTATGTCATCAGGCCCTTAGCAGCAGAATGAGTGGATTCAGGTATGATGATTCTAACTGAAATAAGTCACACAGAAAATGAAACATCATAAGATATCAGTAATACACGGAATGTAAACTTGGCTACACAGGAACTGAATTACAGAACGGAACAGGGTCTCAAATTTAGAAAACCAACTTATGCTTGCTTAAGGGGAAAGGTGAGTTGGGGTGCTGCATAAAACCAGAGATTGAAATGAGCACAGATAAAGTTCCTTAAGCCAAATATGGAATAGACAAGAGCTACTCGTTGCTCAACGAAATGGACTCAACACCGCATATTAAACGCCTAAGAATGTACCTGACTAGTAAGTATCTTAAAAACTATGGTTTGCTATGTCTCCGGAAGAGAATCAAGCATGTGTACAGGGGCATAAATGCAGCAGTGATAGGATTGGAGAGGTTCGGTGAGCAAATGAAGACCCTTTGAAGTCATATTGCATGGTACCCATTCCACAGGTTTCAACTACCCAGCTTTAAGGTATTCTTCCTTCAGCTAGAACATACATGTGGAACGCAGAGTATGATCAACCATGTGATCGGGAGACGTGTTCAAATATGTCTCAGTTTTCATACCCTGGTACTCGGGTGCAACATTCCAGACGCTTTACTAACACTCTCCCGACTTGGAGAGTGAGTCCCTTTAACCTCCTGTTTGGCCCAGTTTGCAATTTCTGCGGAAGATGAACAGAAATAGCGAGAACCAATGAGAGACTAGCTGGAGGTGTCTGGACGGGCAAATTTAACTCTCATTTCCCACCAGGAAGAGGAATTAACCAAAGGCTCAGCGTGCCGAGCCGGAACCAGATTAGGGCCTGAAGCCATCCTGCGTTGTTGCGGCCAGGTCACAAGAAAGCGAGTTGAAGAAAGGAGCTCAGGGGCACGGTAATTCACAAACCTGCAGAGTTATAAATGACAGCTATCGTCCAAAAATATACTGAAGTAAGGCTGCCAAGAGGACTTGAAAGCGGGACAGAATTGCAGGAAACCGATTTCAGGAGGTAGACTGGAATTGCATTGAAAGCATAGGAAAAGAGGCAGAACGTCCACAATGATGCACTTGGCCAAAAAGGGCGTATGCGTTTTTTCCTGAATATATTCAGGAAAAAACGCATACGCCCTTTTTGGCCAACCAAGCAAGCTTGCAAAGGAAATCTGCACTACAATGAAGTCTCACTTCCCCCCGGTCAAAAGGGTCATCTGAAAAAAGTGTAAAATCCATAAAGGCAGGACAGGCCATGGAGAACTGGGAGCCTTGTTATGCTGATGGGCGGGATGTAAATTGCCAACAGACACTCGGGAGAAGTGTATGGTGTTTCCTGAAACATCTAAAAAACAAAGCAACAGAGCCTAGGGCACTTCCACTTATGGTCCTATAGCTTAGGGAAATTAAAATCAAAAAGACACAGCCACCCCAAAGTTTGGGACGGCTCTGATTACAAGAACCTCGCTTACAGTACAAGTTCAACATCGCAGAAAGTGAAAAATGGATAAAGAAGTTGTGGTATTTACTTACAAAGCAATATCACTCAGCAATGAAATCTATGTCATCAGGCCCGTAGCAGCATAATGAGTGGATTCAGGTACGATGATTCTAACTGAAATAAGTCACACAGAAAAAGAAACATCATAAGATATCACTAATACACGGAATGTAACCTTGGCTACACAGGAACTGAATTCCAAAACAGAACAGGGTCTCAATTTTAGAAAACCAACTTATGCTTGCTTAAGGGGAAAGGTGAGTTGGGGTGCTGCATAAAACCAGAGATTGAAATGAGCACAGATAAAGTTCCTTAAGCCAAATATGGAATAGACAAGAGCTACTCCTTGCTCAACGAAATGGACTCAACACCCCATATTAAACGCCTAAGAATGTACCTGACTAGTAAGTATCTTAAAACCTATGGATTGCTATGTCTCCAAAAGAGAATCAAGCGTGTGTACAGGGGCATAAACGCAGCAGTGATAGGATTGGAGAGGTTCGGTGAGCAAATGAAGACCCTTTGAAGTCATATTGCATGGTACCCATTCCACGGGTCTCAACTCTCCAGGTTTAAGGTATTCTTCCTGCAGCTAAAACATGCATGTGGAACCCAGAGTATGATCAAACATGTGAACGGGAGACGTGTTCAAATATGTCTCAGTTTTCCTCCCCTGGTACTCGGGTGCAACATTCCAGACGCTTTACTAACACTCTTCCCACTTGGAGAGTCAGCGCCTTTAACCTCCTGTTTGGCGCAGTTTGCAATTTCTGCGGAAGATGAACAGGAATAGGGAGAACGAATGAGAGACTAGCTGGAGGTGTCTGGACGGGCAAATTTAACTCTCATTTCCCTCCAGCAAGAGGAATTAACCAAAGGCTCAGCGTGCCGTGCCGGAACCAGATTAGGGCCTGAAGCCATCCTGCGGTGTTGCGGCCAGCTCACAAGAAAGCGAGTTGAAGAAAGGAGCTCAGGGGCACTGTAATTCACAAACCTGCAGAGTTATAAATGACAGCTATCGTCCAAAAATATACTGAAGTAAGGCTGCCAAGAGGACTTGAAAGCGGGGCAGAATTGCAGGAAACCGATTTCAGGAGGTAGACTGGAATTGCATTGAAAGCATAGGAAAAGAGGCAGAACGTCCACAATGATGCACTTGGCCAAAAAGGGCGTATGCGTTTTTTCCTGAATATATTCAGGAAAAAACGCATACGGCCTTTTTGGCCAACCAAGCAAGCTTGCAAAGGAAATCTGCACTACAATGAAGTCTCACTTCCCCCCGGTCAAAAGGGCCATCTGAAAAAAGTGTAAAATCCAGAAAGGCAGGACAGGCCATGGAGAACTGGGAGCCTTGTTATGCTGATGGGCGGGATGTAAATTGCCAACAGACACTCGGGAGAAGTGTATGGTGTTTCCTGAAACATCTAAAAAACAAAGCAACAGAGCCTAGGGCACTTCCACTTATGGTCCTATAGTTTAGGGAAATTAAAATCAAAAAGACACAGCCACCCCAAAGTTTGGGATGGCTTTGTTTAGAAGAACCTCATATAAGGTACAAGTTCAATATCGCAGAAAGTGAAAAATGGATAAAGAAGTTGTGGTACTTATGTACAATGCAATATCACTCAGCAATGAAATCTATGTCATCAGGCCCGTAGCAGCATAATGAGTGGATTAAGTACGATGAATCTAACTGAAATAAGTCACACAGAGAAAGAAACATCATAAGATATCAGTAATACACGGAATGTAAACTTGGCTACACAGGAACTGAATTCCAAAACAGAACAGGGTCTCAAATTTAGAAAACCAACTTATGCTTGCTTAAGGGGAAAGGTGAGTTGGGGTGCTGCATAAAACCAGAGATTGAAATGAGCACAGATAAAGTTCTATAAGCCAAATATGGAATAGACAAGAGCTACTCCTTGCTCAACGAAATGGACTCAACACCCCATATTCAACGCCTAGGAATATACCTGCCTAGTAAGAATCATAAAAGCTATGGATTTATATATCTCTGTAAGAGAATCAAGAGTGTGTACAGCGGCATTAAAGCAGTGAAAATCAGCTAAATCCCATATTAAAAATAAATTTCTTAAACAAAACACAATGACAGTGAAATAGAGAGCAATACTTAAGTAATTCATTCAAGGTTTCTGAGGCAACCTGCATTTATCATATCTACACCCAGAGCTGGGTGACACATAAGGCTGAACACTTGGGGCTCATAAGATTGGTGAGGTTCGGTGAGCAAACGCAGACCCTTTGAAGTCATATTGCATGGTACCCATTCCACGGGTTTCAACTACCCAGGTTTAAGGTATTCTTCCTTCAGCTAAAACATGCATGTGGAACCTAGAGTATGATCAACCATGTGATCGGGAGACGTGTTCAAATATGTCTCAGTTTTCGTACCCTGGTACTCGGGTGCAACATTCCAGACGCTTTACTAACACTCTCCCCACTTGGAGAGTCAGTCCCTTTAACCTCCTGTTTGGCCCAGTTTGCAATTTCTGCGGAAGATGAACAGGAATAGCGAGAACCAATGAGAGACTAGCTGGAGGTGTCTGGACGGGCAAATTTAACTCTCATTTCCCACCAGGAAGAGGTAATAACCAAAGGCTCAGCGTGCCGTGCCGGAACCAGATTAGGGCCTGAAACCATCCTGCGGTGTTGCGGCCAGGTCACAAGAAAGCGAATTGAAGAAAGGAGCTCAGGGGCACTGTAATTCACAAACCTGCAGAGTTATAAATGACAGCTATCGTCCAAAAATATACTGAAGTAAGGCTGCCAAGAGGACTTGAAAGCGGGGCAGAATTGCAGGAAACCGATTTCAGGAGGTAGACTGGAATTGCATTGAAAGCATAGGAAAAGAGGCAGAACGTCCACAATGATGCACTTGGCCAAAAAGGGCGTATGCGTTTTTTCCTGAATATATTCAGGAAAAAACGCATACGGCCTTTTTGGCCAACCAAGCAAGCTTGCAAAGGAAATCTCCACTACAATGAAGTCTCACATCCCCCCGGTCAAAAGGGCCATCTGAAAAAAGTGTAAAATCCAGAAAGGCAGGACAGGCCATGGAGAACTGGGAGCCTTGTTATGCTGATGGGTGGGATGTAAATTGCCAACAGCCACTTGGGAGAAGTGTATGGTGTTTCCTGAAACCTCTAGAAAACAAAGCAACAGAGCCTAGGGCACTTCCACTTATGGTCCTATAGCTTAGGGAAATTAAAATCAAAAAGACACAGCCACCCCAAAGTTTGGGACTCCTCTGTTTACAAGAACCTCGTTTACCGTACAAGTTCAATATCACAGAAAGAGAAAAATGGATAAAGAACTTGTGGTACTTACGTACAATGCAGTATCACTCAGCAATGAAATCTATGTCATCAGGCCCGTAGCAGCATAATGAGTGGATTCAGGTACGATGATTCTAACTGAAATAAGTCACACAGAAATAGAAAAATCATAAGATATCACTAATACATGGAATGTAAACTTGGCCACACAGGAACTGAATTCCAAAACAGAACAGGGTCTCAAATTTAGAAAACCAACTTATGCTTGCTTAAGGGGAAAGGTGAGTTGGGGTGCTGCATAAAACCAGAGATTGAAATGAGCACAGATAAAGTTCCTTAAGCCAAATATGGAATAGACAAGAGCTACTCCTTGCTCAACGAAATGGACTCAACACCCCATATTAAACGCCTAAGAATGTACCTGACTAGTAAGTATCTTAAAACCTATGGATTGCTATGTCTCCGAAAGAGAATCAAGCGTGTGTACAGGGGCATAAACGCAGCAGTGATAGGATTGGAGAGTTTCGGTGAGCAAATGAAGACCCTTTGAAGTCATATTGCATGGTACCCATTCCACAGGTTTCAACTACCCAGGTTTAAGGTATTCTTCCTTCAGCTAAAACATGCATGTGGAACCTAGAGTATGATCAACCATGTGATAGGGAGACGCGTTCAAATATGTCTCAGTTTTCGTACCCTGGTACTCGGGTGCAACATTCCAGACGCTTTACTAACACTCTCCCGACTTGGAGACTCAGTCCCTTTAACCTCCTGTATGGCCTAGTTTGCAATTTCTGCGGAAGATGAACAGGAATAGCGAGAACCAATGAGAGACTAGCTGGAGGTGTCTGGACGGGCAAATTTAACTCTCATTTCCCACCAGGAAGAGGAATTAACCAAAGGCTCAGCTTGACGTGCCGGAACCAGATTAGGGCCTGACGCCATCCTGCGGTGTTGCGGTCAGGTCACAAGAAAGCGAATTGAAGAAAGGAGCTCAGGGGCACTGTAATTCACAAAACTGCAGAGTTATAAATGACAGCTATCGTCCAAAAATATACTGAAGTAACGCTGCCAAGAGGACTTGAAAGCGGGGCAGAATTGCAGGAAACCGATTTCAGGAGGTAGACTGGAATTGCATTGAAAGCATAGGAAAAGAGGCAGAACGTCCACAATGATGCACTTGGCCAAAAAGGGCGTATGCGTTTTTTCCTGAATATATTCAGGAAAAAACGCATACGCCCTTTTTGGCCAACCAAGCAAGCTTGCAAAGGAAATCTGCACTACAATGATGTCTCACTTCCCGCCGGTCAAAAGGGCCATCTGAAAAAAGTGTAAAATCCAGAAAGGCAGGACAGGCCATGGAGAACTGGGAGCCTTGTTATGCTGATGGGCGGGATGTAAATTGCCAACAGCCACTTGGGAGAAGTGTATGGTGTTTCCTGAAACATCTAGAAAACAAAGCAACAGAGCCTAGGGCATTTCCACTTATGGTCCTATAGCTTAGGGAAATTAAAATCAAAAAGACACAGCCACCCCAAAGTTTGGGATGCCTCTGTTTACAAGAACCTCATTTACAGTACAAGTTCAACATCGCAGAAAGTGAAAAATGGATGAAGAAGTCGTGGTATTTACTTACAAAGCAATATCACTCAGCAATGAAATCTATGTCATCAGGCCCGTAGCAGCATAATGAGTGGATTCAGGTACGATGATTCTAACTGAAATAAGTCACACAGAAAAAGAAACATCATAAGATATCACTAATACACGGAATGTAAACTTGGCTACACATGAACTGAATTCCAAAACAGAACAGGGTCTCAAATTTAGAAAACCAACTTATGCTTGCTTAAGGGGAAAGGTGAGTTGGGGTGCTGCATAAAACCAGAGATTGAAATGAGCACAGATAAAGTTCCTTAAGCCAAATATGGAATAGACAAGAGCTACTCCTTGCTCAACGAAATGGACACAACACCCCATATTAAATGCCTAAGAATGTACCTGACTAGTAAGTATCTTAAAACCTATGGATTGCTATGTCTCCAAAAGAGAATCAAGCGTGTGTACAGGGGCATAAACGCAGCAGTGATAGGATTGGAGAGGTTCGGTGAGCAAATGAAGACCCTTTGAAGTCATATTGCATGGTACCCATTCCACGGGTCTCAACTCTCCAGGTTTAAGGTATTCTTCCTTCAGCTAAAACATGCATGTGGAACCCAGAGTATGATCAACCATGTGAACGGGAGACGTGTTCAAATATGTCTCAGTTTTCCTCCCCTGGTTCTCGGGTGCAACATTCCAGACGCTTTACTAACACTCTCCCCACTTGGAGAGTCAGTGCCTTTAACCTCCTGTTTGGCCCAGTTTGCAATTTCTGCGGAAGATGAACAGGAATAGGGAGAACCAATGAGAGACTAGCTGGAGGTGTCTGGACGGGCAAATTTAACTCTCATTTCCCTCCAGCAAGAGGAATTAACCAAAGGCTCAGCGTGCCGTGCCGGAACCAGATTAGGGCCTGAAGCCATCCTGCGGTGTTGCGGCCAGCTCACAAGAAAGCGAGTTGAAGAAAGGAGCTCAGGGGCACTGTAATTCACAAACCTGCAGAGTTATAAATGACAGCTATCGTCCAAAAATATACTGAAGTAAGGCTGCCAAGAGGACTTGAAAGCGGGGCAGAATTGCAGGAAACCGATTTCAGGAGGTAGACTGGAATTGCATTGAAAGCATAGGAAAAGAGGCAGAACGTCCACAATGATGCACTTGGCCAAAAAGGGCGTATGCGTTTTTTCCTGAATATATTCAGGAAAAACGCATACGCCCTTTTTGGCCAACCAAGCAAGCTTGCAAAGGAAATCTGCACTACAATGAAGTCTCACTTCCCCCCGGTCAAAAGGGTCATCTCAAAAAAGTGTAAAATCCAGAAAGGCAGGACAGGCCATGGAGAACTGGGAGCCTTGTTATGCTGATGGGCGGGATGTAAATTGCCAACAGACACTCGGGAGAAGTGTATGGTGTTTCCTGAAACATCTAAAAAACAAAGCAACAGAGCCTAGGGCACTTCCACTTATGGTCCTATAGCTTAGGGAAATTAAAATCAAAAAGACACAGCCACCCCAAAGTTTGGGACGGCTCTGATTACAAGAACCTCGTTTACAGTACAAGTTCAACATCGCAGAAAGTGAAAAATGGATAAAGAAGTTGTGGTATTTACTTACAAAGCAATATCACTCAGCAATGAAATCTATGTCATCAGGCCCGTAGCAGCATAATGAGTGGATTCAGGTACGATGATTCTAACTGAAATAAGTCACACAGAAACAGAAACATCATAAGATATCACTAATGCACGGAATGTAAACTTGGCTACACAGGAACTGAATTACAGAACAGAACAGGGTCTCAATTTTAGAAAACCAACTTATGCTTGCTTAAGGGGAAAGGTGAGTTGGGGTGCTGCATAAAACCAGAGATTGAAATGAGCACAGATAAAGTTCTATAAGCCAAATATGGAATAGACAAGAGCTACTCCTTGCTCAACGAAATGGACTCAACACCCCATATTCAACGCCTAGGAATATACCTGCCTAGTAAGAATCATAAAAGCTATGGATTTATATATCTCTGTAAGAGAATCAAGAGTGTGTACAGCGGCATTAAAGCAGTGAAAATCAGCTAAATCCCATATTAAAAATAAATTTCTTAAACAAAACACAATGACAGTGAAATAGAGAGCAATACTTAAGTAATTCATTCAAGGCTTCTGAGGCAACCTGCATTTACCATATCTACACCCAGAGCTGGGTGACATATAAGGCTGAACACTTGGGGCTCATAAGATTGGTGAGGTTTGGTGAGCAAATGAAGACCCTTTGAAGTCATATTGCATGGTACCCATTCCACGGGTTTCAACTACCCAGGTTTAAGGTATTCTTCCTTCAGCTAAAACATGCATGTGGAACCTAGAGTATGATCAACCATGTGATCACGAGACGTGTTCAAATATGTCTCAGTTTTCCTCCCCTGGTACTCGGGTGCAACATTCCAGACGCTTTACTAACACTCTCCCGACTTCGAGAGTCAGTCCCTTTAACCTCCTGTTTGGCCCAGTTTGCAATTTCTGCGGAAGATGAACACGAATAGCGAGAACAAATGAGAGACTAGCTGGAGGTGTCTGGACGGGCAAATTTAACTCTCATTTCCCACCAGGAAGAGGAATTAACCAAAGGCTCAGCGTGCCGTGCCGGAACAAGATTAGGACCTGAAGCCATCCTGCGGTGTTGCGGCCAGCTCACAAGAAAGAGAGTTGAAGAAAGGAGCTCAGGGGCACTGTAATTCACAAACCTGCAGAGTTATAAATGACAGCTATCGTCCAAAAATATACTGAAGTAAGGCTGCCAAGAGGACTTGAAAGCGGGGCAGAATTGCAGGAAACCGATTTCAGGAGGTAGACTGGAATTGCATTGAAAGCATAGGAAAAGAGGCAGAACGTCCACAATGATGCACTTGGCCAAAAAGGGCGTATGCGTTTTTTCCAGAATATATTCAGGAAAAAACGCATACGCCCTTTTTGGCCAACCAAGCAAGCTTGCAAAGGAAATCTGCACTACAATGAAGTCTCACTTCTCCCCGGACAAAAGGGCCATCTGAAAAAAGTGTAAAATCCAGAAACGCAGGACAGGCCTTGGAGAACTGGGAGCCTTGTTATGCTGATGGGCGGGATGTAAATTGCCAACAGACACTCGGGAGAAGTGTATGGTGTTTCCTGAAACATCTAAAAAACAAAGCAACAGAGCCTAGGGCACTTCCACTTATGGTCCTATAGTTTAGGGAAATTAAAATCAAAAAGACACAGCCACCCGAAAGTTTGGGATGGCTTTGTTTACAAGAACCTCATATACGGTACAAGTTCAATATCGCAGAAAGTGAAAAATGGATAAAGAAGTTGTGGTACTTATGTACAATGCAATATCACTCAGCAATGGAATCTATGTCATCAGGCCCGTAGCAGCATAATGAGTGGATTAAGTACGATGAATCTAACTGAAATAAGTCACACAGAGAAAGAAACATCATAAGATATCAGTAATACACGGAATGTAAACTTGGCTACACAGGAACTGAATTCCAAAACAGAACAGGGTCTCAAATTTAGAAAACCAACTTATGCTTGCTTAAGGGGTAATGTGAGTTGGGGTGCTGCATAAAACCAGAGATTGAAATGAGCACAGATAAAGTTCTATAAGCCAAATATGGAATAGACAAGAGCTACTCCTTGCTCAACGAAATGGACTCAACACCCCATATTCAACGCCTAGGAATATACCTGCCTAGTAAGAATCATAAAAGCTATGGATTTATATATCTCTGTAAGAGAATCAAGAGTGTGTACAGCGGCATTAAAGCAGTGAAAATCAGCTAAATCCCATATTAAAAATAAATTTCTTAAACAAAACACAATGACAGTGAAATAGAGAGCAATACTTAAGTAATTCATTCAAGGCTTCTGAGGCAACCTGCATTTACCATATCTACACCCAGAGCTGGGTGACACATAAGGCTGAACACTTGGGGCTCATAAGATTGGTGAGGTTCGGTGAGCAAATGCAGACCCTTTGAAGTCATATTGCATGGTACCCATTCCACGGGTTTCAACTACCCAGGTTTAAGGTATTCTTCCTTCAGCTAAAACATGCATGTGGAACCTAGAGTATGATCAACCATGTGATCGGGAGACGTGTTCAAATATGTCTCAGTTTTCGTACCCTGGTACTCGGGTGCAACATTCCAGACGCTTTACTAACACTCTCCCCACTTGGAGAGTCAGTCCCTTTAACCTCCTGTTTGGCCCAGTTTGCAATTTCTGCGGAAGATGAACAGGAATAGCGAGAACCAATGAGAGACTAGCTGGAGGTGTCTGGACGGGCAAATTTAACTCTCATTTCCCACCAGGAAGAGGAATTAACCAAAGGCTCAGCGTGCCGTGCCGGAACCAGATTAGGGCCTGAAACCATCCTGCGGTGTTGCGGCCAGGTCACAAGAAAGCGAATTGAAGAAAGGAGCTCAGGGGCACTGTAATTCACAAACCTGCAGAGTTATAAATGACAGCTATCGTCCAAAAATATACTGAAGTAAGGCTGCCAAGAGGACTTGAAAGCGGGGCAGAATTGCAGGAAACCGATTTCAGGAGGTAGACTGGAATTGCATTGAAAGCATAGGAAAAGAGGCAGAACGTCCACAATGATGCACTTGGCCAAAAAGGGCGTATGCGTTTTTTCCTGAATATATTCAGGAAAAAACGCATACGCCCTTTTTGGCCAACCAAGCAAGCTTGCAAAGGAAATCTGCACTACAATGAAGTTTCACATCCCCCCGGTCAAAAGGGCCATCTGAAAAAAGTGTAAAATCCAGAAAGGCAGGACAGGCCATGGAGAACTGGGAGCCTTGTTATGCTGATGGGCGGGATGTAAATTGCCAACAGCCACTTGGGAGAAGTGTATGGTGTTTCCTGAAACATCTAGAAAACAAAGCAACAGAGCCTAGGGCACTTCCACTTATGGTCCTATAGCTTAGGGAAATTAAAATCAAAAAGACACAGCCACCCCAAAGTTTGGGACGCCTCTGTTTACAAGAACCTCGTTTACCGTACAAGTTCAATATCACAGAAAGAGAAAAATGGATAAAGAACTTGTGGTACTTACGTACAATGCAGTATCACTCAGCAATGAAATCTATGTCATCAGGCCCGTAGCAGCATAATGAGTGGATTCAGGTACGATGATTCTAACTGAAATAAGTCACACAGAAAAAGAAACATCATAAGATATCACTAATACACGGAATGTAAACTTGGCTACACAGGAACTGAATTCCAAAACAGAACAGGGTCTCAAATTTAGAAAACCAACTTATGCTTGCTTAAGGGGAAAGGTGAGTTGGGGTGCTGCATAAAACCAGAGATTGAAATGAGCACAGATAAAGTTCCTTAAGCCAAATATGGAATAGACAAGAGCTACTCCTTGCTCAACGAAATGGACTCAACACCCCATATTAAACGCCTAAGAATGTACCTGACTAGTAAGTATCTTAAAACCTATGGATTGCTATGTCTCCGAAAGAGAATCAAGCATGTGTACAGGGGCATAAACGCAGCAGTGATAGGATTGGAGAGGTTCGGTGAGCAAATGAAGACCCTTTGAAGTCATATTGCATGGTACCCATTCCACGGGTTTCAACTACCCAGGTTTAAGGTATTCTTCCTTCAGCTAAAACATGCATGTGGAACCTAGAGTATGATCAACCATGTGATAGGGAGACGCGTTCAAATATGTCTCAGTTTTCGTACCCTGGTACTCGGGTGCAACATTACAGACGCTTTACTAACACTCTCCCGACTTGGAGACTCAGTCCCTTTAACCTCCTGTATGGCCTAGTTTGCAATTTCTGCGGAAGATGAACAGGAATAGCGAGAACCAATGAGAGACTAGCTGGAGGTGTCTGGACGGGCAAATTTAACTCTCATTTCCCACCAGGAAGAGGAATTAACCAAAGGCTCAGCTTGACGTGCCGGAACCAGATTAGGGCCTGACGCCATCCTGCGGTGTTGCGGCCAGCTCAAAAGAAAGCGAGTTGAAGAAAGGAGCTCAGGGGCACTGTAATTCACAAACCTGCAGAGTTATAAATGACAGCTATCGTCCAAAAATATACTGAAGTAAGGCTGCCAAGAGGACTTGAAAGCGGGGCAGAATTGCAGGAAACCGATTTCAGGAGGTAGACTGGAATTGCATTGAAAGCATAGGAAAAGAGGCAGAACGTCCACAATGATGCACTTGGCCAAAAAGGGCGTATGCGTTTTTTCCTGAATATATTCAGGGAAAAACGCATACGCCCTTTTTGGCCAACCAAGCAAGCTTGCAAAGGAAATCTGCACTACAATGATGTCTCACTTCCCGCCGGTCAAAAGGGCCATCTGAAAAAAGTGTAAAATCCAGAAAGGCAGGACAGGCCATGGAGAACTGGGAGCCTTGTTATGCTGATGGGCGGGATGTAAATTGCCAACAGACACTCGGGAGAAGTGTATGGTGTTTCCTGAAACATCTAAAAAACAAAGCAACAGAGCCTATGGCACTTCCACTTATGGTCCTATAGTTTAGGGAAATTAAAATCAAAAAGACACAGCCACCCCAAAGTTTGGGATGCCTCTGTTTACAAGAACCTCGTTTACAGTACAAGTTCAACATCGCAGAAAGTGAAAAATGGATAAAGAAATTGTGGTATTTACTTACAAAGCAATATCACTCAGCAATGAAATCTATGTCATCAGGCCCGTAGCAGCATAATGAGTGGATTCAGGTACGATGATTCTAACTGAAATAAGTCACACAGAAAAAGAAACATCATAAGATATCACTAATACACGGAATGTAAACTTGGCTACACATGAACTGAATTCCAAAACAGAACAGGGTCTCAAATTTAGAAAACCAACTTATGCTTGCTTAAGGGGAAAGGTGAGTTGGGGTGCTGCATAAAACCAGAGATTGAAATGAGCACAGATAAAGTTCCTTAAGCCAAATATGGAATAGACAAGAGCTACTCCTTGCTCAACGAAATGGACTCAACACCCCATATTAAACGCCTAAGAATGTACCTGACTAGTAATTATCTTAAAACCTATGGATTGCTATGTCTCCAAAAGAGAATCAAGCGTGTGTACAGGGGCATAAACGCAGCAGTGATAGGATTGGAGAGGTTCGGTGAGCAAATGAAGACTCTTTGAAGTCATATTGCATGGTACCCATTCCACGGGTCTCAACTCTCCAGCTTTAAGGTATTCTTCCTTCAGCTAAAACATGCATGTGGAACCCAGAGTATGATCAACCATGTGAACGGGAGACGTGTTCAAATATGTCTCAGTTTTCCTCCCCTGGTACTCGGGTGTAACATTCCAGACGCTTTACTAACACTCTCACCACTTGGAGAGTTAGCGCCTTTAACCTCCTGTTTGGCGCAGTTTGCAATTTCTGCGGAAGATGAACAGGAATAGGGAGAACCAATGAGAGACTAGCTGGAGGTGTCTGGACGGGCAAATTTAACTCTCATTTCCCTCCAGGAAGAGGAAATAACCAAAGGCTCAGCGTGCCGTGCCGGAACCAGATTAGGGCCTGAAGCCATCCTGCGGTGTTGTGGCCAGCTCACAAGAAAGCGAGTTGAAGAAAGGAGCTCAGGGGCACTGTAATTCACAAACCTGCAGTGTTATAAATGACAGCTATCGTCCAAAAATATACTGAAGTAAGGCTGCCAAGAGGTCTTGAACGTGGGGCAGAATTTCAGGAAACCGATTTCAGGAGGTAGACTGGAATTGCATTGAAAGCATAGGAAAAGAGGCAGAACGTCCACAATGATGCACTTGGCCAAAAAGGGCGTATGCGTTTTTTCCTGAATATATTCAGGAAAATACGCATACGCCCTTTTTGGCCAACCAAACAAGCTTGCAAAGGAAATCTGCACTACAATGAAGTCTCACTTCCCCCCAGTCAAAAGGGCCATCTTAAAAAAGTGTAAAATCCAGAAAGGCAGGACAGGCCATGGAGAACTGGGAGCCTTGTTATGCTGATGGGCGGGATGTAAATTGCCAACAGACACTCGGGAGAAGTGTATGGTGTTTCCTGAAACATCTAAAAAACAAAGCAACACAGCCTAGGGCACTTCCACTTATGGTCCTATAGCTTAGGGAAATTAAAATCAAAAAGACACAGCCACCCCAAAGTTTGGGATGGCTCTGATTACAAGAACCTCGCTTACAGTACAAGTTCAACATCGCAGAAAGTGAAAAATGGATAAAGAAGTTGTGGTATTTACTTACAAAGCAATATCACTCAGCAATGAAATCTATGTCATCAGGCCCGTAGCAGCATAATGAGTGGATTCAGGTACGATGATTCTAACTGAAATAAGTCACACAGAAAAAGAAACATCATAAGATATCATTAATACACGGAATGTAAACTTGGCTACACAGGAACTGAATTCCAAAACAAAACAGGGTCTCAATTTTAGAAAACCAACTTATGCTTGCTTAAGGGGAAAGGTGAGTTGGGGTGCTGCATAAAACCAGAGATAGAAATGAGCACAGATAAAGTTCCTTAAGCCAAATATGGAATAGACAAGAGCTACTCCTTGCTCAACGAAATGGACTCAACACCCCATATTAAACGCCTAAGAATGTACCTGACTAGTAAGTATCTTAAAACCTATGGATTGCTATGTCTCCAAAAGAGAATCAAGCGTGTGTACAGGGGCATAAACGCAGCAGTGATAGGATTGGAGAGGTTCGGTGAGCAAATGAAGACTCTTTGAAGTCATATTGCATGGTACCCATTCCACGGGTCTCAACTCTCCAGCTTTAAGGTATTCTTCCTTCAGCTAAAACATGCATGTGGAACCCAGAGTATGATCAACCATGTGAACGGGAGACGTGTTCAAATATGTCTCAGTTTTCCTCCCATGGTACTCGGGTGCTACATTCCAGACGCTTTACTAACACTCTCCCCACTTGGAGAGTTAGCGCCTTTAACCTCCTGTTTGGCGCAGTTTGCAATTTCTGCGGAAGATGAACAGGAATAGTGAGAACCAATGAGAGACTAGCTGGAGGTGTCTGGACGGGCAAATTTAACTCTCATTTCCCACCAGGAAGAGGAAATAACCAAAGGCTCAGCGTGCCGTGCCAGAACCACATTAGGGCCTGAAGCCATCCTGCGGTGTTGCGGCCAGCTCAAATGAAAGCGAGATGAAGAAAGGAGCTCAGGGGCACTGGAATTCACAAACCTGCAGAGTTATAAATGACAGCTATCGTCCAAAAATATACTGAAGTAAGGCTGCCAAGAGGACTTGAAAGCACGGCAGAATTGCAGGAAACCGATTTCAGGAGGTAGACTGGAATTGCATTGAAAGCATAGGAAAAGAGGCAGATCGTCCACAATGATGCACTTGGCCAAAAAGGGCGTATGCGTTTTTTCCAGAATATATTCAGGAAAAAACGCATACGCCCTTTTTGGCAAACCAAGCAAGCTTGCAAAGGAAATCTGCACTACAATGAAGTCTCACTTCTCCCCGGACAAAAGGGCCCTCTGAAAAAAGTGTAAAATCCAGAAACGCAGGACAGGCCTTGGAGAACTGGGAGCCTTGTTATGCTGATGGGCGGGATGTAAATTGCCAACAGACACTCGGGAGAAGTGTATGGTGTTTCCTGAAACATCTAAAAAACAAAGCAACAGAGCCTAGGGCACTTCCACTTATGGTCCTATAGTTTAGGGAAATTAAAATCAAAAAGACACAGCCACCCCAAAGTTTGGGATGGCTTTGTTTAGAAGAACCTCATATACGGTACAAGTTCAATATCGCAGAAAGTGAAAAATGGATAAAGAAGTTGTGGTACTTATGTACAATGCAATATCACTCAGCAATGAAATCTATGTCATCAGGCCCGTAGCAGCATAATGAGTGGATTAAGTACGATGAATCTAACTGAAATAAGTCACACAGAGAAAGAAACATCATAAGATATCAGTAATACACGGAATGTAGACTTGGCTACACAGGAACTGAATTCCAAAACAGAACAGGGTCTCAAATTTAGAAAACCAACTTATGCTTGCTTAAGGGGAAAGGTGAGTTGGGGTGCTGCATAAAACCAGAGATTGAAATGAGCACAGATAAAGTTCTATAAGCCAAATATGGAATAGACAAGAGCTACTCCTTGCTCAACGAAATGGACTCAACACCCCATATTCAACGCCTAGGAATATACCTGCCTAGTAAGAATCATAAAAGCTATGGATTTATATATCTCTGTAAGACAATCAAGAGTGTGTACAGCGGCATTAAAGCAGTGAAAATCAGCTAAATCCCATATTAAAAATAAATTTCTTAAACAAAACACAATGACAGTGAAATAGAGAGCAATACTTAAGTAATTCATTCAAGGCTTCTGAGGCAACCTGCATTTACCATATCTACACCCAGAGCTGGTTGACACATAAGGCTGAACACTTGGGGCTCATAAGATTGGTGAGGTTCGGTGAGCAAATGCAGACCCTTTGAAGTCATATTGCATGGTACCCATTCCATGGGTCTCAACTCTCCAGGTTTAAGGTATTCTTCCTTCAGCTAAAACATGCACGTGGAACCCAGAGTATGATCAACCGTGTGATCGGGAGGCGTGTTCAAATATGTCTCAGTTTTCGTCCCCTGGTACACGGGTGCAACATTCCAGACGCTTTACTAACACTCTCCCCACTTGGAGAGTCAGTGCCTTTAACCTCCTGTTTGGCCCAGTTTGCAATTTCTGCGGAAGATGAACAGGAATAGGGAGCACCAATGAGAGACTAGCTGGAGGTGTCTGGACGGGCAAATTTAACTCTCATTTCCCACCAGGAAGAGGAATTAACCGAAGGCTCAGCGTGCCATGCCAAAACCAGATTAGGGCCTGAAGCAATCATGCGGTGTTGCGGCCAGCTCACAAGAAAGCGAGTTGAAGAAAGGACCTCAGGGGCACTGTAATTCACAAACCTGCAGACTTATAAATGACAGCTATCGTCCAAAAATATATTGAAGTAAGGCTGCTAAGAGGACTTGAAAGCACGGCAGAATTACAGGATACCGATTTCAGGAGGTAGACTGGAATTGCATTGAAAGCATAGGAAAAGAGGCAGAACGTCCACAATGATGCACTTGGCCAAAAAGGGCGTATGCGTTTTTTCCTGGGAAAAAATGCATACGCACTTTTTGGCCAACCAAGCAAGCTTGCAAAGGAAATCTGCACTACAATGAAGTCTCACTTCCCCCAGGTCAAAAGGGCCATCTGAAAAAAGTGTAAAATCCAGAAAGACAGGACAGGCCATGGAGAACTGGGAGCCTTTTTATGCTGATGGGTGGGATGTAAATTGCCAACAGCCACTCGGGAGAAGTGTATGGTGTTTCCTGAAACATCTAAAAAACAAAGCAACAGAGCCTAGGGCACTTCCACTTATGGTCCTATCGCTTAGGGAAATTAAAATCAAACAGACACAGCAACCCCAAAGTTTGGGACGGCTCTGTTTACAAGAACCTTGTTTATGGTACAAGTTCAATATCGCAGAAAGTGAAAAATGGATAAAGAAGTTGTGGTACTTACGTACAATGCAATATCACTCAGCAATGAAATCTATGTCATCAGGCCTGTAGCAGCATAATGAGTGGATTCAGGTATGATGATTCTAAATGAAATAAGTCACACAGAAAAAGAAACATCATAAGATATCACTAATACACGGAATGTAAACTTGGCTACACAGGAACTGAATTCCAAAACAGAACAGGGTCTCAAATTTAGAAAACCAACTTATGCTTGCTTAAGGGGAAAGGTGAGTTGGGGTGCTGCATAAAACCAGAGATTGAAATGAGCACAGATAAAGTTCCTTAAGCCAAATATGTAATAGACAAGAGCTACTCCTTGCTCAATGAAATGGACTCAACACCCCATATTAAACGCCTAAGAATGTACCTGACTAGTAAGTATCTGAAAACCTATGGATTGCTATGTCTCTGAAAGAGAATCAAGCGTGTGTACAGGTGCATAAACGCAGCAGTGATAGGATTGGAGAGGTTCGGTGAGCAAATGAAGACCCTTTGAAGTCATATGGCATGGTACCCATTCCACGGGTCACAACTCTCCAGGTTTCAGGGAGTTTTCCTTCAGCTAAAACATGCATGTGGAACCCAGAGTATGATCCACCGTGTGATCGGGAGACGTGTTCAAATATGTCTCAGTTTTCGTCCCCTGGTACTCGGGTGCAACATTCCAGATGCTTTACTAACACTCTCCCAACTTGGAGAGTCACTGTCTTTAACCTCCTGTTTGGCCCAGTTTGCAATTTCTGCGGAAGATGAAGAGGAACAGGGAGGACCAATGAGAGACAAGCTGGAAGTGTCTGGACGGGCAAATTTAAGTCTCATTTTCCACCAGGAAGAGGAATTAACCAAAGGCTCAGCGTGCCGTGCCGGAACCAGATTAGGGCCTGAACCCATCCTGCGGTGTTGCGGCCAGCTCACAAGAAAGCGAGTTGAAGAAAGGAGCTCAGGGGCACTGTAATTCACAAACCTGCAGAGTTATAAATGACAGCTATCGTCCAAAAATATACTGAAGTAAGGCTGCCAAGAGGACTTGAAAGCGGGGCAGAATTGCAGGAAACCGATTTCAGGAGGTAGACTGGAATTGCATTGAAAGCATAGGAAAAGAGGCAGAACGTCCACAATGATGCACTTGGCCAAAAAGGGCGTATGCGTTTTTTCCTGAATATATTCAGGAAAAAACGCATACGCCCTTTTTGGCCAACCAAGCAAGCTTGCAAAGGAAATCTGCACTACAATGAAGTCTCACTTCCCCCCGGTCAAAAGGGCCATCTGAAAAAAGTGTAAAATCCAGAAAGGCAGGACAGGCCATGGAGAACTGGGAGCCTTGTTATGCTGATGGGTGGGATGTAAATTGCCAACAGCCACTGGGGAGAAGGGTATGGTGTTTCCTGAAATATCTAAAAAACAAAGCAACAGAGCCTAGGGCACTTCCACTTATGGTCCTATAGCTTAGGGAAATTAAAATCGAAAAGACACAGCCACCCCAAAGTTTGGGACGGCCCTGTTTACAAGAACCTTGTTCATGGTACAAGTTCAATATCGCAAAAAGAGTAAAATGGATAAAGAAGTTCTGATACTTACGTACAATGCAATATCACTCAGCAATGAAATCTATGTCATCAGGCCCATAGCAGCATAATGAGTGGATTCAGGTATGATGATTCTAACTGAAATAAGTCACACAGAAAAAGAAACATCATAAGATATCACTAATACACGGCATGTAAACTTGACTACACAGGAACTGAATTACAAAACAGAACATGGTCTCAAATTTAGAAAACCAACTTATGCTTGCTTAAGGGGAAAGGTGAGTTGGGGTGCTGCATAAAACCAGAGATTGAAATGAGCACAGATAAAGTTCCTTAAGCCAAATATGTAATAGACAAGAGCTACTCCTTGCTCAACGAAATGGACTCAACACCCCATATTAAACGCCTAAGAATGTACCTGACTAGTAAGTATCTTAAAACCTATGGATTGCTATGTCTGCGAAAGAGAATCAAGCACGTGTACAGGGGCATAAACACAACAGTGATAGGATTGGAGAGGTTCGGTGAGCAAATGAAGATCCTTTGAAGTCATATTGCATGGTACCCATTCCACGGGTCACAACTCTCCAGGTTTAAGGGATTCTTCCTTCAGCTAAAACATGCATGTGGAACCCAGAGTATGATCCACCGTGTGATCGGGAGACGTGTTCAAATATGTCTCAGTTTTCGTCCCCTGGTACTCGGGTGCAACCTTCGAGACGCTTTACTCACAATCTCCCCACTTAGACAGTCAGTGCCTTTAACCTCCTGTTTGGTCCAGTTTGCAATTTCTGCGGAAGATGAACAGGAATAGGGAGAACCAATGAGAGACTAGCTGGAGGTGTCTGGACGGGCAAATTTAACTCTCATTTCCCACCAGGAAGAGGAATTAACCAAAGGCTCAGCGTGCCATGCCGGAACCAGATTAGGGCCTGAAGCAATCCTGCGGTGTTGCGGCCAGCTCACAAGAAAGCGAGTTGAAGAAAGGAGCTCAGGGGCACTGTAATTCACAAACCTGCAGACTTATAAATGACAGCTATCGTCCAAAAATATACTGAAGTAAGGCTGCCAAGAGGACTTGAAAGCGGGGCAGAATTGCAGGAAACCGATTTCAGGAGGTAGACTGGAATTGCATTTAAAGCATACGAAAAGAGGCTGAATGTCCACAATGATACACTTGGCCAAAAAGGGCGTATGCGTTTTTTCCTGGGAAAAAATGCATACGCCCTTTTTGGCCAACCAAGCAAGCTTGCAAAGGAAATCTGCACTACAATGAAGTCGCACTTCCCCCCGGTCAAAAGGGCCATCTGAAATAAGTGTAAAATCCAGAAAGGCAGGACAGGCCATGGAGAACTGGGAGCCTTGTTATGCTGATGGGTGGGATGTAAATTGCCAACAGCCACTCGGGAGAAGTGTATGGTGTTTCCTGAAACATCTAAAAAACAAAGCAACAGAGCCTAGGGCACTTCCACTTATGGTCCTATAGCTTAGGAAATTTAAAATAAAAAAGACACAGCCACTCCAAAGTTTGGGACGGCCCTGTTTACAAGAACCTTGTTCATGGTACAAGTTCAATATCGCAAAAAGAGAAAAATGGATAAAGAAGTTCTGATACTTACGTAGAATGCAATAGCACTCAGCAATGAAATCTATGTCATCAGGCCCATAGCAGCATAATGAGTGGATTCAGGTATGATGATTCTAACTGAAATAAATCACACAGAAAAAGAAACATCATAAGATATCACTAATACACGGAATGTAAACTTGGCTACACAGGAACTGAATTACAAAACAGAAAAGGGTCTCAAATTTAGAAAACCAACTTATGCTTGCTTAAGGGGAAAGGTGAGTCGGGGTGCTGCATAAAACCAGAGATTGAAATGAGCACAGATAAAGTTCCTTAAGCCAAATATGTAATAGACAAGAGCTACTCCTAGCTCAATGAAATGGACTCAACATCCCATATTAAACTCCTAAGAATGTACCTGACTTGTAAGTATGTTAAAACCTATGGATTGTTATGTCTCCGAAAGAGAATCAAGCAAGTTTACAGGGGCATAAACGCATCAGTGATAGGATTGGAGAGGTACGGTGAGCAAATGAAGACCCTTTGAAGTCATATTGCATGGTACCCATTCCACGGGTCTGAACTCTCCAGGTTTAAGGGATTCTTCCTTCAGCTAAAACATGCATGTGGAACCCAGAGCATGATCAACCATGTGATCGGGAGACGTGTTCAAATATGTCTCAGTTTTCGCCCCTGGTCCTCGGGTGCAACATTCCAGATGCTTTACGAACACTCTACCGACTTGGAGAGTCAGTGCTTTTAACCTCCTGTTTGGCCCAGTTTGCAATTTCTGCGGAAGATGAACAGGAATAGGGAGCACCAATGAGAGACTAGCTGGAGGTGTCTGGACGGGCAAATTTAACTCTCATTTCCCACCAGGAAGAGAAATTAACCAAAGGCTCAGCGTGCCGTGCCGGAACCAGATTAGGGCCTGAAGCCATCCTGCGGTGTTGCGGCCAGCTCACAAGAAAGCGAGTTGAAGAAAGGAGCTCAGGGGCACTGTAATTCACAAACCTGCAGACTTATAAATGACAGCTATGGTCCAAAAATATACTGAAGTAAGGCTGCCAAGAGGACTTGAAAGCGGGGCAGAATTGCAGGAAACCGATTTCAGGAGGTAGACTGGAATTGCATTGAAAGCATAGGAAAAGAGGCAGAACGTCCACAATGATGCACTTGGCCAAAAAGGGCGTATGCGTTTTTTCCTGAATATATTCAGGAAAAAACGCATACGCCCTTTTTGGCCAACCAAGCAAGCTTGCAAGGGAAATCTGCACTATAATGAAGTCTCACTTCCCCCCGGTTAAAAGGGTCATCTGAAAACAGTGTAAAATCCAGAAAGGCAGGACAGGCCATGGAGAACTGGGAGCCTTGTTATGCTGATGGGTGGGATGTAAATTGCCAACAGCCACTGGGGAGAAGGGTATGGTGTTTCCTGAAACATCTAAAAAACAAAGCAACAGAGCCTAGGGCACTTCCACTTATGGTCCTATAGCTTAGGGAAATTAAAATCAAAAAGACACAGCCACCCCAAAGTCTGGGACGGCCCTGTTTACAAGAACCTTGTTCATGGTACAAGTTCAATATCGCAAAAAGAGAAAAATGGATAAAGAAGTTCTGATACTTACGTACAATGCAATATCACTCAGCAATGAAATCTATGTCATCAGGCCCATAGCAGCATAATGAGTGGATTCAGGTATGATGATTCTAACTGAAATAAGTCACACAGAAAAAGAAACATCATAAGATATCACTAATACATGGCATGTAAACTTGGCTACACAGGAACTGAATTACAAAACAGAACATGGTCTCAAATTTAGAAAACCAACTTATGCTTGCTTAAGGGGAAAGGTGAGTTGGGGTGCTGCATAAAACCAGAGATTGAAATGAGCACAGATAACGTTCCTTAAGCCAAATATGTAATAGACAAGAGCTACTCCTTGCTCAACGAAATGGACTCAACACCCCATATTAAACGCCTAAGAATGTACCTGACTAGTAAGTATCTTAAAACCTATGGATTGCTATGTCTGCGAAAGAGAATCAAGCACGTGTACAGGGGCATAAACACAACAGTGATAGGATTGGAGAGGTTCGGTGAGCAAATGAAGACCCTTTGAAATCATATTGCATGGTACCGATTCCACGGGTCACAACTCTCCAGGTTTAAGGGATTCTTCCTTCAGCTAAAACATGCATGTGGAACCCAGAGTATGATCCACCGTGTGATCGGGAGACGTGTTCAAATATGTCTCAGATTTCGTCCCCTGGTACTCGGGTGCAACTTTCCAGACGCTTTACTAACAATCTCCCCACTTAGAGAGTCAGTGTCTTTAACCTCCTGTTTGGCCCAGTTTGCAATTTCTGCGGAAGATGAACAGGAATAGGGAGCACCAATGAGAGACTAGCTGGAGGTGTCTGGACGGGCAAATTTAACTCTCATTTCACACCAGGAAGAGAAATTAACCAAAGGCTCCGCGTGCCGTGCCGGAACCAGATTAGGGCCTGAAGCAATCCTGCGGTGTTGCGGCCAGCTCACAAGAAAGCGAGTTGAAGAAAGGAGCTCAGGGGCACTGTAATTCACAAACCTGCAGACTTATAAATGACAGCTATCGTCCAAAAATATACTGAAGTAAGGCTGCCAAGAGGACTTGAAAGCGGGGCAGAATTGCAGGAAACCGATTTCAGGAGGTAGACTGGAATTGCATTTAAAGCATACGAAAAGAGGCTGAATGTCCACAATGATGCACTTGGCCAAAAGGGGCGTATGTGTTTTTTCCTGGGAAAAAATGCATACGCCCTTTTTGGCCAACCAAGCAAGCTTGCAAAGGAAATTTGCACTACAATGAAGTCTCACTTCCCCCCGGTCAAAAGGGCCATCTGAAAAAAGTGTAAAATCCAGAAAGGCAGGACAGGCCATGGAGAACTGGGAGCCTTGTTATGCTGATGGGCGGGATGTAAATTGCCAACAGCCACTCGGGAGAAGTGTATGGTGTTTCCTGAAACATCTAAAAAACAAAGCAACAGAGCCTAGTGCACTTCCACTTATGGTCCTATAGCTTAGGGAAATTAAAATCAAAAAGACACAGCCACTCCAAAGTTTGGGACGGCCCTGTTTACAAGAACCTTGTTCATGGTACAAGTTCAATATCGCAAAAAGAGAAAAATGGATAAAGAAATTCTGATACTTACGTAGAATGCAATAGCACTCAGCAATGAAATCTATGTCATCAGGCCCATAGCAGCATAATGAGTGGATTCAGGTATGATGATTCTAACTGAAATAAATCACACAGAAAAAGAAACATCATAAGATATCACTAATACACGGAATGTAAACTTGGCTACACAGGAACTGAATTACAAAACAGAAAAGGGTCTCAAATTTAGAAAACCAACTTATGCTTGCTTAAGGGGAAAGGTGAGTCGGGGTGCTGCATAAAACCAGAGATTGAAATGAGCACAGATAAAGTTCCTTAAGCCAAATATGTAATAGACAAGAGCTACTCCTTGCTCAATGAAATGGACTCAACATCCCATATTAAACTCCTAAGAATGTACCTGACTTGTAAGTATGTTAAAACCTATGGATTGTTATGTCTCCGAAAGAGAATCAAGCAAGTTTACAGGGGCATAAACGCATCAGTGATAGGATTGGAGAGGTACGGTGAGCAAATGAAGACCCTTTGAAGTCATATTGCATGGTACCCATTCCACGGGTCTGAACTCTCCAGGTTTAAGGGATTCTTCCTTCAGCTAAAACATGCATGTGGAACCCAGAGCATGATCAACCGTGTGATCGGGAGACGTGTTCAAATATGTCTCAGTTTTCGTCCCCTGGTCCTCGGGTGCAACATTCCAGATGCTTTACGAACACTCTACCGACTTGGAGAGTCAGTGCTTTTAACCTCCTGATTGGCCCAGTTTGCAATTTCTGCGGAAGATGAACAGGAATAGGGAGCACCAATGAGAGACTAGCTGGAGGTGTCTGGACGGGCAAATTTAACTCTCATTTCCCACCAGGAAGAGAAATTAACCAAAGGCTCAGCGTGCCGTGCCGGAACCAGATTAGGGCCTGAAGCAATCCTGCGGTGTTGCGGCCAGCTCACAAGAAAGCGAGTTGAAGAAAGGAGCTCAGGGGCACTGTAATTCACAAACCTGCAGACTTATAAATGACAGCTATGGTCCAAAAATATACTGAAGTAAGGCTGCCAAGAGGACTTGAAAGCGGGGCAGAATTGCAGGAAACCGATTTCAGGAGGTAGACTGGAATTGCATTGAAAGCATAGGAAAAGAGGCAGAACGTCCACAATGATGCACTTGGCCAAAAAGGGCGTATGCGTTTTTTCCTGAATATATTCAGGAAAAAACGCATACGCCCTTTTTGGCCAACCAAGCAAGCTTGCAAAGGAAATCTGCACTATAATGAAGTCTCACTTCCCCCCGGTTAAAAGGGTCATCTGAAAACAGTGTAAAATCCAGAAAGGCAGGACAGGCCATGGAGAACTGGGAGCCTTGTTATGCTGATGGGTGGGATGTAAATTGCCAACAGCCACTGGGGAGAAGGGTATGGTGTTTCCTGAAATATCTAAAAAAAAAAGCAACAGAGCCTAGGGCACTTCCACTTATGGTCCTATAGCTTAGGGAAATTAAAATCAAAAAGACACAGCCACCCCAAAGTTTGGGACGGCCCTGTTTACAAGAACCTTGTTCATGGTACAAGTTCAATATCGCAAAAAGAGAAAAATGGATAAAGAAGTTCTGATACTTACGTACAATGCAATATCACTCAGCAATGAAATCTATGTCATCAGGCCCATAGCAGCATAATGAGTGGATTCAGGTATGATGGTTCTAACTGAAATAAATCACACAGAAAAAGAAACATCATAAGATATCACTAATACACGGAATGTAAACTTGGCTACACAGGAACTGAATTACAAAACAGAAAAGGGTCTCAAATTTAGAAAACCAACTTATGCTTGCTTAAGGGGAAAGGTGAGTCGGGGTGCTGCATAAAACCAGAGATTGAAATGAGCACAGATAAAGTTCCTTAAGCCAAATATGTAATAGACAAGAGCTACTCCTTGCTCAATGAAATGGACTCAACATCCCATATTAAACTCCTAAGAATGTACCTGACTTGTAAGTATGTTAAAACCTATGGATTGTTATGTCTCCAAAAGAGAATCAAGCAAGTTTACAGGGGCATAAACGCATCAGTGATAAGATTGGAGAGGTACGGTGAGCAAATGAAGACCCTTTGAAGTCATATTGCATGGTACCCATTCCACGGGTCTGAACTCTCCAGGTTTAAGGGATTCTTCCTTCAGCTAAAACATGCATGTGGAACCCAGAGCATGATCAACCGTGTGATCGGGAGACGTGTTCAAATATGTCTCAGTTTTCGTCCCCTGGTCCTCGGGTGCAAAATTCCAGATGCTTTACGAACACTCTACCGACTTGGAGAGTCAGTGCTTTTAACCTCCTGATTGGCCCAGTTTGCAATTTCTGCGGAAGATGAACAGGAATAGGGAGCACCAATGAGAGACTAGCTGGAGGTGTCTGGACGGGCAAATTTAACTCTCATTTCCCACCAGGAAGAGAAATTAACCAAAGGCTCAGCGTGCCGTGCTGGAACCAGATTAGGGCCTGAAGCAATCCTGCGGTGTTGCGGCCAGCTCACAAGAAAGCGAGTTGAAGAAAGGAGCTCAGGGGCACTGTAATTCACAAACCTGCAGACTTATAAATGACAGCTATGGTCCAAAAATATACTGAAGTAAGGCTGCCAAGAGGACTTGAAAGCGGGGCAGAATTGCAGGAAACCGATTTCAGGAGGTAGACTGGAATTGCATTGAAAGCATAGGAAAAGAGGCAGAACGTCCACAATGATGCACTTGGCCAAAAAGGGCGTATGCGTTTTTTCCTGAATATATTCAGGAAAAAACGCATACGCCCTTTTTGGCCAACCAAGCAAGCTTGCAAAGGAAATCTGCACTATAATGAAGTCTCACTTCCCCCCGGTTAAAAGGGTCATCTGAAAACAGTGTAAAATCCAGAAAGGCAGGACAGGCCATGGAGAACTGGGAGCCTTGTTATGCTGATGGGTGGGATGTAAATTGCCAACAGCCACTGGGGAGAAGGGTATGGTGTTTCCTGAAATATCTAAAAAAAAAAGCAACAGAGCCTAGGGCACTTCCACTTATGGTCCTATAGCTTAGGGAAATTAAAATCAAAAAGACACAGCCACCCCAAAGTTTGGGACGGCCCTGTTTACAAGAACCTTGTTCATGGTACAAGTTCAATATCGCAAAAAGAGAAAAATGGATAAAGAAGTTCTGATACTTACGTACAATGCAATATCACTCAGCAATGAAATCTATGTCATCAGGCCCATAGCAGCATAATGAGTGGATTCAGGTATGATGATTCTAACTGAAATAAATCACACAGAAAAAGAAACATCATAAGATATCACTAATACACGGAATGTAAACTTGGCTACACAGGAACTGAATTACAAAACAGAAAAGGGTCTCAAATTTAGAAAACCAACTTATGCTTGCTTAAGGGGAAAGGTGAGTCGGGGTGCTGCATAAAACCAGAGATTGAAATGAGCACAGATAAAGTTCCTTAAGCCAAATATGTAATAGACAAGAGCTACTCCTTGCTCAATGAAATGGACTCAACATCCCATATTAAACTCCTAAGAATGTACCTGACTTGTAAGTATGTTAAAACCTATGGATTGTTATGTCTCCAAAAGAGAATCAAGCAAGTTTACAGGGGCATAAACGCATCAGTGATAAGATTGGAGAGGTACGGTGAGCAAATGAAGACCCTTTGAAGTCATATTGCATGGTACCCATTCCACGGGTCTGAACTCTCCAGGTTTAAGGGATTCTTCCTTCAGCTAAAACATGCATGTGGAACCCAGAGCATGATCAACCGTGTGATCGGGAGACGTGTTCAAATATGTCTCAGTTTTCGTCCCCTGGTCCTCGGGTGCAAAATTCCAGATGCTTTACGAACACTCTACCGACTTGGAGAGTCAGTGCTTTTAACCTCCTGATTGGCCCAGTTTGCAATTTCTGCGGAAGATGAACAGGAATAGGGAGCACCAATGAGAGACTAGCTGGAGGTGTCTGGACGGGCAAATTTAACTCTCATTTCCCACCAGGAAGAGAAATTAACCAAAGGCTCAGCGTGCCGTGCTGGAACCAGATTAGGGCCTGAAGCAATCCTGCGGTGTTGCGGCCAGCTCACAAGAAAGCGAGTTGAAGAAAGGAGCTCAGGGGCACTGTAATTCACAAACCTGCAGACTTATAAATGACAGCTATGGTCCAAAAATATACTGAAGTAAGGCTGCCAAGAGGACTTGAAAGCGGGGCAGAATTGCAGGAAACCGATTTCAGGAGGTAGACTGGAATTGCATTGAAAGCATAGGAAAAGAGGCAGAACGTCCACAATGATGCACTTGGCCAAAAAGGGCGTATGCGTTTTTTCCTGAATATATTCAGGAAAAAACGCATACGCCCTTTTTGGCCAACCAACCAAGCTTGCAAAGGAAATCTGCACTATAATGAAGTCTCACTTCCCCCCGGTTAAAAGGGTCATCTGAAAACAGTGTAAAATCCAGAAAGGCAGGACAGGTCATGGAGAACTGGGAGCCTTGTTATGCTGATGGGTGGGATGTAAATTGCCAACAGCCACTGGGGAGAAGGGTATGGTGTTTCCTGAAATATCTAAAAAAAAAAGCAACAGAGCCTAGGGCACTTCCACTTATGGTCCTATAGCTTAGGGAAATTAAAATCAAAAAGACACAGCCACCCCAAAGTTTGGGACGGCCCTGTTTACAAGAACCTTGTTCATGGTACAAATTCAATATCGCAAAAAGAGAAAAATGGATAAAGAAGTTCTGATACTTACGTACAATGCAATATCACTCAGCAATGAAATCTATGTCATCAGGCCCATAGCAGCATAATGAGTGGATTCAGGTATGATGATTCTAACTGAAATAAGTCACACAGAAAAAGAAACATCATAAGATATCACTAATACATGGCATGTAAACTTGGCTACACAGGAACTGAATTACAAAACAGAACATGGTCTCAAATTTAGAAAACCAACTTATGCTTGCTTAAGGGGAAAGGTGAGTTGGGGTGCTGCATAAAACCAGAGATTGAAATGAGCACAGATAACGTTCCTTAAGCCAAATATGTAATAGACAAGAGCTACTCCTTGCTCAACGAAATGGACTCAACACCCCATATTAAACGCCTAAGAATGTACCTGACTAGTAAGTATCTTAAAACCTATGGATTGCTATGTCTGCGAAAGAGAATCAAGCATGTGTACAGGGGCATAAACACAACAGTGATAGGATTGGAGAGGTTCGGTGAGCAAATGAAGACGCTTTGAAATCATATTGCATGGTACCCATTCCACGGGTCACAACTCTCCAGGTTTAAGGGATTCTTCCTTCAGCTAAAACATGCATGTGGAACCCAGAGTATGATCCACCGTGTGATCGGGAGACGTGTTCAAATATGTCTCAGTTTTCGTCCCCTGGTACTCGGGTGCAACATTCCAGACGCTTTACTAACAATCTCCCCACTTAGAGAGTCAGTGTCTTTAACCTCCTGTTTGGCCCAGTTTGCAATTTCTGCGGAAGATGAACAGGAATAGGGAGCACCAATGAGAGACTAGCTGGAGGTGTCTGGACGGGCAAATTTAACTCTCATTTCCCACCAGGAAGAGAAATTAACCAAAGGCTCAGCGTGCCGTGCCGGAACCAGATTAGGGCCTGAAGCAATCCTGCGGTGTTGCGGCCAGCTCACAAGAAAGCGAGTTGAAGAAAGGAGCTCAGGGGCACTGTAATTCACAAACCTGCAGACTTATAAATGACAGCTATCGTCCAAAAATATACTGAAGTAAGGCTGCCAAGAGGACTTGAAAGCGGGGCAGAATTGCAGGAAACCGATTTCAGGAGGTAGACTGGAATTGCATTTAAAGCATACGAAAAGAGGCTGAATGTCCACAATGATGCACTTGGCCAAAAAGGGCGTATGTGTTTTTTCCTGGGAAAAAAGGCATACGCCCTTTTTGGCCAACCAAGAAATCTTGCAAAGGAAATCTGCACTACAATGAAGTCTCACTTCCCCCCGGTCAAAAGGGCCATCTGAAAAAACTGTAAAATCCAGAAAGGCAGGACAGGCCATGGAGAACTGGGAGCCTTTTTATGCTGATGGGTGGGATGTAAATTGCCAACAGCCACTCGGGAGAAGTGTATGGTGTGTCCTGAAACATCTAAAAAACAAAGCAACAGAGCCTAGGGCACTTCCACTTATGGTCCTATAGCTTAGGGAAATTAAGATCAAAAAGACACAGCCACTCCAAAGTTTGGGACGGCCCTGTTTACAAGAACCTTGTTCATGGTACAAGTTCAATATCGCAAAAAGAGAAAAATGGATAAAGAAGTTCTGATACTTACGTAGAATGCAATATCACTCAGCAATGAAATCTATGTCATCAGGCCCATAGCAGCATAATGAGTGGATTCAGGTATGATGATTCTAACTGAAATAAATCACACAGAAAAAGAAACATCATAAGATATCACTAATACACGAAATGTAAACTTGGCTACACAGGAACTGAATTACAAAACAGAAAAGGGTCTCAAATTTAGAAAACCAACTTATGCTTGCTTAAGGGGAAAGGTGAGTCGGGGTGCTGCATAAAACCAGAGATTGAAATGAGCACAGATAAAGTTCCTTAAACCAAATATGTAATAGACAAGAGCTACTCCTTGCTCAACGAAATGGACTCAACACCCCATATTAAACGCCTAAGAATGTACCTGACTAGTAAGTATCTTAAAACCTATGGATTGCTATGTCTCCGAAAGAGAATCAAGCATGTGTACAGGGGCATAAACACAACAGTGATAGGATTGGAGAGGTTCGGTGAGCAAATGAAGACCCTTTGAAGTCATATTGCATGGTACCCATTCCACGGGTCACAACTCTCCAGGTTTAAGGGATTCTTCCTTCAGCTAAAACATGCATGTGGAACCCAGAGTATGATGCACCGTGTGATCGGGAGATGTGTTCAAATATGTCTCAGTTTTCGTCCCTTGGTACTCGGGTGCAACATTCCAGAAGCTTTACTAACACTCTCCCCACTTAGAGAGTCAGTGTCTTTAACCTCCTGTTTGGCCCAGTTTGCAATTCCTGCGGAAGATGAACAGGAATAGGGAGCACCAATGAGAGACTAGCTGGAGGTGTCTGGACGGGCAAATTTAACTCTCATTTCCCACCAGGAAGAGGAATTAACCAAAGGCTCAGTGTGCCGTGCCGGAACCAGATTAGGGCCTGAAGCAATCCTGCGGTGTTGCGGCCAGCTCAGAAGAAAGTGAGTTGAAGAAAGGAGCTCAGGGGCACTGTAATTCACAAACCTGCAGAGTTATAAATGACAGCTATCGTCCAAAAATATACTGAAGTAAGGCTGCCAAGAGGACTTGAAAGCGGAGCAGAATTGCAGGAAACCAATTTCAGGAGGTAGACTGGAATTGCATTTAAAGCATACGAAAAGAGGCTGAATGTCCACAATGATGCACTTGGCCAAAAAGGGCATATGCGTTTTTTCCTGGGAAAAAATGCATACGCCCTTTTTGGCCAACAAAGCAAGCTTGCAAAGGAAATCTGCACTACAATGAAGTCTCACTTCCCCCCGGTCAAAAGGGCCATCTGAAAAAAGTGTAAAATCCAGAAAGGCAGGACAGGCCATGGAGAACTGGGAGCCTTGTTATGCTGATGTGTGGGATGTAAATTGCCAAAGGCCACTGGGGAGAAGGGTATGGTGTTTCCTGAAATATCTAAAAAACAAAGCAACAGAGCCTAGGGCACTTCCACTTATGGTCCTATAGCTTAGGGAAATTAAAATCAAAAAGACACAGCCACCCCAAAGTTTGGGAGGGCTCTGTTTACAAGAACCTCTTTTATGGTACAAGTTCGATATCGCAGAAAGAGAAAAATGGATAAAGAAATTGTGATACTTATGTACAATGCAATATCACTCAGCAATGAAATCTATGTCAACAGGCCCATAGCAGCATAACGAGTGGATTCAGGTATGATGATTCTAACTGAAATAAGTCACACAGAAAAACAAACATCATAAGATATCACTAATACACGGAATGTAAACTTGGCTACACAGGAACTGAATTACAAAACAGAACAGGGTCTCAAATTTAGAAAACCAACTTATGCTTGCTTAAGGAGAAAGGTGAGTCGGGGTGCTGCATAAAACCAGAGATTGAAATGAGCACAGATAAAGTTCCTTAAGCCAAATATGTAATAGACAAGAGCTACTCCTTGCTCAACGAAATGGACTCAACACCCCATATTAAACGCCTAAGAATGTACCTGACTAGTAAGTATCTTAAAACCTATGGATTCCTATGTCTGCGAAAGAGAATCAAGCATGTGTACAGGGGCATAAACACAACAGTGATAGGATTGGAGAGGTTCGGTGAGCAAATGAAGACCCTTTGAAGTCATATTGCATGGTACCCATTCCACGGGTCACAACTCTCCAGGTTTAAGGGATTCTTACTTCAGCTAAAACATGCATGTGGAACCCAGAGCATGATCCACCGTGTGATCGGGAGACGTGTTCAAATATGTCTCAGTTTTCGTCCCCTGGTACTCGGGTACAACATTCCAGATGCTTTACTAACACTCTCCCAACTTGGAGAGTCACTGCCTTTAACCTCCTGTTTGGCCCAGTTTGCAATGTCTGCGGAAGATGAAGAGGAACAGGGAGGACCAATGAGAGACTAGCTGGAGGTTTCTGGACGGGCAAATTTAAGTCTCATTTCCCACCAGGAAGAGGAATTAACCAAAGGCTCAGCGTGCCGTGCCGTAACCAGATTAGGGCCTGAAGCAATCCTGCGGTGTTGCGGCCAGCTCACAAGAAAGCGAGTTGAAGAAAGGAGCACAGGGGCATTGTCATTCACAAACCTGCAGACTTATAAATGACAGCTATGGTCCAAAAATATACTGAAGTAACGCTGCCAAGAGGACTTGAAATCGGGGCAGAATTTCAGGAAACCGATTTCAGGAGGTAGACTGGAATTGCATTGAAAGCATAGGAAAAGAGGCAGAACGTCCACAATGATGCACTTGGCCAAAAAGGGCGTATGCGTTTTTACCTGAATATATTCAGGAAAAAACGCATACGCCCTTTTTGGCCAACCAAGCAAGCTTGCAAAGGAAATCTGCACTATAATGAAGTCTCACGTCCCCCCGGTCAAAAGGGCCATCTGAAAAAAGTGTAAAATCCAGAAAGGAAGGACAGGCCATGGAGAACTGGGAGCCTTGTTATGCTGATGGGCAGGATGTAGATTGCCAGCAGCCACTCGGGAGAAGGGTATGGTGTTTCCAGAAATATCTAAAAAACAAAGCAACAGAGCCTAGGGCACTTCCACTTATGGTCCTATAGCTTAGGGAAATTAAAATCAAAAAGTCACAGCCACCCCAAAGTTTGGGACGGCTCTGTTTACAAGAACCTCGTTTACGGTACAAGTTCAATATCGCAGAAAGTGAAAAATGGATAAAGAAGTTGTGGTACTTACGTACAATGCAATATCACTCAGCAATTAAATCTATGTCATCAGGCACATAGCAGCATCATGAGTGGATTCAGGTATGATGATTCTAACTGTAATAAGTCACACAGAAAACGAAACATCATAAGATATCACTAATACACGGAATGTAAATTTAGCTACACAGGAACTGAATTACAAAACAGAACAGGGTCTCAAATTTAGAAAACGAACTTATGCTTGCTTAAGGGAAAGGTGAGTCGGGGTGCTGCATAAAACCAGAGATTGAAATGAGCACAGATAAAGTTCCTTAAGCCAAATATGTAATAGACAAGAGCTACTCCTTGCTCAACGAAATGGACTCAACACCCCATATTAAACGCCTAAGAATGTACCTGACTAGTAAGTATGTGAAAACCTATGGATTGCTATGTCTGCGAAAGAGAATCAAGCATGTGTACAGGGGCATAAACACAACAGTGATAGGATTGGAGAGGTTCGGTGAGCAAATGAAGACCCTTTGAAGTCATATTGCATGGTACCCATTCCACGGGTCTCAACTCTCCAGGTTTAAGGGATTCTTCCTTCAGCTAAATCATGCATGTGGAACCCAGAGTATGATCAACCGTGTGATCGGGAGACGTGTTCAAATATGTCTCAGTTTTCATCCCCTGGTACTCGGGGGGAACATTCCAGACGCTTTACGAACACTCTCCCGACTTGGAGAGTCAGTGCCTTTAACCTCCTGTTTGGTCCAGTTTGCAATTTCTGCGGAAGATGAACAGGAATAGGGAGAACCAATGAGAGACTAGCTGGAGGTGTCTGGACAGGCAAATTTAACTCTCATTTCCCACCAGGAAGAGGAATTAACCAAAGGCTCAGCGTGCCGTGCCGGAACCAGATTAGGGCCTGAAGCAATCCTGCGGTGTTTTGGCCAGCTCACAAGAAAGCGAGTTGAAGAAAGGAGCTCAGGGGCACTGTAATTCACAAACCTGCAGTCTTATAAATGACAGCTATCATCCAAAAATATACTGAAGTAAGGCTGCCAAGAGGACTTGAAAGCGGGGCAGAATGGCAGGAAACCGATTTCAGGAGGTAGACTGGAACTGCATTTAAAGCATAGGAAAAGAGGCAGAACGTCCACAATGATGCACTTGGCCAAAAAGGGCATATGCGTTTTTTCCTGGGAAAAAACGCATACGCCCTTTTTGGCCAACCAAGCAAGCTTGCAAAGGAAATCTGCACTACAATGAAGTCTCACTTCCCCCCGGTCAAAAGGGCCATCTGAAAAAAGTGTAAAATCCAGAAAGCCAGGACAGGCCATGGAGAACTGGGAGCCTTGTTATGCTGATGGGCGGGATGTAAATTGCCAGCAGACACTTGGGAGAAGTGTATGGTGTTTCCTGAAACATCTAAAAAACAAAGCAACAGAGCCTAGGGCACTTCCACTTATGGTCCTATAGCTTAGGGAAATTAAAATCAAAAAGACACAGCCACCCCATAGTTTGGGACGGATCTGTTTACAAGAACCTCGTTTATAGTACAAGTTCAACATCGCAGAAAGTGAAAAATGGATAAAGAAGTTGTGGTATTTACTTACAAAGCAATATCACTCAGCAATGAAATCTATGTCATCAGGCCCGTAGCAACATAATGAGTGGATTCAGGTACGATGATTCTAACTGAAATAAGTCACACAGAAAAAGAAACATCATAAGTTATCACTAATACACGGAATGTAAACTTGGCTACACAGGAACTGAATTCCAAAACAGAACAGGGTCTCAAATTTAGAAAACCAACTTATGCTTGCTTAAGGGGAAAGGTGAGTTGGGGTGCTGCATAAAACCAGAGATTGAAATGAGCACAGATAAAGTTCCTTAAGCCAAATATGGAATAGACAAGTGCTACTCCTTGCTCAACGAAATGGACTCAACACCCCATATTAAATGCCTAAGAATGTACCTGACTAGTAAGTATCTTAAAACCTATGGATTGCTATGTCTCCAAAAGAGAACCAAGCGTGTGTACAGGGGCATAAAGGCAGCAGTGATAGGATTGGAGAGGTTCGGTGAGCAAATGAAGACCCTTTGAAGTCATATTGCATGGTACCCATTCCACGGGTCTCAACTCTCCAGGTTTAAGGGATTCTTCCTTCAGCTAAAACATGCATGTGGAACCCAGAGTATGATCAACCGTGTGAACGGGAGACGTGTTCAAATATGTCTCAGTTTTCCTCCCCTGGTACTCGGGTGCAACATTCCAGACGCTTTACTAACACTCTCCCACTTGGAGAGTCAGCGCCTTTAACCTCCTGTTTGGCCCAGTTTGCAATTTCTGCGGAAGATGAACAGGAATAGGGAGAACCAATGAGAGACTAGCTGGAGGTGTCTGGACGGGCAAATTAACTCTCATTTCCCACCAGGAAGATGAATTAACCAAAGGCTCAGTGTGCCGTGCCGGAACCAGATTAGGGCCTGAAGCCATCCTGCGGTGTTGCGGCCAGCTCAAAAGAAAGCGAGTTGAAGAAAGGAGCTCAGGGGCACTGTAATTCACAAACCTGCAGAGTTATAAATGACAGCTATCGTCCAAAAATATACTGAAGTAAGGCTGCCAAGAGGACTTGAGAGCGGGGCAGAATTGCAGGAAACCGATTTCAGGAGGTAGACTGGAATTGCATTGAAAGCATAGGAAAAGAGGCAGAACGTCCACAATGATGCACTTGGCCCAAAAGGGCGTATGCATTTTTTCCTGAATATATTCAGGAAAAAACGCATACGCCCTTTTTGGCCAACCAAGCAAACTTGCAAAGAAAATCTGCTCTACAATGAAGTCTCACTTCCGCCAGGTCGAAAGGGCCATCTGAAAAAAGTGTAAAATCCAGAAAGGCAGGACAGGCCATGGAGAACTCGGAGCCTTGTTATGCTGATGGGCGGGATGTAAATTGCCAACAGACACTTGGGAGAAGTGTATGGTGTTTCCTGAAACATCTAAAAAACAAAGCAACAGAGCCTAGGGCACTTCCACTTATGGTCCTATAGCTTAGGGAAATTAAAATCAAAAAGACACAGCCACCCCAAAGTTTGGGACGCCTCTGTTTACAAGAATCTAGTTTACAGTACAAGTTCAATATCACAGAAAGTGAAAAATGGATAAAGAACTTGTGGTACTTACGTAAAATGCAGTATCACTCAGCAATGATATCTATGTCATCAGGCCCGTAGCAGCATAATGAGTGGATTCAGGTACGATGATTCTAACTGAAATAAGTCACACAGAAAAAGAAACATCATAAGATATCACTAATACACGGAATGTAAACTTGGCTACACAGGAACTGAATTCCAAAACAGAACAGGGTCTCAAGTTTAGAAAACCAACTTATGCTTGCTTAAGGGGAAAGGTGAGTTGGGGTGCTGCATAAAACCAGAGATTGAAATGAGCACAGATAAAGTTCCTTAAGCCAAATATGGAATAGACAAGAGCTACTCCTTGCTCAACGAAATGGACTCAACACCCCATATTAAACGCCTAAGAATGTACCTGACTAGTAAGTATCTTAAAACCTATGGATTGCTATGTGTCCAAAAGAGAATCAAGCGTGTGTACAGGGGCATAAACGCAGCAGTGATAGGATTGGAGAGGTTCGGTGAGCAAATGAAGACCCTGTGAAGTCATATTGCATGGTACCCATTACACGGGTCTCCACTCTCCAGGTTTAAGGTATTCTTCCTTCAGCTAAAACATGCATGTGGAACCCAGAGTATGATCAACCGTGTGAACGGGAGACGTGTTCAAATATGTCTCAGTTTTCCTCCCCTGGTACTCGGGTGCAACATTCCAGACGCTTTACTAACACTCTCCCCACTTGGAGAGTCAGCGCCTTTAACCTCCTGTTTGGCCCAGTTTGCAATTTCTGCGGAAGATGAACAGGAATAGGGAGAACCAATGAGAGACTAGCTGGAGGTGTCTGGATGGGCAAATTTAACTCTCATTTCCCACCAGGAAGAGGAAATAACCAAAGGCTCGGCGTGCCGTGCCGGAACCAGATTAGGGCCTGAAGCCATCCTGCGGTGTTGCGGCCAGCTCACAAGAAAACGAGTTGAAGAAAGGAGCTCAGGGGCACTGTAATTCACAAATCTGCAGAGTTATAAATGACAGCTATCGTCCAAAAATATACTGAAGTAAGGCTGCCAAGAGGACTTGAAAGCGGGTCAGAATTGCAGGAAACCGATTTCAGGAGGTAGACTGGAATTGCATTGAAAGCATAGGAAAAGAGGCAGAACGTCCACAATGATGCACTTGGCCAAAAAGGGCGTATGCGTTTTTTCCTGAATATATTCAGGAAAAAACGCATACACCCTTTTTGGCCAACCAAGCAAGCTTGCAAAGGAAATCTGCACTACAATGAAGTCTCACTTCCCCCCGGTCAAAAGGGCCATCTGAAAAAAGTGTAAAATCCAGAAAGGCAGGACAGGCCATGGAGAACTGGGAGCCTTGTTATGCTGATGGGCGGGATGTAAATTGCCAACAGACACTCGGGAGAAGTGTATGGTGTTTCCTGAAACATCTAAAAAACAAAGCAACAGAGCCTAGGGCACTTCCACTTATGGTCCTATAGGTTAGGGAAATTAAAATCAAAAAGACACAGCCACCCCAAAGTTTGGGACGCCTCTGTTTACAAGAACCTCGTTTACCGTACAAGTTCAATATCACTGAAAGTGAAAAATGGATAAAGAAGTTGTGGTAGTTACGTACAATGCAGTATCACTCAGCAATGAAATCTATGTCATCAGGCCCTTAGCAGCACAATGAGTGGATTCAGGTACGATGATTCTAACTGAAATAAGTCACACAGAAAAAGAAACATCATAAGTTATCACTAATACACGGAATGTAAACTTGGCTACACAGGAACTGAATTCCAAAACAGAACAGGATCTCAAATTTAGAAAACCAACTTATGCTTGCTTAAGGGGAAAGGTGATTTGGGGTGCTGCATAAAACCAGAGATTGAAATGAGCACAGATAAAGTTCCTTAAGCCAAATATGGAATAGAAAATAGCTACTCCTTACTCAACGAAATGAACTCAACACCGCATATTAAACGCCTAAGAATGTACCTGACTAGTAAGTATCTTAAAACCTATGGATTGCTATGTCTCCAAAGGAGAATCAAGCGTGTATACAGGGGCATAAACGCAGCAGTGATAGGATTGGAGAGGTTCGGTGAGCAAATGAAGACCCTTTGAAGTCATATTGCATGGTACCCATTCCACGGGTCTCAACTCTCCAGGTTTAAGGTATTCTTCCTTCAGCTAAAACATGCATGTGGAACCCAGAGTATGATCAACCGTGTCAACGGGAGACGTGTTCAAATATGTCTCAGTTTTCCTCCCCTGGTACTCGGGTGCAACATTCCAGACGCTTTACTAACACTCTCCCCACTTGGAGAGTCAGCGCCTTTAACCTCCTGTTTGGCCCAGTTTGCAATTTCTGTGAAAGATGAACAGGAATAGCGAGAACCAATGAGAGACTAGCTGGAGGTGTCTGGACGGGCAAATTTAACTCTCATTTCCCACCAGGAAGAGCAATTAACCAAAGGCTCAGCGTGCCGTGCCGGAACCAGATTAGGGCCTGAAGCCATCCTGCGGTGTTGCGGCCAGCTCACAAGAAAGTGAGTTGAAGAAAGGAGCTCAGGGGCACTGTAATTCACAAACCTGCAGAGTTATAAATGACATCTATCGTCCAAAAATATACTGAAGTAAGGCTGCCAAGAGGACTTGAAAGCGGGGCAGAATTGCAGGAAACCGATTTCAGGAGGTAGACTGGAATTGCATTGAAAGCATAGGAAAAGAGGCAGAACGTCCACAATGATGCACTTGGCCCAAAAGGGCGTATGCGTTTTTTCCTGAATATATTCAGGAAAAAACGCATACGCCCTTTTTGGCCAACCAAGCAAACTTGCAAAGGAAATCTGCACTACAATGAAGTCTCACTTCCCCCAGGTCAAAACGGCCATCTGAAAAAAGTGTAAAATGCAGAAAGGCAGGACAGGCCATGGAGAACTGGGAGCCTTGTTATGCTGATGGGCAGGATGTAAATTGCCAACAGACACTCGGGAGAAGTGTATGGTGTTTCCTGAAACATCTAAAAAACAAAGCAACAGAGCCTAGGGCACTTCCACTTATGGTCCTATAGCTAAGGGAAATTAAAATCAAAAAGACACAGCCACCCCAAAGTTTGGGACGCCTCTGTTTACAAGAACCTCGTTTACCGTACAAGTTCAATATCACAGAAAGTGAAAAATGGATAAAGAACTTGTGGTACTTACGTACAATGCAGTATCACTCAGCAATGAAATCTATGTCATCAGGCACTTAGCAGCACAATGAGTGGATTCAGGTACGATGATTCTAACTGAAATAAGTCACACAGAAAACGAAACATCATAAGATATCACTAATACACGGAATGTAAACTTGGCTACACAGGAACTGAATTACAGAACAGAACACGGTCTCAAATTTAGAAAACCAACTTATGCTTGCTTAAGGGTAAAGGTGAGTTGGGGTGCTGCATAAAACCAGAGATTGAAATGAACACAGATAAAGTTCCTTAAGCCAAATATGGAATAGACAAGAGCTACTCCTTGCTCAATGAAATGGACTCAACACCGCATATTAAACGCCTAAGAATGTACCTGACTAGTAAGTATCTTAAAACCTACGGATTGCTATGTCTCTGAAAGAGAATCAAGCATGTGTACAGGGGCATAAACGCAGCAGTGATAGGATTGGAGAGGTTCGGTGAGCAAATGAAGACCCTTTGAAGTCATATTGCATGGTACCCATTCCACGGGTTTCAACTACCCAGTTTTAAGGTATTCTTCCTTCAGCTAAAACATGCATGTGGAACCTAGAGTATGATCAACCATGTGATCGGGAGACGTGTTCAAATATGTCTCAGTTTTCGTACCCTGGTACTCGGGTGCAACATTCCAGACGCTTTACTAACACTCTCCCCACTTGGAGAGTCAGCGCCTTTAACCTCCTGTTAGGCCCAGTTTGCAATTTCTGCGGAAGATGAACAGGAATAGCGAGAACCAATGAGAGACTAGCTGGAGGTGTCTGGACGGGCAAATTTAACTCTCATTTCCCACCAGGAAGAGGAATTAACCAAAGGCTCAACGTGCCGTGCCGGAACCGGATTAGGGCCTGAAGCCATCCTGCGGTGTTGCGGCCAGCTCACAAGAAAATGAGTTGAAGAAAGGAGCTCAGGGGCACTGTAATTCACAAATCTGCAGAGTTATAAATGACAGCTATCGTCCAAAAATATACTGAAGTAAGGCTGCCAAGAGGACTTGAAAGCGGGGCAGAATTGCAGGAAACCGATTTCAGGAGGTAGACTGGAATTGCATTGAAAGCATAGGAAAAGAGGCAGAACGTCCACAATGATGCACTTGGCCCAAAAGTGCGTATGCGTTTTTTCCTGAATATATTCAGGAAAAAACGCATACGCACTTTTTGGCCAACCAAGCAAGCATGCAAAGGAAACCTGCACTACAATGAAGTCTCACTTCCCCCAGGTCAAAAGGGCCATCTGAAAAAAGTGTAAAATCCAGAAAGGCAGGACAGGCCATGGAGAACTGGGAGCCTTGTTATGCTGATGGGCGGGATGTAAATTGCCAAGAGCCACTCGGGAGAAGTTTATGATGTTTCCTGAAACATCTAAAAAACAAAGCAACAGAGCCTAGGGCACTTCCACTTATGGTCCTATAGCTTAGGGAAATTAAAATCAAAAAGACACAGCCACCCCAAAGTTTGGGACGGCTCTGTTTACAAGAACCTCGTTTACAGTACAAGTTCAAAATCGCAGAAAGTGAAAAATGGATAAAGAACTTGTGGTACTTACGTACAATACAGTATCACTCAGCAATGAAATCTATGTCATCAGGCCCGTAGCAGCATAATGAGTGGATTCAGGTACGATGATTCTAACTGAAATAAGTCACACAGAAAAAGAAACATCATAAGTTATCACTAATACACGGAATGTAAACTTGGCTACACAGGAACAGAATTCCAAAAAAGAACAGGGTCTCAAATTTAGAAAACAAACTTATGCTTGCTTAAGGGGAAAGGTGAGTTGGGGTGCTGCATAAAACCAGAGATTGAAATGAGCACAGATAAAGTTCCTTAAGCCAAATATGGAATAGACAAGAGCTACTCCTTGCTCAACGAAATGGACTCAACACCCCATATTAAATGCCTAAGAATCTACCTGACTAGTAAGTATCTTAAAACCTATGGATTGCTATGTCTCCAAAAGAGAATCAAGCGTGTGTACAGGGGCATAAATGCAGCAGTGATAGGATTGGAGAGGTTCGGTGAGCAAATGAAGACCCTTTGAAGTCATATTGCATGGTACCCATTACACGGGTCTCAACTCACCAGGTTTAAGGTATTCTTCCTTCAGCTAAAACATGCATGTGGAACCCCGAGTATGATCAACCGTGTGAACGGGAGACGTGTTCAAATATGTCTCAGTTTTCCTCCCCTGGTACTCGGGTGCAACATTCCAGACGCTTTACTAACACTCTCCCCACTTGGAGAGTCAGCGCCTTTAACCTCCTGTTTGGCCCAGTTTGCAATTTCTGCGGAAGATGAACAGGAATAGGGAGAACCAATGAGAGACTAGCTGGAGGTGTCTGGACGGGCAAATTTAACTCTCATTTCCCTCCAGGAAGAGGAATTAACCAAAGGCTCAGGGTGCCGTGCCAGAACCAGATTAGGGCCTGAAGCCATCCTGCGGTGTTGCGGCCAGCTCAAAAGAAAGCGAGTTGAAGAAAGGAGCTCAGGGGCACTGTAATTCACAAACCTGCAGAGTTATAAATGACAGCTATCGTCCAAAAATATACTGAAGTAAGGCTGCCAAGAGGACTTGAAAGCGGGGCAGAATTGCAGGAAACCGATTTCAGGAGGTAGACTGGAATTGCATTGAAAGCATAGGAAAAGAGGCAGAACGTCCACAATGATGCACTTGGCCAAAAAGGGCGTATGCGTTTTTTCCTGAATATATTCAGGAAAAAACGCATACGCCCTTTTTGGCCAACCAAGCAAGCTTGCAAAGGAAATCTGCACTACAATGAAGTCTCACTTCCCCCCGGTCAAAAGGGCCATCTGAAAAAAGTGTAAAATCCAGAAAGGCAGGACAGGCCATGGAGAACTGGGAGCCTTGTTATGCTGATGGGCGGGATGTAAATTGCCAACAGACACTCGGGAGAAGTGTATGGTGTTTCCTGAAACATCTAAAAAACAAAGCAACAGAGCCTAGGGCACTTCCACTTATGGTCCTATAGCTTAGGGAAATTAAAATCAAAAAGACACAGCCACCCCAAAGTTTGGGACGCCTCTGTTTACAAGAACCTCGTTTACCGTACAAGTTCAATATCACTGAAAGTGAAAAATGGATAAAGAAGATGTGGTACTTACGTACAATGCAGTATCACTCAGCAATGAAATCTATGTCATCAGGCCCTTAGCAGCACAATGAGTGGATTCAGGTACGATGATTCTAACTGAAATAAGTCACACAGAAAAAGAAACATCATAAGATATCACTAATACACGGAATGTAAACTTGGCTACACAGGAACTGAATTCCAAAACAGAACAGGGTCTCAAATTTAGAAAACCAACTTATGCTTGCTTAAGGGGAAAGATGATTTGGGGTGCTGCATAAAACCAGAGATTGAAATGAGCACAGATAAAGTTCCTTAAGCCAAATATGGAATAGAAAAGAGCTACTCCTTACTCAACGAAATGAACTCAACACCCCATATTAAACGCCTAAGAATGTACCTGACTAGTAAGTATCTTAAAACCTATGGATTGCTATGTCTCCAAAGGAGAATCAAGCGTGTATACAGGGGCATAAACGCAGCAGTGATAGGATTGGAGAGGTTCGGTGAGCAAATGAAGACCCTTTGAAGTCATATTGCATGGTACCCATTCCACGGGTTTCAACTACCCAGTTTTAAGGTATTCTTCCTTCAGCTAAAACATGCATGTGGAACCTAGAGTATGATCAACCATGTGATCGGGAGACGTGTTCAAATATGTCTCAGTTTTCGTACCCTGGTACTCGGGTGCAACATTCCAGACGCTTTACTAACACTCTCCCCACTTGGAGAGTCAGCGCCTTTAACCTCCTGTTAGGCCCAGTTTGCAATTTCTGCGGAAGATGAACAGGAATAGCGAGAACCAATGAGAGACTAGCTGGAGGTGTCTGGACGGGCAAATTTAACTCTCATTTCCCACCAGGAAGAGGAAATAACCAAAGGCTCAGCGTGCCGTGCCAGAACCACATTAGGGCCTGAAGCCATCCTGTGGTGTTGCGGCCAGCTCAACAGAAAGCGAATTGAAGAAAGGAGCTCAGGGGCACTGTAATTCACAAACCTGCAGAGTTATAAATGACAGCTATCGTCCAAAAATATACTGAAGTAAGGCTGCCAAGAGGACTTGAAAGCGGGGCAGAATTGCAGGAAACCGATTTCAGGAGGTAGACTGGAATTGCATTGAAAGCATAGGAAAAGAGGCAGAACGTCCACAATGATGCACTTGGCCAAAAAGGGCGTATGCGTTTTATCCTGAAAATATTCAGGAAAAAACGCATACACCCTTTTTGGCCAACCAAGCAAGCTTGCAAAGGAAATCTGCACTACAATGAAGTCTCACTTCCCCCAGGTCAAAAGGGCCATCTGAAAAAAGTGTAAAATCCAGAAAGGCAGGACAGGCCATGGAGAACTCGGAGCCTTGTTATGCTGATGGGCGGGATGTAAATTGCCAACAGACACTCGGGAGAAGTGTATGGTGTTTCCTGAAACATCTAAAAAACAAAGCAACAGAGCCTAGGGCACTCCCACTTATGGTCCTATAGCTTAGGGAAATTAAAATCAAAAAGACACAGCCACCCCAATGTTTGGGACGCCTCTGTTTACAAGAACCTCGTTTACCATACAAGTTCAATATCACAGAAAGTGAAAAATGGATAAAGAACATGTGGTACTTACGTACAATGCAGTATCACTCAGCAATGAAATCTATGTCATCAGGCCCGTAGCAGCATAATGAGTGGATTCAAGTACGATGATTCTAACTGAAATAAGTCACACAGAAAAAGAAACATCATAAGATATCACTAATACACGGAATGTAAACTTGGCTACACAGGAACTAAATTCCAAAACAGAACAGGGTCTCAAATTTAGAAAACGAACTTATGCGTGCTTAAGGGGAAAGGTGAGTTGGGGTGCTGCATAAAACCAGAGATTGAAATGAGCACAGATAAACTTCCTTAAGCCAAATATGGAATAGACAAGAGCTACTCCTTGCTCAACGAAATGGACTCAACACCCCATATTAAATGCCTAAGAATGTACCTGACTAGTAAGTATCTTAAAACCTATGGATTGCTATGTCTCCGAAAGAGAATCAAGCATGTGTACAGGGGCATAAACGCAGCAGTGATAGGATTGGAGAGGTTCGGTGAGCAAATGAAGACCCTTTGAAGTCATATTGCATGGTACCCATTACACGGGTCTCAACTCTCCAGGTTTAAGGTATTCTTCCTTCAGCTACAATATGCATGTGGAATCTAGAGTATGATCAACCATGTGATCGGGAGACGTGTTCAAATATGTCTCAGTTTTCATACCCTGGTACACGGGTGCAACATTCCAGACGCTTTACTAACACTCTTCCGACTTGGAGAGTAAGTCCCTTTAACCTCCTGTTTGGCCCAGTTTGCAATTTCTGCGGAAGATGAACAGGAATAGCGAGAACCAATGAGAGACTAGCTGGAGGTGTCTGGACGGGCAAATTTAACTCTCATTTCCCACCAGGAAGAGAAATTAACCAAAGGCTCAACGTGCAGTGCCGGAACCAGATTAGGGCCTGAAGCCATCCTGCGGTGTTGCGGCCAGCTCACAAGAAAATGAGTTGAAGAAAGGAGCTCAGGGGCACTGTAATTCACAAACCTGCAGAGTTATAAATGACAGCTATCGTCCAAAAATATACTGAAGTAAGGCTGCCAAGAGGACTTGAAAGCGGGGCAGAATTGCAGGAAACCGATTTCAGGAGGTAGACTGGAATTGCATTGAAAGCATAGGAAAAGAGGCAGAACGTCCACAATGATGCACTTGGCCAAAAAGGGCGTATGCGTTTTTTCCTGAATATATTCAGGAAAAAACGCATACGCACTTTTTGGCCAACCAAGCAAGCTTGCAAAGGAAACCTGCACTACAATGAAGTCTCACTTCCCCCAGGTCAAAAGGGCCATCTGAAAAAAGTGTAAAATCCAGAAAGGCAGGACAGGCCATGGAGAACTGGGAGCATTGTTATGCTGATGGGCGGGATGTAAATTGCCAAGAGCCACTCGGGAGAAGTGTATGGTGTTTCCTGAAACATCTAAAAAACAAAGCAACAGAGCCTAGGGCACTTCCACTTATGGTCCTATAGCTTAGGGAAATTAAAATCAAAAAGACACAGCCACCCCAAAGTTTGGGACGGCTCTGTTTACAAGAACCTCGTTTACAGTACAAGTTCAACATCGCAGAAAGTGAAAAATGGATAAAGAACTTGTGGTACTTACGTACAATGCAGTATCACTCAGCAATGAAATCTATGTCATCAGGCCCGTAGCAGCATAATGAGTGGATTCAGGTACGATGATTCTAACTGAAATAAGTCACACAGAAAAAGAAACATCATAAGTTATCACTAATACACGGAATGTAAACTTGGCTACACAGGAACTGAATTCCAAAAAAGAACAGGGTCTCAAATTTAGAAAACCAACTTATGCTTGCTTAAGGGGAAAGGTGAGTTGGGGTGCTGCATAAAACCAGAGATTGAAATGAGCACAGATAAAGTTCCTTAAGCCAAATATGGAATAGACAAGAGCTACTCCTTGCTCAACGAAATGGACTCAACAACCCATATTAAATGCCTAAGAATCTACCTGACTAGTAAGTATCTTAAAACCTATGGATTGCTATGTCTCCAAAAGAGAATCAAGCGTGTGTACAGGGGCATAAACGCAGCAGTGATAGGATTGGAGAGGTTCGGTGAGCAAATGAAGACCCTTTGAAGTCATATTGCATGGTACCCATTACACGGGTCTCAACTCTCCAGGTTTAAGGTATTCTTCCTTCAGCTAAAACATGCATGTGGAACCCCGAGTATGATCAACCGTGTGAACGGGAGACGTGTTCAAATATGTCTCAGTTTTCCTCCCCTGGTACTCGGGTGCAACATTCCAGACGCTTTACTAACACTCTCCCCACTTGGAGAGTCAGCGCCTTTAACCTCCTGTTTGGCCCAGTTTGCAAATTCTGCGGAAGATGAACAGGAATAGGGAGAACCAATGAGAGACTAGCTGGAGGTGTCTGGACGGGCAAATTTAACTCTCATTTCCCTCCAGGAAGAGGAATTAACCAAAGGCTCAGGGTGCCGTGCCAGAACCAGATTAGGGCCTGAAGCCATCCTGCGGTGTTGCGGCCAGCTCAAAAGAAAGCGAGTTGAAGAAAGGAGCTCAGGGGCACTGTAATTCACAAACCTGCAGAGTTATAAATGACAGCTATCGTCCAAAAATATACTGAAGTAAGGCTGCCAAGAGGACTTGAAAGCGGGGCAGAATTGCAGGAAACCGATTTCAGGAGGTAGACTGGAATTGCATTGAAAGCATAGGAAAAGAGGCAGAACGTCCACAATGATGCACTTGGCCAAAAAGGGCGTATGCGTTTTTTCCTGAATATATTCAGGAAAAAACGCATACGCCCTTTTTGGCCAACCAAGCAAGCTTGCAAAGGAAATCTGCACTACAATGAAGTCTCACTTCCCCCCGGTCAAAAGGGCCATCTGAAAAAAGTGTAAAATCCAGAAAGGCAGGACAGGCCATGGAGAACTGGGAGCCTTGTTATGCTGATGGGCGGGATGTAAATTGCCAACAGACACTCGGGAGAAGTGTATGGTGTTTCCTGAAACATCTAAAAAACAAAGCAACAGAGCCTAGGGCACTTCCACTTATGGTCCTATAGCTTAGGGAAATTAAAATCAAAAAGACACAGCCACCCCAAAGTTTGGGACGCCTCTGTTTACAAGAACCTCGTTTACCATACAAGTTCAATATCACAGAAAGTGAAAAATGGATAAAGAACTTGTGGTACTTACGTACAATGCAGTATCACTCAGCAATGAAATCTATGTCATCAGGCCTGTAGCAGCACAATGAGTGGATTCAGGTACGATGATTCTAACTGAAATAAGTCACACAGAAAAAGAAACATCATAAGATATCACTAATACATTGAATGTAAACTTGGCTACACAGGAACTGAATTCCAAAACAGAACAGGGTCTCAAGTTTAGAAAACCAACTTATGCTTGCTTAAGGGGAAAAGTGAGTTGGGGTGCTGCATAAAACCAGAGATTGAAATGAGCACAGATAAAGTTCCTTAAGCCAAATATGGAATAGACAAGAGCTACTCCTTGCTCAACGAAATGGACTCAACACCCCATATTAAACGCCTAAGAATGTACCTGACTAGTAAGTATCTTAAAACCTATGGATTGCTATGTCTCCAAAAGAGAACCAAGCGTGTGTTCAGGGGCATAAACGCAGCAGTGATAGGATTGGAGAGGTTCGGTGAGCAAATGAAGACCCTTTGAAGTCATATTGCATGGTACCCATTCCACGGGTCTCAACTCTCCAGGTTTAAGGTATTCTTCCTTCAGCTAAAACATGCATGTGGAACCCAGAGTATGATCAACCGTGTGAACGGGAGACGTGTTCAAATATGTCTCAGTTTTCCTCCCCTGGTACTCGGGTGCAACATTCCAGACACTTTACTAACACTCTCCCCACTTGGAGAGTCAGCGCCTTTAACCTCCTGTTTGGCCCAGTTTGCAATGTCTGCGGAAGATGAACAGGAATAGGGAGAACCAATGAGAGACTAGCTGGAGGTGTCTGGACGGGCAAATTTAACTCTCATTTCCCACCAGGAAGAGGAAATAACCAAAGGCTCAGCGTGCCGTGCCGGAACCAGATTAAGTCCTGAAGCCATACTGCGGTGTTGAGGCCAGCTCAAAAGAAAGCGAGTTGAAGAAAGGAGCTCAGGGGCACTGTAATTCACAAACCTGCAGAGTTATAAATGACAGCTATCGTCCAAAAATATACTGAAGTAAGGCTGCCAAGAGGATTTGAAAGCGGGGCAGAATTGCAGGAAACCGATTTCAGGAGGTAGACTGGAATTGCATTGAAAGCATAGGAAAAGAGGCAGAACGTCCACAATGATGCACTTGGCCAAAAAGGGCGTATGCGTTTTTTCCTGAATATATTCAGGAAAAAACGCATACGCCCTTTTTGGCCAAACAAGCAAGCTTGCAAAGGAAATCTGCACTACAATGAAGTCTCACTTCCCGCCGGTCAAAAGGGCCATCTGAAAAAAGTGTAAAATCCAGAAAGGCAGGACAGGCCATGGAGATCTGGGAGCCTTGTTATGCTGATGGCGGGATGTAAATTGCCAACAGACACTCGGGGGAGAAGTGTATGGTGTTTCCTGAAACATCTAAAAAACAAAGCAACAGAGCCTAGGGCACTTCCACTTATGGTCCTATAGCTTAGGGAAATTAAAATCAAAAAGACACAGCCACCCCAAAGTTTGGGACGGCTCTGTTTACAAGAACCTCGTTTATAGTACAAGTTCAACATCGCAGAAAGTGAAAAATGGATAAAGAAGTTGTGGTATTTACTTACAAAGCAATATCACTCAGCAATGAAATCTATGTCATCAGGCCCGTAGCAGCATAATGAGTGGATTCAGGTACGATGATTCTAACTGAAATAAGTCACACAGAAAAAGAAACATCATAAGATATCACTAATACACGGAATGTAAACTTGGCTACACAGGAACTGAATTCCAAAACAGAACAGGGTCTCAAATTTAGAAAACAAACTTATGCTTGCTTAAGGGGAAAGGTGAGTTGGGGTGCTGCATAAAACCAGAGATTGAAATGAGCACAGATAAAGTTCCTTAAGCCAAATATGGAATAGACAAGAGCTACTCCTTGCTCAACGAAATGGACTCAACACCCCATATTAAACGCCTAAGAATGTACCTGACTAGTAAGTATCTTAAAACCTATGGATTGCTATGTGTCCAAAACAGAATCAAGCGTGTGTACAGGGGCATAAACGCAGCAGTGATAGGATTGGAGAGGTTCGGTGAGCAAATGAAGACCCTTTGAAGTCATATTGCATGGTACCCATTCCACAGGTTTCAACTACCCAGGTTTAAGGTATTCTTCCTTCAGCTAAAACATGCATGTGGAACCTAGAGTATGATCAACCATGTGATCGGGAGACGTGTTCAAATATGTCTCAGTTTTCGTACCCTGGTACTCGGGTGCAACATTTCAGACGCTTTACTAACACTCTCCCGACTTGGAGAGTCAGTCCCTTTAACCTCCTGTTTGGCCCAGTTTGCAATTTCTGCGGAAGATGAACAGGAATAGCGAGAACCAATGAGAGACTAGCTGGAGGTGTCTGGACGGGCAAATTTAACTCTCACTTCCTACCAGGAAGAGGAATTAAGCAAAGGCTCAGCGTGCCATGCCGGAACCAGATTAGGGCCTGGAGCCATCCTGCGGTGTTGCGGCCAGTTCACCAGAAAGCGAGTTGAAGAAAGGAGCTCAGGGGCACTGTAATTCACAAACCTGCAGAGTTATAAATGACAGCTATCGTCCAAAAATATACTGAAGTAAGGCTGCCAAGAGGACTTGAAAGCGGGGCAGAATTGTAGGAAACCGATTTCAGGAGGTAGACTGGAATTGCATTGAAAGCATAGGAAAAGAGGCAGAACGTCCACAATGATGCACTTGGCCAAAAAGGGCGTATGCGTTTTTTCCTGAATATATTCAGGAAAAAACGCATACGCCCTTTTTGGCCAACCAAGCAAGCTTGCAAAGGAAATCTGCACTACAATGAAGTCTCACTTCCCCCAGGTCAAAAGGGCCATCTGAAAAAAGTGTAAAATCCAGAAAGGCAGGACAGGCCATGGAGAACTGGGAGCCTTGTTATGCTGATGGGCGGGATGTAAATTGCCAACAGCCACTCAGGAGAAGTGTATGGTGTTTCCTGAAACATCTAAAAAACAAAGCAACAGAGCCTAGGGCACTTCCACTTATGGTCCTATAGCTTAGGGAAATTAAAATCAAAAAGACACAGCCACCCCAAAGTTTGGGACGGCTCTGTTTACAAGAACCTCGTTTACAGTACAAGTTCAACATCGCAGAAAGTGAAAAATGGATAAAGAAGTTGTGGTATTTACTTACAAAGCAATATCACTCAGCAATGAAATCTATGTCATCAGGCCCGTAGCAGCATAATGAGTGGATTCAGGTACGATGATTCTAACTGAAATAAGTCACACAGAAAAAGAAACATCATAAGATATCACTAATACACGGAATGTAAACTTGGCTACACAGGAACAAAATTCCAAAACAGACCAGGGTCTCAAATTTAGAAAACAAACTTATGCTTGCTTAAGGGGAAAGGTGAGTTGGGGTGCTGCATAAAACCAGAGATTGAAATGAGCACAGATAAAGTTCCTTAAGCCAAATATGGAATAGACAAGAGCTACTCCTTGCTCAACGAAATGGACTCAACACCCCATATTAAATGCCTAAGAATGTACCTGACTAGTAAGTATCTTAAAACCTATGGATTGCTATGTCTCCGAAAGAGAATCAAGCATGTGTACAGGGGCATAAACGCAGCAGTGATAGGATTGGAGAGGTTCGGTGAGCAAATGAAGACCCTTTGAAGTCATATTGCATGGTACCCGTTCCACAGGTCTCAACTCTCCAGGTTTAAGGTATTCTTCCTTCAGCTAAAACATGCATGTGGAACCCCGAGTATGATCAACCGTGTGAACGGGAGACGTGTTCAAATATGTCTCAGTTTTCCTCCCCTGGTACTCGGGTGCAACATTCCAGACGCTTTACTAACACTCTCCCCACTTGGAGAGTCAGCGCCTTTAACCTCCTGTATGGCCCAGTTTGCAATTTCTGCGGAAGATGAACAGGAATAGGGAGAACCAATGAGAGACTAGCTGGAGGTGTCTGGACGGGCAAATTTAACTCTCATTTCCCTCAAGGAAGAGGAAATAACCAAAGGCTCAGCGTGCCGTGCCAGAACCAGATTAGGGCCTGAAGCCATCATGCGGTGTTGCGGCCAGCTCAAAAGAAAGCGAGTTGAAGAAAGGAGCTCAGGGGCACTGTAATTCACAAACCTGCAGAGTTATAAATGACAGCTATCGTCCAAAAATATACTGAAGTAAGGCTGCCAAGAGGATTTGAAAGCGGGGCAGAATTGCAGGAAACCGATTTCAGGAGGTAGACTGGAATTGCATTGAAAGCATAGGAAAAGAGGCAGAACGTCCACAATGATGCACTTGGCTAAAAAGGGCGTATGCGTTTTTTCCTGAATATATTCAGGAAAAAACGCATACGCCCTTTTTGGCCAACCAAGCAAGCTTGCAAAGGAAATCTGCACTACAATGAAGTCTCACTTCCCCCCGGTCAAAAGGGCCATCTGAAAAAAGTGTAAAATCCAGAAAGGCAGGACAGGCCATGGAGAACTGGGAGCCTTGTTATGCTGATGGGCGGGATGTAAATTTCCAACAGACACTCGGGAGAAGTGTATGGTGTTTCCTGAAACATCTAAAAAACAAAGCAACAGAGCCTAGGGCACTTCCACTTATGGTCCTATAGCTTAGGGAAATTAAAATCAAAAAGACACAGCCACCCCAAAGTTTGGGACGGCTCTGTTTACAAGAACCTCGTTTACAGTACATGTTCAACATCGCAGAAAGTGAAAAATGGATAAAGAAGTTGTGGTATTTACTTACAAAGCAATATCACTCAGCAATGAAATCTATGTCATCAGGCCCTTAGCAGCATAATGAGTGGATTCAGGTACGATGATTCTAACTGAAATAAGTCACACAGAAAAAGAAACATCATAAGTTATCACTAATACACGGAATGTAAACTTGGCTACACAGGAACTGAATTCCAAAACAGAACAGGGTCTCAAATTTAGAAAACCAACTTATGCTTGCTTAAGGGGAAAGGTGAGTTGGGGTGCTGCATAAAACCAGAGATTGAAATGAGCACAGATAAAGTTCCTTAAGCCAAATATGGAATAGACAAGAGCTACTCCTTGCTCAACGAAATGGAATCAACACCCCATATTAAACGCCTAAGAATGTACCTGACTAGTAAGTATCTTAAAACCTATGGATTGCTATGTCTCCAAAAGAGAATCAAGCGTGTGTACAGGGGCATAAAGGCAGCAGTGATAGGATTGGAGAGGTTCGGTGAGCAAATGAAGACCCTTTGAAGTCATATTGCATGGTACCCATTCCACAGGTTTCAACTACCCAGGTTTAAGGTATTCTTCCTTCAGCTAAAACATGCATGTGGAACCTAGAGTATGATCAACCATGTGATCGGGAGACGTGTTCAAATATGTCTCAGTTTTCGTACCCTGGTACTCGGGTGCAACATTTCAGACGCTTTACTAACACTCTCCCGACTTGGAGAGTCAGTCCCTTTAACCTCCTGTTTGGCCCAGTTTGCAAATTCTGCGGAAGATGAACAGGAATAGCGAGAACCAATGAGAGACTAGCTGGAGGTGTCTGGACGGGCAAATTTAACTCTCATTTCCTACCAGGAAGAGGAATTAAGCAAAGGCTCAGCGTGCCATGCCGGAACCAGATTAGGGCCTGAAGCCATCCTGCGGTGTTGCGGCCAGCTCAAAAGAAAGCGAGTTGAAGAAAGGAGCTCAGGGGCACTGTAATTCACAAACCTGCAGAGTTATAAATGACAGCTATCGTCCAAAAATATACTGAAGTAAGGCTGCCAAGAGGACTTGAGAGCGGGGCAGAATTGCAGGAAACCAATTTCAGGAGGTAGACTGGAATTGCATTGAAAGCATAGGAAAAGAGGCAGAACGTCCACAATGATGCACTTGGCCCAAAAGGGCGTATGCGTTTTTTCCTGAATATATTCAGGAAAAAACGCATACGCCCTTTTTGGCCAACCAAGCAAGCTTGCAAAGGAAATCTGCACTACAATGAAGTCTCACTTCCACCAGGTCAAAAGGGCCATCTGAAAAAAGTGTAAAATCCAGAAAGGCAGAACAGGCCATGGAGAACTCGGAGCCTTGTTATGCTGATGGGCGGGATGTAAATTGCCAACAGACACTCGGGAGAAGTGTATGGTGTTTCCTAAAACATCTAAAAAACAAAGCAACAGAGCCTAGGGCACTTCCACTTATGGTCCTATAGCTTAGGGAAATTAAAATCAAAAAGACACAGCCACCCCAAAGTTTGGGACGGCTCTGTTTACAAGAACCTCGTTTACAGTACATGTTCAACATCGCAGAAAGTGAAAAATGAATAAAGAAGTTGTGGTATTTACTTACAAAGCAATATCACTCAGCAATGAAATCTATGTCATCAGGCCCTTAGCAGCATAATGAGTGGATTCAGGTACGATGATTCTAACTGAAATAAGTCACACAGAAAAAGAAACATCATAAGTTATCACTAATACACGGAATGTAAACTTGGCTACACAGGAACTGAATTCCAAAACAGAACAGGGTCTCAAATTTAGAAAACCAACTTATGCTTGCTTAAGGGGAAAGGTGAGTTGGGGTGCTGCATAAAACCAGAGATTGAAATGAGCACAGATAAAGTTCCTTAAGCCAAATATGGAATAGACAAGAGCTACTCCTTGCTCAACGAAATGGAATCAACACCCCATATTAAACGCCTAAGAATGTACCTGACTAGTAAGTATCTTAAAACCTATGGATTGCTATGTCTCCAAAAGAGAATCAAGCGTGTGTACAGGGGCATAAAGGCAGCAGTGATAGGATTGGAGAGGTTCGGTGAGCAAATGAAGACCCTTTGAAGTCATATTGCATGGTACCCATTCCACAGGTTTCAACTACCCAGGTTTAAGGTATTCTTCCTTCAGCTAAAACATGCATGTGGAACCTAGAGTATGATCAACCATGTGATCGGGAGACGTGTTCAAATATGTCTCAGTTTTCGTACCCTGGTACTCGGGTGCAACATTTCAGACGCTTTACTAACACTCTCCCGACTTGGAGAGTCAGTCCCTTTAACCTCCTGTTTGGCCCAGTTTGCAAATTCTGCGGAAGATGAACAGGAATAGCGAGAACCAATGAGAGACTAGCTGGAGGTGTCTGGACGGGCAAATTTAACTCTCATTTCCTACCAGGAAGAGGAATTAAGCAAAGGCTCAGCGTGCCATGCCGGAACCAGATTAGGGCCTGAAGCCATCCTGCGGTGTTGCGGCCAGCTCAAAAGAAAGCGAGTTGAAGAAAGGAGCTCAGGGGCACTGTAATTCACAAACCTGCAGAGTTATAAATGACAGCTATCGTCCAAAAATATACTGAAGTAAGGCTGCCAAGAGGACTTGAGAGCGGGGCAGAATTGCAGGAAACCAATTTCAGGAGGTAGACTGGAATTGCATTGAAAGCATAGGAAAAGAGGCAGAACGTCCACAATGATGCACTTGGCCCAAAAGGGCGTATGCGTTTTTTCCTGAATATATTCAGGAAAAAACGCATACGCCCTTTTTGGCCAACCAAGCAAGCTTGCAAAGGAAATCTGCACTACAATGAAGTCTCACTTCCACCAGGTCAAAAGGGCCATCTGAAAAAAGTGTAAAATCCAGAAAGGCAGAACAGGCCATGGAGAACTCGGAGCCTTGTTATGCTGATGGGCGGGATGTAAATTGCCAACAGACACTTGGGAGAAGTGTATGGTGTTTCCTGAAACATCTAAAAAACAAAGCAACAGAGCCTAGGGCACTTCCACTTATGGTCCTATAGCTTAGGGAAATTAAAATCAAAAAGACACAGCCACCCCAAAGTTTGGGACGCCTCTGTTTACAAGAATCTAGTTTACAGTACAAGTTCAATATCACAGAAAGTGAAAAATGGATAAAGAACTTGTGGTACTTACGTAAAATGCAGTATCACTCAGCAATGATATCTATGTCATCAGGCCCGTAGCAGCATAATGAGTGGATTCAGGTACGATGATTCTAACTGAAATAAGTCACACAGAAAAAGAAACATCATAAGATATCACTAATACACGGAATGTAAACTTAGCTACACAGGAACTGAATTCCAAAACAGAACATGGTCTCAAGTTTAGAAAACCAACTTATGCTTGCTTAAGGGGAAAGGTGAGTTGGGGTGCTGCATAAAACCAGAGACTGAAATGAGCACAGATAAAGTTCCTTAAGCCAAATATGGAATAGACAAGAGCTACTCCTTGCTCAACGAAATGGACTCAACACCGCACATTAAATGCCTAAGAATGTACCTGACTAGTAAATATCTTAAAACCTATGGATTGCTATGTCTCCGAAAGAGAATCAAGCATGTGTACAGGGGCATAATCGCAGCAGTGATAGGATTGGAGAGGTTCGGTGAGCAAATGAAGACCCTTTGAAGTCATATTGCATGGTACCCATTCCACAGGTTTCAACTACCCAGGTTTAAGGTATTCTTCCTTCAGCTAAAACATGCATGTGGAACCTAGAGTATGATCAACCATGTGATCGGGAGACGTGTTCAAATATGTCTCAGTTTTCGTACCCTGGTACTCGGGTGCAACATTCCAGACGCTTTACTAACACTCTCCCGACTTGGAGAGTCAGTCCCTTTAACCTCCTGTTTGGCCCAGTTTGCAATTTCTGCGGAATATGAACAGGAATAGGGAGAACCAATGAGAGACTAGCTGGAGGTGTCTGGACGGGCAAATTTAACTCTCATTTCCCTCCAGGAAGAGGAATTAACCAAAGGCTCAGGGTGCCGTGCCAGAACCAGATTAGGGCCTGAAGCCATCCTGCGGTGTTGCGGCCAGCTCAAAAGAAAGCGAGTTGAAGAAAGGAGCTCAGGGGCACTGTAATTCACAAACCTGCAGAGTTATAAATGACAGCTATCGTCCAAAAATATACTGAAGTAAGGCTGCCAAGAGGACTTGAAAGCGGGGCAGAATTGCAGGAAACCGATTTCAGGAGGTAGACTGGAATTGCATTGAAAGCATAGGAAAAGAGGCAGAACGTCCACAATGATGCACTTGGCCAAAAAGGGCGTATGCGTTTTCTCCTGAATATATTCAGGAAAAAACGCATACGCCCTTTTTGGCCAACCAAGCATGCATGCAAAGGAAATCTGCACTACAATGAAGTCTCACTTCCCCCAGGTCAAAAGGGCCATCTGAAAAAAGTGTAAAATCCAGAAAGGCAGGACAGGCCATGGAGAACTGGGAGCCTTGTTATGCTGATGGGCGGGATGTAAATTGCCAACAGACACTCGGGAGAAGTGTATGGTGTTTCCTGAAACATCTAAAAAACAAAGCAACAGAGCCTAGGGCACTTCCACTTATGGTCCTATAGCTTAGGGAAATTAAAATCAAAAAGACACAGCCACCCCAAAGTTTGGGACGCCTCTGTTTACAAGAACCTCGTTTACCGTACAAGTTCAATATCACTGAAAGTGAAAAATGGATAAAGAAGTTGTGGTACTTACGTACAATGCAGTATAACTCAGCAATGAAATCTATGTCATCAGGCCCTTAGCAGCACAATGAGTGGATTCAGGTACGATGATTCTAACTGAAATAAGTCACACAGAAAAAGAAACATCATAAGATATCACTAATACACGGAATGTAAACTTGGCTACACAGGAACTGAATTCCAAAACAGAACAGGGTCTCAAATTTAGAAAACCAACTTATGCTTGCTTAAGGGGAAAGGTGAGTTGGGGTGCTGCATAAAACCAGAGATTGAAATGAGCACAGATAAAGTTCCTTAAGCCAAATATGGAATAGACAAGTGCTACTCCTTGCTCAACGAAATGGACTCGACACCCCATATTAAATGCCTAAGAATGTACCTGACTAGTAAGTATCTTAAAACCTATGGATTGCTATGTCTCCAAAAGAGAACCAAGCCTGTGTACAGGGGCATAAAGGCAGCAGTGATAGGATTGGAGAGGTTCGGTGAGCAAATGAAGACCCTTTGAAGTCATATTGCATGGTACCCATTCCACGGGTCTCAACTCTCCAGGTTTAAGGTATTCTTCCTTCAGCTAAAACATGCATGTGGAACCCAGAGTATGATCAACCGTGTGAACGGGAGACGTGTTCAAATATGTCTCAGTTTTCCTCCCCTGGTACTCGGGTGCAACATTCCAGACGCTTTACTAACACTCTCCCACTTGGAGAGTCAGCGCCTTTAACCTCCTGTTTGGCCCAGTTTGCAATTTCTGCGGAAGATGAACAGGAATAGGGAGAACCAATGAGAGACTAGCTGGAGGTGTCTGGACGGGCAAATTTAACTCTCATTTCCCACCAGGAAGAGGAATTAACCAAAGGCTCAGTGTGCCGTGCCAGAACCACATTAGGGCCTGAAGCCATCCTGCGGTGCTGCGGCCAGCTCAAAAGAAAGCGAGTTGAAGAAAGGAGCTCAGGGGCACTGTAATTCACAAACCTGCAGAGTTATAAATGACAGCTATCGTCAAAAAATATACTGAAGTAAGGCTGCCAAGAGGACTTGAGAGCGGGGCAGAATTGCAGGAAACCAATTTCAGAAGGTAGACTGGAATTGCATTGAAAGCATAGGAAAAGAGGCAGAACGTCCACAATGATGCACTTGGCCCAAAAGGGCGTATGCGTTTTTTCCTGAATATATTCAGGAAAAAACGCATACGCCCTTTTTGGCCAACCAAGCAAACTTGCAAAGGAAATCTGCACTACAATGAAGTCTCACTTCCGCCAGGTCAAAAGGGCCATCTGAAAAAAGTGTAAAATCCAGAAAGGCAGGACAGGCCATGGAGAACTCGGAGCCTTGTTATGCTGATGGGCGGGATGTAAATTGCCAACAGACACTTAAGAGAAGTGTATGGTGTTTCCTGAAACATCTAAAAAACAAAGCAACAGAGCCTAGGGCACTTCCACTTATGGTCCTATAGCTTAGGGAAATTAAAATCAAAAAGACACAGCCACCCCAAAGTTTGGGACGCCTCTGTTTACAAGAATCTAGTTTACAGTACAAGTTCAATATCACAGAAAGTGAAAAATGGATAAAGAACTTGTGGTACTTACGTAAAATGCAGTATCACTCAGCAATGATATCTATGTCATCAGGCCCGTAGCAGCATAATGAGTGGATTCAGGTACGATGATTCTAACTGAAATAAGTCACACAGAAAAAGAAACATCATAAGATATCACTAATACACGGAATGTAAACTTGGCTACACAGGAACTGAATTCCAAAACAGAACAGGGTCTCAAGTTTAGAAAACCAACTTATGCTTGCTTAAGGGGAAAGGTGAGTTGGGGTGCTGCATAAAACCAGAGATTGAAATGAGCACAGATAAAGTTCCTTAAGCCAAATATGGAATAGACAAGAGCTACTCCTTGCTCAACGAAATGGACTCAACACCCCATATTAAACGCCTAAGAATGTACCTGACTAGTAAGTATCTTAAAACCTATGGATTGCTATGTGTCCAAAAGAGAATCAAGCGTGTGTACAGGGGCATAAACGCAGCAGTGATAGGATTGGAGAGGTTCGGTGAGCAAATGAAGACCCTTTGAAGTCATATTGCATGGTACCCATTACACGGGTCTCAACTCTCCAGGTTTAAGGTATTCTTCCTTCAGCTAAAACATGCATGTGGAACCCAGAGTATGATCAACCGTGTGAACGGGAGACGTGTTCAAATATGTCTCAGTTTTCCTCCCCTGGTACTTGGGTGCAACATTCCAGACGCTTTACTAACACTCTCCCCACTTGGAGAGTCAGCGCCTTTAACCTCCTGTTTGGCCCAGTTTGCAATTTCTGCGGAAGATGAACAGGAATAGGGAGAACCAATGAGAGACTAGCTGGAGGTGTCTGGATGGGCAAATTTAACTCTCATTTCCCACCAGGAAGAGGAAATAACCAAAGGCTCGGCGTGCCGTGCCGGAACCAGTTTAGGGCCTGAAGCAATCCTGCGGTGTTGCGGCCAGCTCACAAGAAAGTGAGTTGAAGAAAGGAGCTCAGGGGCACTGTAATTCACAAACCTGCAGACTTATAAATGACAGCTATCGTCCAAAAATATACTGAAGTAAGGCTGCCAAGAGGACTTGAAAGCGGAGCAGAATTGCAGGAAACCAATTTCAGGAGGTAGACTGGAATTGCATTTAAAGCATACGAAAAGAGGCTGAATGTCCACAATGATGCACTTGGCCAAAAAGGGCATATGCGTTTTTTCCTGGGAAAAAATGCATACGCCCTTTTTGGCCAACAAAGCAAGCTTGCAAAGGAAATCTGCACTACAATGAAGTCTCACTTCCCCCCGGTCAAAAGGGCCATCTGAAAAAAGTGTAAAATCCAGAAAGGCAGGACAGGCCATGGAGAACTGGGAGCCTTGTTATGCTGATGTGTGGGATGTAAATTGCCAAAAGCCACTGGGGAGAAGGGTATGGTGTTTCCTGAAATATCTAAAAAACAAAGCAACAGAGCCTAGGGCACTTCCACTTATGGTCCTATAGCTTAGGGAAATTAAAATCAAAAAGACACAGCCACCCCAAAGTTTGGGACGGCTCTGTTTACAAGAACCTCTTTTATGGTACAAGTTCGATATCGCAGAAAGAGAAAAATGGATAAAGAAATTGTGATACTTATGTACAATGCAATATCACTCAGCAATGAAATCTATGTCAACAGGCCCATAGCAGCATAACGAGTGGATTCAGGTATGATGATTCTAACTGAAATAAGTCACACAGAAAAACAAACATCATAAGATATCACTAATACACGGAATGTAAACTTGGCTACACAGGAACTGAATTACAAAACAGAACAGGGTCTCAAGTTTAGAAAACCAACTTATGCTTGCTTAAGGGGAAAGGTGAGTCGGGGTGCTGCATAAAACCAGAGATTGAAATGAGCACAGATAAAGTTCCTTAAGCCAAATATGTAATAGACAAGAGCTACTCCTTGCTCAACGAAATGGACTCAACACCCCATATTAAACGCCTAAGAATGTACCTGACTAGTAAGTATCTTAAAACCTATGGATTCCTATGTCTGCGAAAGAGAATCAAGCATGTGTACAGGGGCATAAACACAACAGTGATAGGATTGGAGAGGTTCGGTGAGCAAATGAAGACCCTTTGAAGTCATATTTCATGGTACCCATTCCACGGGTCACAACTCTCCAGGTTTAATGGATTCTTACTTCAGCGAAAACATGCATGTGGAACCCAGAGTATGATCCACCGTGTGATCGGGAGACGTGTTCAAATATGTCTCAGTTTTCGTCCCCTGGTACTCGGGTACAACATTCCAGATGCTTTACTAACACTCTCCCAACTTGGAGAGTCACTGCCTTTAACCTCCTGTTTGGCCCAGTTTGCAATGTCTGCGGAAGATGAAGAGGAACAGGGAGGACCAATGAGAGACTAGCTGGAGGTTTCTGGACGGGCAAATTTAAGTCTCATTTCCCACCAGGAAGAGGAATTAACCAAAGGCTCAGCGTGCCGTGCCGTAACCAGATTAGGGCCTGAAGCAATCCTGCGGTGTTGCGGCCAGCTCACAAGAAAGCGAGTTGAAGAAAGGAGCACAGGGGCATTGTCATTCACAAACCTGCAGACTTATAAATGACAGCTATGGTCCAAAAATATACTGAAGTAAGGCTGCCAAGAGGACTTGAAAGTGGGGCAGAATTGCAGGAAACCGATTTCAGGAGGTAGACTGGAATTGCATTGAAAGCATAGGAAAAGAGGCAGAACGTCCACAATGATGCACTTGGCCAAAAAGGGCGTATGCGTTTTTACCTGAATATATTCAGGAAAAAACGCATACGCCCTTTTTGGCCAACCAAGCAAGCTTGCAAAGGAAATCTGCACTATAATGAAGTCTCACGTCCCCCCGGTCAAAAGGGCCATCTGAAAAAAGTGTAAAATCCAGAAAGGAAGGACAGGCCATGGAGAACTGGGAGCCTTGTTATGCTGATGGGCGGGATGTAGATTGCCAGCAGCCACTCGGGAGAAGGGTATGGTGTTTCCAGAAATATCTAAAAAACAAAGCAACAGAGCCTAGGGCACTTCCACTTATGGTCCTATAGCTTAGGGAAATTAAAATCAAAAAGTCACAGCCACCCCAAAGCTTGGGACGGCTCTGTTTACAAGAACCTCGTTTACGGTACAAGTTCAATATCGCAGAAAGTGAAAAATGGATAAAGAAGTTGTGGTACTTACGTACAATGCAATATCACTCAGCAATGAAATCTATGTCATCAGGCACATAGCAGCATCATGAGTGGATTCAGGTATGATGATTCTAACTGTAATAAGTCACACAGAAAACGAAACATCATAAGATATCACTAATACACGGAATGCAAATTTAGCTACACAGGAACTGAATTACAAAACAGAACAGGGTCTCAAATTTAGAAAACGAACTTATGCTTGCTTAAGGGAAAGGTGAGTCGGGGTGCTGCATAAAACCAGAGATTGAAATGAGCACAGATAAAGTTCCTTAAGCCAAATATGGAATAGACAAGAGCTACTCCTTGCTCAACGAAATGGACTCAACACCCCATATTAAACGCCTAAGAATGTACCTGACTAGTAAGTATCTGAAAACCTATGGATTGCTATGTCTGCGAAAGAGAATCAAGCATGTGTACAGGGGCATAAACACAACAGTGATAGGATTGGAGAGGTTCGGTGAGCAAATGAAGACCCTTTGAAGTCATATTGCATGGTACCCATTCCACGGGTCTCAACTCTCCAGGTTTAAGGGATTCTTCCTTCAGCTAAAACATGCATGTGGAACCCAGAGTATGATCAACCGTGTGATCGGGAGACGTGTTCAAATATGTCTCAGTTTTCATCCCCTGGTACTCGGGGGGAACATTCCAGACGCTTTACGAACACTCTGCCGACTTGGAGAGTCAGTGCCTTTAACCTCCTGTTTGGTCCAGTTGGCAATTTCTGCGGAAGATGAACAGGAATAGGGAGAACCAATGAGAGACTAGCTGGAGGTGTCTGGACGGGCAAATTTAACTCTCATTTCCCACCAGGAAGAGGAATTAACCAAAGGCTCTGCGTGCCGTGCCGGAACCAGATTAGGGCCTGAAGCAATCCTGCGGTGTTTCGGCCAGCTCACAAGAAAGCGAGTTGAAGAAAGGAGCTCAGGGGCACTGTAATTCACAAACCTGCAGTCTTATAAATGACAGCTATCGTCCAAAAATATACTGAAGTAAGGCTGCCAAGAGGACTTGAAAGCGGGGCAGAATTGCAGGAAACCGATTTCAGGAGGTAGACTGGAACTGCATTTAAAGCATAGGAAAAGAGGCAGAACGTCCACAATGATGCACTTGGCCAAAAAGGGCATATGCGTGTTTTCCTGGGAAAAAACGCATACGCACTTTTTGGCCAACCAAGCAAGCTTGCAAAGGAAATCTGCACTACAATGAAGTCTCACTTCCCCCCGGTCAAAAGGGCCATCTGAAAAAAGTGTAAAATCCAGAAAGCCAAGACAGGCCATGGAGAACTGGGAGCCTTGTTATGCTGATGGGCGGGATGTAGATTGCCAGCAGCCACTAGGGAGAAGGGTATGGTGTTTCCAGAAATATCTAAAAAACAAAGCAACAGAGCCTAGGGCACTTCCACTTATGGTCCTATAGCTTAGGGAAATTAAAATCAAAAAGTCACAGCCACCCCAAAGTTTGGGACGGCTCTGTTTACAAGAACCTCGTTTACGGTACAAGTTCAATATCACAGAAAGTGAAAAATGGATAAAGAAGTTGTGGTACTTATGTACAATGCAATATCACTCAGCAATGAAATCTATGTCATCAGGCCCGTAGCAGCATAATGAGTGGATTCAGGTACGATGATTCTAACTGAAATAAGTCACACAGAAAAAGAAACATCATAAGATATCACTAATACACGGAATGTAAACTTGGCTACAAAGGAACTAAATTCCAAAACAGAACAGGGTCTCAAATTTAGAAAACCAACTTATGCTTGCTTAAGGGGAATGGTGAGTTGGGGTGCTGCATAAAACCAGAGATTGAAATGAGCACAGATAAAGTTCCTTAAGCCAAATATGGAATAGACAAGAGCTACTCCTTGCTCAACGAAATGGACTCAACACCCCATATTAAATGCCTAAGAATGTACCTGACTAGTAAGTATCTTAAAACCTATGGATTGCTATGTCTCCGAAAGAGAATCAAGCATGTGTACAGGGGCATAAACGCAGCAGTGATAGGATTGGAGAGGTTCGGTGAGCAAATGAAGACCCTTTGAAGTCATATTGCATGGTACCCATTACACGGGTCTCAACTCTCCAGGTTTAAGGTATTCTTCCTTCAGCTACAATATGCATGTGGAACCTAGAGTATGATCAACCATGTGATCGGGAGACGTGTTCAAATATGTCTCAGTTTTCATACCCTGGTACTCGGGTGCAACATTCCAGACGCTTTACTAACTCTCTTCCGACTTGGAGAGTAAGTCCCTTTAACCTCCTGTTTGGCCCAGTTTGCAATTTCTGCGGAAGATGAACAGGAATAGCGAGAACCAATGAGAGACTAGCTGGAGGTGTCTGGACGGGCAAATTTAACTCTCATTTCCCACCAGGAAGAGGAATTAACCAAAGGCTCAATGTGCCGTGCCGGAAACAGATTAGGGCCTGAAGCCATCCTGCGGTGTTGAGGCCAGCTCACAAGAAAGTGAGTTGAAGAAAGGAGCTCAGGGGCACTGTAATTCACAAACCTGCAGAGTTATAAATGACACCTGTCGTCCAAAAATATACTGAAGTAAGGCTGCCAAGAGGACTTGAAAGCGGGGCAGAATTGCAGGAAACCGATTTCAGGAGGTAGACTGGAATTGCATTGAAAGCATAGGAAAAGAGGCAGAACGTCCAAATGATGCACTTGGCCCAAAAGGGCGTATGCGTTTTCTCCTGAATATATTCAGGAAAAAACGCATACGCCCTTTTTGGCCAACCAAGCAAACTTGCAAAGGAAATCTGCACTACAATGAAGTCTCACTTCCCCCAGGTCAAAAGGGCCATCTGAAAAAAGTGTAAAATCCAGAAAGGCAGGACAGGCCATGGAGAACTGGGAGCCTTGTTATGCTGATGGGCGGGATGTAAATTGCCAACAGACACTCGGGAGAAGTGTATGGTGTTTCCTGAAACATCTAAAAAACAAAGCAACAGAGCCTAGGGCACTTCCACTTATGGTCCTATAGCTAAGGGAAATTAAAATCAAAAAGACACAGCCACCCCAAAGTTTGGGACGCCTCTGTTTACAAGAACCTCGTTTACCATACAAGTTCAATATCACAGAAAGTGAAAAATGGATAAAGAACTTGTGGTACTTACGTACAATGCAGTATCACTCAGCAATGAAATCTATGTCATCAGGCACTTAGCAGCACAATGAGTGGATTCAGGTACGATGATTCTAACTGAAATACGTCACACAGAAAAAGAAACATCATAAGATATCACTAATACACGGAATGTAAACTTGGCTACACAGGAACTGAATTACAGAACAGAACACGGTCTCAAATTTAGAAAACCAACTTATGCTTGCTTAAGGGTAAAGGTGAGTTGGGGTGCTGCATAAAACCAGAGATTGAAATGAACACAGATAAAGTTCCTTAAGCCAAATATGGAATAGACAAGAGCTACTCCTTGCTCAACGAAATGGACTCAACACCGCATATTAAACGCCTAAGAATGTACCTGACTAGTAAGTATCTTAAAACCTACGGATTGCTATGTCTCTGAAAGAGAATCAAGCATGTGTACAGGGGCATAAACGCAGCAGTGATAGGATTGGAGAGGTTCGGTGAGCAAATGAAGACCCTTTGAAGTCATATTGCATGGTACCCATTCCACGGGTTTCAACTACCCAGGTTTAAGGTATTCTTCCTTCAGCTAAAACATGCATGTGGAACCTAGAGTATGATCAACCATGTGATCGGGAGACGTGTTCAAATATGTCTCAGTTTTCGTACCCTGGTACTCGGGTGCAACATTCCAGACGCTTTACTAACACTCTCCCCACTTGGAGAGTCAGCGCCTTTAACCTCCTGTTAGGCCCAGTTTGCAATTTCTGCGGAAGATGAACAGGAATAGCGAGAACCAATGAGAGACTAGCTGGAGGTGTCTGGACGGGCAAATTTAACTCTCATTTCCCACCAGGAAGAGGAAATAACCAAAGGCTCAGCGTGCCGTGCCAGAACCACATTAGGGCCTGAAGCCATCCTGTGGTGTTGCGGCCAGCTCAACAGAAAGCGAATTGAAGAAAGGAGCTCAGGGGCACTGTAATTCACAAACCTGCAGAGTTATAAATGACAGCTATCGTCCAAAAATATACTGAAGTAAGGCTGCCAAGAGGACTTGAAAGCGGGGCAGAATTGCAGGAAACCGATTTCAGGAGGTAGACTGGAATTGCATTGAAAGCATAGGAAAAGAGGCAGAACGCCCACAATGATGCACTTGGCCAAAAAGGGCGTATGCGTTTTTTCCTGAAAATATTCAGGAAAAAACACATATGCACTTTTTGGCCAACCAAGCAAACTTGCAAAGGAAATCTGCACTACAATGAAGTCTCACTTCCCCCAGGTCAAAAGGGCCATCTGAAGAAAGTGTAAAATCCAGAAAGGCAGGACAGGCCATGGAGAACTGGGAGCCTTGTTATGCTGATGGGCGGGATGTAAATTGCCAACAGACACTCGGGAGAAGTGTATGGTGTTTCCTGAAACATCTAAAAAACAAAGCAACAGAGCCTAGGGCACTTCCACTTATGGTCCTATAGCTTAGGGAAATTAAAATCAAAAAGACACAGCCACCCCAAAATTTGGGACGCCTCTGTTTACAAGAACCTCGTTTACCGTACAAGTTCAATATCACTGAAAGTGAAAAATGGATAAAGAAGTTGTGGTACTTACGTACAATGCAGTATCACTCAGCAATGAAATCTATGTCATCAGGCCCTTAGCAGCACAATGAGTGGATTCAGGTACGATGATTCTAACTGAAATAAGTCACACAGAAAAAGAAACATCATAAGTTATCACTAATACACGGAATGTAAACTTGGCTACACAGGAACTGAATTCCAAAACAGAACAGGGTCTCAAATTTAGAAAACCAACTTATGCTTGCTTAAGGGGAAAGGTGAGTTGGGGTGCTGCATAAAACCAGAGATTGAAATGAGCACAGATAAAGTTCCTTAAGCCAAATATGGAATAGAAAAGAGCTACTCCTTACTCAACGAAATGAACTCAACACCCCATATTAAACGCCTAAGAATGTACCTGACTAGTAAGTATCTTAAAACCTATGGATTGCTATGTCTCCAAAGGAGAATCAAGCGTGTATACAGGGGCATAAACGCAGCAGTGATAGGATTGGAGAGGTTCGGTGAGCAAATGAAGACCCTTTGAAGTCATATTGCATGGTACCCATTCCACGGGTCTCAAATCTCCAGGTTTAAGGTATTCTTCCTTCAGCTAAAACATGCATGTGGAACCCAGAGTATGATCAACCGTGTCAACGGGAGATGTGTTCAAATATGTCTCAGTTTTCCTCCCCTGGTACTCGGGTGCAACATTCCAGACGCTTTACTAACACTCTCCCCACTTGGAGAGTCAGCGCCTTTAACCTCCTGTTTGGCCCAGTTTGCGATTTCTGTGGAAGATGAACAGGAATAGCGAGAACCAATGAGAGACTAGCTGGAGGTGTCTGGACGGGCAAATTTAACTCTCATTTCCCACCAGGAAGAGCAATTAACCAAAGGCTCAGCGTGCCGTGCCGGAACCAGATTAGGGCTTGAAGCCATCCTGCGGTGTTGCGGCCAGCTCACAAGAAAGTGAGTTGAAGAAAGGAGCTCAGGGGCACTGTAATTCACAAACCTGCAGAGTTATAAATGACACCTATCGTCCAAAAATATACTGAAGTAAGGCTGCCAAGAGGACTTGAAAGCGGGGCAGAATTGCAGGAAACCGATTTCAGGAGGTAGACTGGAATTGCATTGAAAGCATAGGAAAAGAGGCAGAACGTCCAAATGATGCACTTGGCCCAAAAGGGCGTATGCGTTTTCTCCTGAATATATTCAGGAAAAAACGCATACGCCCTTTTTGGCCAACCAAGCAAACTTGCAAAGGAAATCTGCACTACAATGAAGTCTCACTTCCCCCAGGTCAAAAGGGCCATCTGAAAAAAGTGTAAAATCCAGAAAGGCAGGACAGGCCATGGAGAACTGGGAGCCTTGTTATGCTGATGGGCGGGATGTAAATTGCCAACAGACACTCGGGAGAAGTGTATGGTGTTTCCTGAAACATCTAAAAAACAAAGCAACAGAGCCTAGGGCACTTCCACTTATGGTCCTATAGCTAAGGGAAATTAAAATCAAAAAGACACAGCCACCCCAAAGTTTGGGACGCCTCTGTTTACAAGAACCTCGTTTACCATACAAGTTCAATATCACAGAAAGTGAAAAATGGATAAAGAACTTGTGGTACTTACGTACAATGCAGTATCACTCAGCAATGAAATCTATGTCATCAGGCACTTAGCAGCACAATGAGTGGATTCAGGTACGATGATTCTAACTGAAATACGTCACACAGAAAAAGAAACATCATAAGATATCACTAATACACGGAATGTAAACTTGGCTACACAGGAACTGAATTACAGAACAGAACACGGTCTCAAATTTAGAAAACCAACTTATGCTTGCTTAAGGGTAAAGGTGAGTTGGGGTGCTGCATAAAACCAGAGATTGAAATGAACACAGATAAAGTTCCTTAAGCCAAATATGGAATAGACAAGAGCTACTCCTTGCTCAACGAAATGGACTCAACACCGCATATTAAACGCCTAAGAATGTACCTGACTAGTAAGTATCTTAAAACCTACGGATTGCTATGTCTCTGAAAGAGAATCAAGCATGTGTACAGGGGCATAAACGCAGCAGTGATAGGATTGGAGAGGTTCGGTGAGCAAATGAAGACCCTTTGAAGTCATATTGCATGGTACCCATTCCACGGGTTTCAACTACCCAGTTTTAAGGTATTCTTCCTTCAGCTAAAACATGCATGTGGAACCTAGAGTATGATCAACCATGTGATCGGGAGACGTGTTCAAATATGTCTCAGTTTTCGTACCCTGGTACTCGGGTGCAACATTCCAGACGCTTTACTAACACTCTCCCCACTTGGAGAGTCAGCGCCTTTAACCTCCTGTTAGGCCCAGTTTGCAATTTCTGCGGAAGATGAACAGGAATAGCGAGAACCAATGAGAGACTAGCTGGAGGTGTCTGGACGGGCAAATTTAACTCTCATTTCCCACCAGGAAGAGGAAATAACCAAAGGCTCAGCGTGCCGTGCCAGAACCACATTAGGGCCTGAAGCCATCCTGTGGTGTTGCGGCCAGCTCAACAGAAAGCGAATTGAAGAAAGGAGCTCAGGGGCACTGTAATTCACAAACCTGCAGAGTTATAAATGACAGCTATCGTCCAAAAATATACTGAAGTAAGGCTGCCAAGAGGACTTGAAAGCGGGGCAGAATTGCAGGAAACCGATTTCAGGAGGTAGACTGGAATTGCATTGAAAGCATAGGAAAAGAGGCAGAACGCCCACAATGATGCACTTGGCCAAAAAGGGCGTATGCGTTTTTTCCTGAAAATATTCAGGAAAAAACACATATGCACTTTTTGGCCAACCAAGCAAACTTGCAAAGGAAATCTGCACTACAATGAAGTCTCACTTCCCCCAGGTCAAAAGGGCCATCTGAAAAAAGTGTAAAATCCAGAAAGGCAGGACAGGCCATGGAGAACTGGGAGCCTTGTTATGCTGATGGGCGGGATGTAAATTGCCAACAGACACTCGGGAGAAGTGTATGGTGTTTCCTGAAACATCTAAAAAACAAAGCAACAGAGCCTAGGGCACTTCCACTTATGGTCCTATAGCTTAGGGAAATTAAAATCAAAAAGACACAGCCACCCCAAAATTTGGGACGCCTCTGTTTACAAGAACCTCGTTTACCGTACAAGTTCAATATCACTGAAAGTGAAAAATGGATAAAGAAGTTGTGGTACTTACGTACAATGCAGTATCACTCAGCAATGAAATCTATGTCATCAGGCCCTTAGCAGCACAATGAGTGGATTCAGGTACGATGATTCTAACTGAAATAAGTCACACAGAAAAAGAAACATCATAAGTTATCACTAATACACGGAATGTAAACTTGGCTACACAGGAACTGAATTCCAAAACAGAACAGGGTCTCAAATTTAGAAAACCAACTTATGCTTGCTTAAGGGGAAAGGTGAGTTGGGGTGCTGCATAAAACCAGAGATTGAAATGAGCACAGATAAAGTTCCTTAAGCCAAATATGGAATAGAAAAGAGCTACTCCTTACTCAACGAAATGAACTCAACACCCCATATTAAACGCCTAAGAATGTACCTGACTAGTAAGTATCTTAAAACCTATGGATTGCTATGTCTCCAAAGGAGAATCAAGCGTGTATACAGGGGCATAAACGCAGCAGTGATAGGATTGGAGAGGTTCGGTGAGCAAATGAAGACCCTTTGAAGTCATATTGCATGGTACCCATTCCACGGGTCTCAAATCTCCAGGTTTAAGGTATTCTTCCTTCAGCTAAAACATGCATGTGGAACCCAGAGTATGATCAACCGTGTCAACGGGAGATGTGTTCAAATATGTCTCAGTTTTCCTCCCCTGGTACTCGGGTGCAACATTCCAGACGCTTTACTAACACTCTCCCCACTTGGAGAGTCAGCGCCTTTAACCTCCTGTTTGGCCCAGTTTGCGATTTCTGTGGAAGATGAACAGGAATAGCGAGAACCAATGAGAGACTAGCTGGAGGTGTCTGGACGGGCAAATTTAACTCTCATTTCCCACCAGGAAGAGCAATTAACCAAAGGCTCAGCGTGCCGTGCCGGAACCAGATTAGGGCTTGAAGCCATCCTGCGGTGTTGCGGCCAGCTCACAAGAAAGTGAGTTGAAGAAAGGAGCTCAGGGGCACTGTAATTCACAAACCTGCAGAGTTATAAATGACACCTATCGTCCAAAAATATACTGAAGTAAGGCTGCCAAGAGGACTTGAAAGCGGGGCAGAATTGCAGGAAACCGATTTCAGTAGGTAGACTGGAATTGCATTGAAAGCATAGGAAAAGTGGCAGAACGTCCAAATGATGCACTTGGCCCAAAAGGGCGTATGCGTTTTCTCCTGAATATATTCAGGAAAAAACGCATACGCCCTTTTTGGCCAACCAAGCAAACTTGCAAAGGAAATCTGCACTACAATGAAGTCTCACTTCCCCCAGGTCAAAAGGGCCATCTGAAAAAAGTGTAAAATCCAGAAAGGCAGGACAGGCCATGGAGAACTGGGAGCCTTGTTATGCTGATGGGCGGGATGTAAATTGCCAACAGACACTCGGGAGAAGTGTATGGTGTTTCCTGAAACATCTAAAAAACAAAGCAACAGAGCCTAGGGCACTTCCACTTATGGTCCTATAGCTAAGGGAAATTAAAATCAAAAAGACACAGCCACCCCAAAGTTTGGGACGCCTCTGTTTACAAGAACCTCGTTTACCGTACAAGTTCAATATCACAGAAAGTGAAAAATGGATAAAGAACTTGTGGTACTTACGTACAATGCAGTATCACTCAGCAATGAAATCTATGTCATCAGGCACTTAGCAGCACAATGAGTGGATTCAGGTACGATGATTCTAACTGAAATACGTCACACAGAAAAAGAAACATCATAAGATATCACTAATACACGGAATGTAAACTTGGCTACACAGGAACTGAATTACAGAACAGAACACGGTCTCAAATTTAGAAAACCAACTTATGCTTGCTTAAGGGTAAAGGTGAGTTGGGGTGCTGCATAAAACCAGAGATTGAAATGAACACAGATAAAGTTCCTTAAGCCAAATATGGAATAGACAAGAGCTACTCCTTGCTCAACGAAATGGACTCAACACCGCATATTAAACGCCTAAGAATGTACCTGACTAGTAAGTATCTTAAAACCTACGGATTGCTATGTCTCCGAAAGAGAATCAAGCATGTGTACAGGGGCATAAACGCAGCAGTGATAGGATTGGAGAGGTTCGGTGAGCAAATGAAGACCCTTTGAAGTCATATTGCATGGTACCCATTCCACGGGTTTCAACTACCCAGTTTTAAGGTATTCTTCCTTCAGCTAAAACATGCATGTGGAACCTAGAGTATGATCAACCATGTGATCGGGAGACGTGTTCAAATATGTCTCAGTTTTCGTACCCTGGTACTCGGGTGCAACAATCCAGACGCTTTACTAACACTCTCCCCACTTGGAGAGTCAGCGCCTTTAACCTCCTGTTAGGCCCAGTTTGCAATTTCTGCGGAAGATGAACAGGAATAGCGAGAACCAATGAGAGACTAGCTGGAGGTGTCTGGACGGGCAAATTTAACTCTCATTTCCCACCAGGAAGAGGAAATAACCAAAGGCTTAGCGTGCCGTGCCAGAACCACATTAGGGCCTGAAGCCATCCTGTGGTGTTGCGGCCAGCTCAACAGAAAGCGAATTGAAGAAAGGAGCTCAGGGGCACTGTAATTCACAAACCTGCAGAGTTATAAATGACAGCTATCGTCCAAAAATATACTGAAGTAAGGCTGCCAAGAGGACTTGAAAGCGGGGCAGAATTGCAGGAAACCGATTTCAGGAGGTAGACTGGAATTGCATTGAAAGCATAGGAAAAGAGGCAGAACGTCCACAATGATGCACTTGGCCAAAAAGGGCGTATGCGTTTTTTCCTGAAAATATTCAGGAAAAAACACATATGCACTTTTTGGCCAACCAAGCAAACTTGCAAAGGAAATCTGCACTACAATGAAGTCTCACTTCCCCCAGGTCAAAAGGGCCATCTGAAAAAAGTGTAAAATCCAGAAAGGCAGGACAGGCCATGGAGAACTGGGAGCCTTGTTATGCTGATGGGCGGGATGTAAATTGCCAACAGACACTCGGGAGAAGTGTATGGTGTTTCCTGAAACATCTAAAAAACAAAGCAACAGAGCCTAGGGCACTTCCACTTATGGTCCTATAGCTTAGGGAAATTAAAATAAAAAAGACACAGCCACCCCAAAATTTGGGACGCCTCTGTTTACAAGAACCTCGTTTACCGTACAAGTTCAATATCACTGAAAGTGAAAAATGGATAAAGAAGTTGTGGTACTTACGTACAATGCAGTATCACTCAGCAATGAAATCTATGTCATCAGGCCCTTAGCAGCACAATGAGTGGATTCAGGTACGATGATTCTAACTGAAATAAGTCACACAGAAAAAGAAACATCATAAGTTATCACTAATACACGGAATGTAAACTTGGCTACACAGGAACTGAATTCCAAAACAGAACAGGGTCTCAAATTTAGAAAACCAACTTATGCTTGCTTAAGGGGAAAGGTGAGTTGGGGTGCTGCATAAAACCAGAGATTGAAATGAGCACAGATAAAGTTCCTTAAGCCAAATATGGAATAGAAAAGAGCTACTCCTTACTCAACGAAATGAACTCAACACCCCATATTAAACGCCTAAGAATGTACCTGACTAGTAAGTATCTTAAAACCTATGGATTGCTATGTCTCCAAAGGAGAATCAAGCGTGTATACAGGGGCATAAACGCAGCAGTGATAGGATTGGAGAGGTTCGGTTAGCAAATGAAGACCCTTTGAAGTCATATTGCATGGTACCCATTCCACGGGTCTCAAATCTCCAGGTTTAAGGTATTCTTCCTTCAGCTAAAACATGCATGTGGAACCCAGAGTATGATCAACCGTGTCAACGGGAGATGTGTTCAAATATGTCTCAGTTTTCCTCCCCTGGTACTCGGGTGCAACATTCCAGACGCTTTACTAACACTCTCCCCACTTGGAGAGTCAGCGCCTTTAACCTCCTGTTTGGCCCAGTTTGCGATTTCTGTGGAAGATGAACAGGAATAGCGAGAACCAATGAGAGACTAGCTGGAGGTGTCTGGACGGGCAAATTTAACTCTCATTTCCCACAAGGAAGAGCAATTAACCAAAGGCTCAGCGTGCCGTGCCGGAACCAGATTAGGGCTTGAAGCCATCCTGCGGTGTTGCGGCCAGCTCACAAGAAAGTGAGTTGAAGAAAGGAGCTCAGGGGCACTGTAATTCACAAACCTGCAGAGTTATAAATGACACCTATCGTCCAAAAATATACTGAAGTAAGGCTGCCAAGAGGACTTGAAAGCGGGGCAGAATTGCAGGAAACCGATTTCAGGAGGTAGACTGGAATTGCATTGAAAGCATAGGAAAAGAGGCAGAACGTCCAAATGATGCACTTGGCCCAAAAGGGCGTATGCGTTTTCTCCTGAATATATTCAGGAAAAAACGCATACGCCCTTTTTGGCCAACCAAGCAAACTTGCAAAGGAAATCTGCACTACAATGAAGTCTCACTTCCCCCAGGTCAAAAGGGCCATCTGAAAAAAGTGTAAAATCCAGAAAGGCAGGACAGGCCATGGAGAACTGGGAGCCTTGTTATGCTGATGGGCGGGATGTAAATTGCCAACAGACACTCGGGAGAAGTGTATGGTGTTTCCTGAAACATCTAAAAAACAAAGCAACAGAGCCTAGGGCACTTCCACTTATGGTCCTATAGCTAAGGGAAATTAAAATCAAAAAGACACAGCCACCCCAAAGTTTGGGACGCCTCTGTTTACAAGAACCTCGTTTACCGTACAACTTCAATATCACAGAAAGTGAAAAATGGATAAAGAACTTGTGGTACTTACGTACAATGCAGTATCACTCAGCAATGAAATCTATGTCATCAGGCACTTAGCAGCACAATGAGTGGATTCAGGTACGATGATTCTAACTGATATAAGTCACACAGAAAAAGAAACATCATAAGATATCACTAATACACGGAATGTAAACTTGGCTACACAGGAACTGAATTACAGAACAGAACACGGTCTCAAATTTAGAAAACCAACTTATGCTTGCTTAAGGGTAAAGGTGAGTTGGGGTGCTGCATAAAACCAGAGATTGAAATGAACACAGATAAAGTTCCTTAAGCCAAATATGGAATAGACAAGAGCTACTCCTTGCTCAACGAAATGGACTCAACACCGCATATTAAACGCCTAAGAATTTAACTGACTAGTAAGTATCTTAAAACCTACGGATTGCTATGTCTCTGAAAGAGAATCAAGCATGTGTACAGGGGCATAAACGCAGCAGTGATAGGATTGGAGAGGTTCGGTGAGCAAATGAAGACCCTTTGAAGTCATATTGCATGGTACCCATTCCACGGGTTTCAACTACCCAGTTTTAAGGTATTCTTCCTTCAGCTAAAACATGCATGTGGAACCTAGAGTATGATCAACCATGTGATCGGGAGACGTGTTCAAATATGTCTCAGTTTTCGTACCCTGGTACTCGGGTGCAACATTCCAGACGCTTTACTAACACTCTCCCCACTTGGAGAGTCAGCGCCTTTAACCTCCTGTTAGGCCCAGTTTGCAATTTCTGCGGAAGATGAACAGGAATAGCGAGAACCAATGAGAGACTAGCTGGAGGTGTCTGGACGGGCAAATTTAACTCTCATTTCCCACCAGGAAGAGGAAATAACCAAAGGCTCAGCGTGCCGTGCCAGAACCACATTAGGGCCTGAAGCCATCCTGTGGTGTTGCGGCCAGCTCAACAGAAAGCGAATTGAAGAAAGGAGCTCAGGGGCACTGTAATTCACAAACCTGCAGAGTTATAAATGACAGCTATCGTCCAAAAATATACTGAAGTAAGGCTGCCAAGAGGACTTGAAAGCGGGGCAGAATTGCAGGAAACCGATTTCAGGAGGTAGACTGGAATTGCATTGAAAGCATAGGAAAAGAGGCAGAACGTCCACAATGATGCACTTGGCCAAAAAGGGCGTATGCGTTTTTTCCTGAAAATATTCAGGAAAAAACGCATATGCACTTTTTGGCCAACCAAGCAAACTTGCAAAGGAAATCTGCACTACAATGAAGTCTCACTTCCCCCAGGTCAAAAGGGCCATCTGAAAAAAGTGTAAAATCCAGAAAGGCAGGACAGGCCATGGAGAACTCGGAGCCTTGTTATGCTGATGGGCGGGATGTAAATTGCCAACAGACACTCGGGAGAAGTGTATGGTGTTTCCTGAAACATCTAAAAAACAAAGCAACAGAGCCTAGGGCACTCCCACTTATGGTCCTATAGCTTAGGGAAATTAAAATCAAAAAGACACAGCCACCCCAATGTTTGGGACGCCTCTGTTTACAAGAACCTCGTTTACCATACAAGTTCAATATCACAGAAAGTGAAAAATGGATAAAGAACATGTGGTACTTACGTACAATGCAGTATCACTCAGCAATGAAATCTATGTCATCAGGCCCGTAGCAGCATAATGAGTGGATTCAGGTACGATGATTCTAACTGAAATAAGTCACACAGAAAAAGAAACATCATAAGATATCACTAATACACGGAATGTAAACTTGGCTACACAGGAACTAAATTCCAAAACAGAACAGGGTCTCAAATTTAGAAAACCAACTTATGCGTGCTTAAGGGGAAAGGTGAGTTGGGGTGCTGCATAAAACCAGAGATTGAAATGAGCACAGATAAAGTTCCTTAAGCCAAATATGGAATAGACAAGAGCTACTCCTTGCTCAACGAAATGGACTCAACACCCCATATTAAATGTCTAAGAATGTACCTGACTAGAAAGTATCTTAAAACCTATGGATTGCTATGTCTCCGAAAGAGAATCAAGCATGTGTACAGGGGCATAAACGCAGCAGTGATAGGATTGGAGAGGTTCGGTGAGCAAATGAAGACCCTTTGAAGTCATATTGCATGGTACCCATTACACGGGTCTCAACTCTCCAGGTTTAAGGTATTCTTCCTTCAGCTACAATATGCATGTGGAACCTAGAGTATGATCAACCATGTGATCGGGAGACGTGTTCAAATATGTCTCAGTTTTCATACCCTGGTACACGGGTGCAACATTCCAGATGCTTTACTAACACTCTTCCGACTTGGAGAGTAAGTCCCTTTAACCTCCTGTTTGGCCCAGTTTGCAATTTCTGCGGAAGATGAACAGGAATAGCGAGAACCAATGAGAGACTAGCTGGAGGTGTCTGGACGGGCAAATTTAACTCTCATTTCCCACCAGGAAGAGGAATTAACCAAAGGCTCAACGTGCAGTGCCGGAACCAGATTAGGGCCTGAAGCCATCCTGCGGTGTTGCGGCCAGCTCACAAGAAAATGAGTTGAAGAAAGGAGCTCAGGGGCACTGTAATTCACAAACCTGCAGAGTTATAAATGACAGCTATCGTCCAAAAATATATTGAAGTAAGGCTGCCAAGAGGACTTGAAAGCGGGGCAGAATTGCAGGAAACCGATTTCAGGAGGTAGACTGGAATTGCATTGAAAGCATAGGAAAAGAGGCAGAACGTCCACAATGATGCACTTGGCCAAAAAGGGCGTATGCGTTTTTTCCTGAATATATTCAGGAAAAAACGCATACGCACTTTTTGGCCAACCAAGCAAGCTTGCAAAGGAAACCTGCACTACAATGAAGTCTCACTTCCCCCAGGTCAAAAGGGCCATCTGAAAAAAGTGTAAAATCCAGAAAGGCAGGACAGGCCATGGAGAACTGGGAGCCTTGTTATGCTGATGGGCGGGATGTAAATTGCCAAGAGCCACTCGGGAGAAGTGTATGGTGTTTCCTGAAACATCTAAAAAACAAAGCAACAGAGCCTAGGGCACTTCCACTTATGGTCCTATAGCTTAGGGAAATTAAAATCAAAAAGACACAGCCACCCCAAAGTTTGGGACGGCTCTGTTTACAAGAACCTCGTTTACAGTACAAGTTCAAAATCGCAGAAAGTGAAAAATGGATAAAGAACTTGTGGTACTTACGTACAATGCAGTATCACTCAGCAATGAAATCTATGTCATCAGGCCCGTAGCAGCATAATGAGTGGATTCAGGTACGATGATTCTAACTGAAATAAGTCACACAGAAAAAGAAACATCATAAGTTATCACTAATACACGGAATGTAAACTTGGCTACACAGGAACTGAATTCCAAAAAAGAACAGGGTCTCAAATTTAGAAAACAAACTTATGCTTGCTTAAGGGGAAAGGTGAGTTGGGGTGCTGCATAAAACCAGAGATTGAAATGAGCACAGATAAAGTTCCTTAAGCCAAATATGGAATAGACAAGAGCTACTCCTTGCTCAACGAAATGGACTCAACAACCCATATTAAATGCCTAAGAATCTACCTGACTAGTAAGTATCTTAAAACCTATGGATTGCTATGTCTCCAAAAGAGAATCAAGCGTGTGTACAGGGACATAAACGCAGCAGTGATAGGATTGGAGAGGTTCGGTGAGCAAATGAAGACCCTTTGAAGTCATATTGCATGGTACCCATTACACGGGTCTCAACTCTCCAGGTTTAAGGTATTCTTCCTTCAGCTAAAACATGCATGTGGAACCCCGAGTATGATCAACCGTGTGAACGGGAGACGTGTTCAAATATGTCTCAGTTTTCCTCCCCTCGTACTCGGGTGCAACATTCCAGACGCTTTACTAACACTCTCCCCACTTGGAGAGTCAGCGCCTTTAACCTCCTGTTTGGCCCAGTTTGCAATTTCTGCGGAAGATGAACAGGAATAGGGAGAACCAATGAGAGACTAGCTGGAGGTGTCTGGACGGGCAATTTTAACTCTCATTTCCCTCCAGGAAGAGGAATTAACCAAAGGCTCAGGGTGCCGTGCCAGAACCAGATTAGGGCCTGAAGCCATCCTGCGGTGTTGCGGCCAGCTCAAAAGAAAGCGAGTTGAAGAAAGGAGCTCAGGGGCACTGTAATTCACAAACCTGCAGAGTTATAAATGACAGCTATCGTCCAAAAATATACTGAAGTAAGGCTGCCAAGAGGACTTGAAAGCGGGGCAGAATTGCAGGAAACCGATTTCAGGAGGTAGACTGGAATTGCATTGAAAGCATAGGAAAAGAGGCAGAACGTCCACAATGATGCACTTGGCCAAAAAGGGCGTATGCGTTTTTTCCTGAATATATTCAGGAAAAAACGCATACGCCCTTTTTGGCCAACCAAGCAAGCTTGCAAAGGAAATCTGCACTACAATGAAGTCTCACTTCCCCCCGGTCAAAAGGGCCATCTGAAAAAAGTGTAAAATCCAGAAAGGCAGGACAGGCCATGGAGAACTGGGAGCCTTGTTATGCTGATGGGCGGGATGTAAATTGCCAACAGACACTCGGGAGAAGTGTATGGTGTTTCCTGAAACATCTAAAAAACAAAGCAACAGAGCCTAGGGCACTTCCACTTATGGTCCTATAGCTAAGGGAAATTAAAATCAAAAAGACACAGCCACCCCAAAGTTTGGGACGCCTCTGTTTACAAGAACCTCGTTTACCGTACAAGTTCAATATCACAGAAAGTGAAAAATGGATAAAGAACTTGTGGTACTTACGTACAATGCAGTATCACTCAGCAATGAAATCTATGTCATCAGGCACTTAGCAGCACAATGAGTGGATTCAGGTACGATGATTCTAACTGAAATAAGTCACACAGAAAACGAAACATCATAAGATATCACTAATACACGGAATGTAAACTTGGCTACACAGGAACTGAATTACAGAACAGAACACGGTCTCAAATTTAGAAAACCAACTTATGCTTGCTTAAGGGTAAAGGTGAGTTGGGGTGCTGCATAAAACCAGAGATTGAAATGAACACAGATAAAGTTCCTTAAGCCAAATATGGAATAGACAAGAGCTACTCCTTGCTCAACGAAATGGACTCAACACCGCATATTAAACGCCTAAGAATGTACCTGACTAGTAAGTATCTTAAAACCTACGGATTGCTATGTCTCTGAAAGAGAATCAAGCATGTGTACAGGGGCATAAACGCAGCAGTGATAGGATTGGAGAGGTTCGGTGAGCAAATGAAGACCCTTTGAAGTCATATTGCATGGTACCCATTCCACGGGTTTCAACTACCCAGTTTTAAGGTATTCTTCCTTCAGCTAAAACATGCATGTGGAACCTAGAGTATGATCAACCATGTGATCGGGAGACGTGTTCAAATATGTCTCAGTTTTCGTACCCTGGTACTCGGGTGCAACATTCCAGACGCTTTACTAACACTCTCCCCACTTGGAGAGTCAGCGCCTTTAACCTCCTGTTTGGCCCAGTTTGCAATTTCTGCGGAAGATGAACAGGAATAGCGAGAACCAATGAGAGACTAGCTGGAGGTGTCTGGACGGGCAAATTTAACTCTCATTTCCCACCAGGAAGAGGAAATAACCAAAGGCTCAGCGTGCCGTGCCAGAACCACATTAGGGCCTGAAGCCATCCTGTGGTGTTGCGGCCAGCTCAACCGAAAGCGAATTGAAGAAAGGAGCTCAGGGGCACTGTAATTCACAAACCTGCAGAGTTATAAATGACAGCTATCGTCCAAAAATATACTGAAGTAAGGCTGCCAAGAGGACTTGAAAGTGGGGCAGAATTGCAGGAAACCGATTTCAGGAGGTAGAATGGAATTGCATTGAAAGCATAGGAAAAGAGGCAGAACGTCCACAATGATGCACTTGGCCAAAAAGGGCGTATGCGTTTTTTCCTGAAAATATTCAGGAAAAAACGCATATGCACTTTTTGGCCAACCAAGCAAACTTGCAAAGGAAATCTGCACTACAATGAAGTCTCACTTCCCCCAGGTCAAAAGGGCCATCTGAAAAAAGTGTAAAATCCAGAAAGGCAGGACAGGCCATGGAGAACTCGGAGCCTTGTTATGCTGATGGGCGGGATGTAAATTGCCAACAGACACTCCGGAGAAGTGTATGGTGTTTCCTGAAACATCTAAAAAACAAAGAAACAGAGCCTAGGGCACTCCCACTTATGGTCCTATAGCTTAGGGAAATTAAAATCAAAAAGACACAGCCACCCCAATGTTTGGGACGCCTCTGTTTACAAGAACCTCGTTTACCATACAAGTTCAATATCACAGAAAGTGAAAAATGGATAAAGAACATGTGGTACTTACGTACAATGCAGTATCACTCAGCAATGAAATCTATGTCATCAGGCCCGTAGCAGCATAATGAGTGGATTCAGGTACGATGATTCTAACTGAAATAAGTCACACAGAAAAAGAAACATCATAAGATATCACTAATACACGGAATGTAAACTTGGCTACACAGGAACTAAATTCCAAAACAGAACAGGGTCTCAAATTTAGAAAACCAACTTATGCGTGCTTAAGGGGAAAGGTGAGTTGGGGTGCTGCATAAAACCAGAGATTGAAATGAGCACAGATAAACTTCCTTAAGCCAAATATGGAATAGACAAGAGCTACTCCTTGCTCAACGAAATGGACTCAACACCCCATATTAAACGCCTAAGAATGTACCTGACTAGTAAGTATCTTAAAACCTATGGATTGCTATGTCTCCAAAAGAGAACCAAGCGTGTGTTCAGGGGCATAAACGCAGCAGTGATAGGATTGGAGAGGTTCGGTGAGCAAATGAAGACCCTTTGAAGTCATATTGCATGGTACCCATTCCACGGGTCTCAACTCTCCAGGTTTAAGGTATTCTTCCTTCAGCTAAAACATGCATGTGGAACCCCGAGTATGATCAACCGTGTGAACGGGAGACGTGTTCAAATATGTCTCAGTTTTCCTCCCCTGGTACTCGGGTGCAACATTCCAGACACTTTACTAACACTCTCCCCACTTGGAGAGTCAGCGCCTTTAACCTCCTGTTTGGCCCAGTTTGCAATGTCTGCGGAAGATGAACAGGAATAGGGAGAACCAATGAGAGACTAGCTGGAGGTGTCTGGACGGGCAAATTTAACTCTCATTTCCCACCAGGAAGAGGAAATAACCAAAGGCTCAGCGTGCCGTGCCGGAACCAGATTAAGTCCTGAAGCCATACTGCGGTGTTGAGGCCAGCTCAAAAGAAAGCGAGTTGAAGAAAGGAGCTCAGGGTCACTGTAATTCACAAACCTGCAGAGTTATAAATGACAGCTATCGTCCAAAAATATACTGAAGTAAGGCTGCCAAGAGGATTTGAAAGCGGGGCAGAATTGCAGGAAACCGATTTCAGGAGGTAGACTGGAATTGCATTGAAAGCATAGGAAAAGAGGCAGAACGTCCACAATGATGCACTTGGCCAAAAAGGGCGTATGCGTTTTTTCCTGAATATATTCAGGAAAAAACGCATACGCCCTTTTTGGCCAACCAAGCAAGCTTGCAAAGGAAATCTGCACTACAATGAAGTCTCACTTCCCGCCGGTCAAAAGGGCCATCTGAAAAAAGTGTAAAATCCAGAAAGGCAGGACAGGCCATGGAGATCTGGGAGCCTTGTTATGCTGATGGGCGGGATGTAAATTGCCAACAGACACTCGGGAGAAGTGTATGGTGTTTCCTGAAACATCTAAAAAACAAAGCAACAGAGCCTAGGGCACTTCCACTTATGGTCCTATAGCTTAGGGAAATTAAAATCAAAAAGACACAGCCACCCCAAAGTTTGGGACGGCTCTGTTTACAAGAACCTCTTTTACAGTACAAGTTCAACATCACAGAAAGTGAAAAATGGATAAAGAAGTTGTGGTATTTACTTACAAAGCAATATCACTCAGCAATGAAATCTATGTCATCAGGCCCGTAGCAGCATAATGAGTGGATTCAGGTACGATGATTCTAACTGAAATAAGTCACACAGAAAAAGAAACATCATAAGTTATCACTAATACACGGAATGTAAACTTGGCTACACAGGAACTGAATTCCAAAACAGAACAGGGTCTCAAATTTAGAAAACAAACTTATGCTTGCTTAAGGGGAAAGGTGAGTTGGGGTGCTGCATAAAACCAGAGATTGAAATGAGCACAGATAAAGTTCCTTAAGCCAAATATGGAATAGACAAGAGCTACTCCTTGCTCAACGAAATGGACTCAACACCCCATATTAAACGCCTAAGAATGTACCTGACTAGTAAGTATCTTAAAACCTATGGATTGCTATGTGTCCAAAACAGAATCAAGCGTGTGTACAGGGGCATAAACGCAGCAGTGATAGGATTGGAGAGGTTCGGTGAGCAAATGAAGACCCTTTGAAGTCATATTGCATGGTACCCATTCCACAGGTTTCAACTACCCAGGTTTAAGGTATTCTTCCTTCAGCTAAAACATGCATGTGGAACCTAGAGTATGATCAACCATGTGATCGGGAGACGTGTTCAAATATGTCTCAGTTTTCGTACCCTGGTTCTCGGGTGCAACATTTCAGACGCTTTACTAACACTCTCCCGACTTGGAGAGTCAGTCCCTTTAACCTCCTGTTTGGCCCAGTTTGCAATTTCTGCGGAAGATGAACAGGAATAGCGAGAACCAATGAGAGACTAGCTGGAGGTGTCTGGACGGGCAAATTTAACTCTCATTTCCTACCAGGAAGAGGAATTAAGCAAAGGCTCAGCGTGCCATGCCGGAACCAGATTAGGGCCTGAAGCCATCCTGCGGTGTTGCGGCCAGCTCAAAAGAAAGCGAGTTGAAGAAAGGAGCTCAGGGGCACTGTAATTCACAAACCTGCAGAGTTATAAATGACACCTATCGTCCAAAAATATACTGAAGTAAGGCTGCCAAGAGGACTTGAAAGCGGGGCAGAATTGCAGGAAACCGATTTCAGGAGGTAGACTGGAATTGCATTGAAAGCATAGGAAAAGAGGCAGAACGTCCACAATGATGCACTTGGCCCAAAAGGGCGTATGCGTTTTTTCCTGAATATATTCAGGAAAAAACGCATACGCCCTTTTTGGCCAACCAAGCAAACTTGCAAAGGAAATCTGCACTACAATGAAGTCTCACTTCCCCCAGGTCAAAAGGGCCATCTGAAAAAAGTGTAAAATCCAGAAAGGCAGGACAGGCCATGGAGAACTGGGAGCCTTGTTATGCTGATGGGCGGGATGTAAATTGCCAACAGACACTCGGGAGAAGTGTATGGTGATTCCTGAAACATCTAAAAAACAAAGCAACAGAGCCTAGGGCACTTCCACTTATGGTCCTATAGCTTAGGGAAATTAAAATCAAAAAGACACAGCCACCCCAAAATTTGGGACGCCTCTGTTTACAAGAACCTCGATTACCGTACAAGTTCAATATCACTGAAAGTGAAAAATAGATAAAGAAGTTGTGGTACTTACGTACAATGCAGTATCACTCAGCAATGATATCTATGTCATCAGGCCTGTAGCAGCATAATGAGTGGATTCAGGTACGATGATTCTAACTGAAATAAGTCACACAGAAAAAGAAACATCATAAGATATCACTAATACATGGAATGTAAACTTGGCTACACAGGAACTGAATTCCAAAACAGAACAGGGTCTCAAGTTTAGAAAACCAACTTATGCTTGCTTAAGGGGAAAAGTGAGTTGGGGTGCTGCATAAAACCAGAGATTGAAATGAGCACAGATAAAGTTCCTTAAGCCAAATATGGAATAGACAAGAGCTACTCCTTGCTGAACGAAATGGACTCAACACCCCATATTAAACGCCTAAGAATGTACCTGACTAGTAAGTATCTTAAAACCTATGGATTGCTATGTCTCCAAAAGAGAACCAAGCGTGTGTTCAGGGGCATAAATGCAGCAGTGATAGGATTGGAGAGGTTCGGTGAGCAAATGAAGACCCTTTGAAGTCATATTGCATGGTACCCATAACACGGGTCTCAACTCTCCAGGTTTAAGGTATTCTTCCTTCAGCTAAAACATGCATGTGGAACCCCGAGTATGATCAACCGTGTGAACGGGAGACGTGTTCAAATATGTCTCAGTTTTCCTCCCCTGGTACTCGGGTGCAACATTCCAGACACTTTACTAACACTCTCCCCACTTGGAGAGTCAGCGCCTTTAACCTCCTGTTTGGCCCAGTTTGCAATGTCTGCGGAAGATGAACAGGAATAGGGAGAACCAATGAGAGACTAGCTGGAGGTGTCTGGACGGGCAAATTTAACTCTCATTTCCCACCAGGAAGAGGAAATAACCAAAGGCTCAGCGTGCCGTGCCGGAACCAGATTAAGTCCTGAAGCCATACTGCGGTGTTGAGGCCAGCTCAAAAGAAAGCGAGTTGAAGAAAGGAGCTCAGGGTCACTGTAATTCACAAACCTGCAGAGTTATAAATGACAGCTATCGTCCAAAAATATACTGAAGTAAGGCTGCCAAGAGGATTTGAAAGCGGGGCAGAATTGCAGGAAACCGATTTCAGGAGGTAGACTGGAATTGCATTGAAAGCATAGGAAAAGAGGCAGAACGTCCACAATGATGCACTTGGCCAAAAAGGGCGTATGCGTTTTTTCCTGAATATATTCAGGAAAAAACGCATACGCCCTTTTTGGCCAACCAAGCAAGCTTGCAAAGGAAATCTGCACTACAATGAAGTCTCACTTACCCCAGGTCAAAAGGGCCATCTGAAAAAAGTGTAAAATCCAGAAAGGCAGGACAGGCCATGGAGATCTGGGAGCCTTGTTATGCTGATGGGCGGGATGTAAATTGCCAAGAGTCACTCGGGAGAAGTGTATGGTGTTTCCTGAAACATCTAAAAAACAAAGCAACAGAGCCTAGGGCACTTCCACTTATGGTCCTATAGCTTAGGGAAATTAAAATCAAAAAGACACAGCCACCCCAAAGTTTGGGACGGCTCTGTTTACAAGAACCTCGTTTACAGTACAAGTTCAACATCGCAGAAAGTGAAAAATGGATAAAGAAGTTGTGGTATATACTTACAAAGCAATATCACTCAGCAATGAAATCTATGTCATCAGGCCCGTAGCAGCATAATGAGTGGATTCAGGTACGATGATTCTAACTGAAATAAGTCACACAGAAAAAGAAACATCATAAGTTATCACTAATACACGGAATGTAAACTTGGCTACACAGGAACTGAATTCCAAAACAGAACAGGGTCTCAAATTTAGAAAACAAACTTATGCTTGCTTAAGGGGAAAGGTGAGTTGGGGAGCTGCATAAAACCAGAGATTGAAATGAGCACAGATAAAGTTCCTTAAGCCAAATATGGAATAGAAAAGAGCTACTCCTTGCTCAACGAAATGGACTCAACACCCCATATTAAACGCCTAAGAATGTACCTGATTGGTAAGTATCTTAAAACCTATGGATTGCTATGTGTCCAAAACAGAATCAAGCGTGTGTACAGGGGCATAAACGCAGCAGTGATAGGATTGGAGAGGTTCGGTGAGCAAATGAAGACCCTTTGAAGTCATATTGCATGGTACCCATTCCACAGGTTTCAACTACCCAGGTTTAAGGTATTCTTCCTTCAGCTAAAACATGCATGTGGAACCTAGAGTATGATCAACCGTGTGAACGGGAGACCTGTTCAAATATGTCTCAGTTTTCCTCCCCTGGTACTCGGGTGCAACATTCCAGACGCTTTACTAACACTCTCCCACTTGGAGAGTCAGCGCCTTTAACCTCCTGTTTGGCCCAGTTTGCAATTTCTGTGGAAGATGAACAGGAATAGGGAGAACCAATGAGAGACTAGTTGGAGGTGTCTGGACGGGCAAATTTAACTCTCATTTCCCACCAGGAAGAGGAATTAACCAAAGGCTCAGTGTGCCGTGCCGGAACCAGATTAGGGCCTGAAGCCATCCTGCGGTGTTGCGGCCAGCTCAAAAGAAAGCGAGTTGAAGAAAGGAGCTCAGGGGCACTGTAATTCACAAAACTGCAGAGTTATAAATGACAGCTATCGTCCAAAAATATACTGAAGTAAGGCTGCCAAGAGGACTTGAGAGCGGGGCAGAATTGCAGGAAACCGATTTCAGGAGGTAGACTGGAATTGCATTGAAAGCATAGGAAAAGAGGCAGAACGTCCACAATGATGCACTTGGCCCAAAAAGGCGTATGCGTTTTTTCCTGAATATATTCAGGAAAAAACGCATACGCCCTTTTTGGCCAACCAAGCAAACTTGCAAAGGAAATCTGCACTACAATGAAGTCTCACTTCCGCCAGGTCAAAAGGGCCATCTGAAAAAAGTGTAAAATCCAGAAAGGCAGGACAGGCCATGGAGAACTCGGAGCCTTGTTATGCTGATGGGCGGGATGTAAATTGCCAACAGACACTTGGGAGAAGTGTATAGTGTTTCCTGAAACATCTAAAAAACAAAGCAACAGAGCCTAGGGCACTTCCACTTATGGTCCTATAGCTTAGGGAAATTAAAATCAAAAAGACACAGCCACCCCAAAGTTTGGGACGCCTCTGTTTACAAGAATCTAGTTTACAGTACAAGTTCAATATCACAGAAAGTGAAAAATGGATAAAGAACTTGTGGTACTTACGTAAAATGCAGTATCACTCAGCAATGATATCTATGTCATCAGGCCGGTAGCAGCATAATGAGTGGATTCAGGTACGATGATTCTAACTGAAATAAGTCACACAGAAAAAGAAACATCATAAGATATCACTAATACACGGAATGTAAACTTGGCTACACAGGAACTGAATTCCAAAACAGAACAGGGTCTCAAGTTTAGAAAACCAACTTATGCTTGCTTAAGGGGAAAGGTGAGTTGGGGTGCTGCATAAAACCAGAGATTGAAATGAGCACAGATAAAGTTCCTTAAGCCAAATATGGAATAGACAAGAGCTACTCCTTGCTCAATGAAATGGACTCAACACCCCATATTAAACGCCTAAGAATGTACCTGACTAGTAAGTATCTTAAAACCTATGGATTGCTATGTGTCCGAAAGAGAATCAAGCGTGTGTACAGGGGCATAAACGCAGCAGTGATAGGATTGGAGAGGTTCGGTGAGCAAATGAAGACCCTTTGAAGTCATATTGCATGGTACCCATTACACGGGTCTCCACTCTCCAGGTTTAAGGTATTCTTCCTTCAGCTAAAACATGCATGTGGAACCCAGAGTATGATCAACCGTGTGAACGGGAGACGTGTTCAAATATGTCTCAGTTTTCCTCCCCTGGTACTCGGGTGCAACATTCCAGACGCTTTACTAACACTCTCCTCACTTGGAGAGTCAGCGCCTTTAACCTCCTGTTTGGCCCAGTTTGCAATTTCTGCGGAAGATGAACAGGAATAGGGAGAACCAATGAGAGACTAGCTGGAGGTGTCTGGATGGGCAAATTTAACTCTCATTTCCCACCAGGAAGAGGAAATAACCAAAGGCTCGGCGTGCCGTGCCGGAACCACATTAGGGCCTGAAGCCATCCTGCGGTGTTGCGGCCAGCTCACAAGAAAGCGAGTTGAAGAAAGGAGCTCAGGGGCACTGTAATTCACAAACCTGCAGAGTTATAAATGACAGCTATCGTCCAAAAATATACTGAAGTAAGGCTGCCAAGAGGACTTGAAAGCGGGGCAGAATTGCAGGAAACCGATTTCAGGAGGTAGACTGGAATTGCATTGAAAGCATAGGAAAAGAGGCAGAACGTCCACAATGATGCACTTGGCCAAAAAGGGCGTATGCGTTTTTTCCTAAATATATTCAGGAAAAAACGCATACGCCCTTTTTGGCCAACCAAGCAAGCTTGCAAAGGAAATCTGCACTACAATGAAGTCTCACTTCCCCCCGGTCAAAAGGGCCATCTGAAAAAAGTGTAAAATCCAGAAAGGCAGGACAGGTCATGGAGAACTGGGAGCCTTGTTATGCTGATGGGCGGGATGTAAATTGCCAACAGCCACTCGGGAGAAGTGTATGGTGTTTCCTGAAACATCTAAAAAACAAAGCAACAGAGCCTAGGGCACTTCCACTTATGGTCCTATAGCTTAGGGAAATTAAAATCAAAAAGACACAGCCACCCCAAAGTTTGGGACGGCTCTGTTTACAAGAACCTCGTTTACAGTACAAGTTCAACATCGCAGAAAGTGAAAAATGGATAAAGAAGTTGTGATATTTACTTACAAAGCAATATCACTCAGCAATGAAATCTATGTCATCAGGCCCGTAGCAGCATAATGAGTGGATTCAGGTACGATGATTCTAACTGAAATAAGTCACACAGAAAAAGAAACATCATAAGTTATCACTAATACACGGAATGTAAACTTGGCTACACAGGAACTGAATTCCAAAACAGAACAGGGTCTCAAATTTAGAAAACAAACTTATGCTTGCTTAAGGGGAAAGGTGAGTTGGGGTGCTGCATAAAACCAGAGATTGAAATGAGCACAGATAAAGTTCCTTAAGCCAAATATGGAATAGACAAGAGCTACTCCTTGCTCAACGAAATGGACTCAACACCCCATATTAAACGCCTAAGAATGTACCTGACTAGTAAGTATCTTAAAACCTATGGATTGCTATGTCTCCAAAAGAGAATCAAGCGTGTGTACAGGGGCATAAAGGCAGCAGTGATAGGATTGGAGAGGTTCGGTGAGCAAATGAAGACCCTTTGAAGTCATATTGCATGGTACCCATTCCACAGGTTTCAACTACCCAGGTTTAAGGTATTCTTCCTTCAGCTAAAACATGCATGTGGAACCTAGAGTATGATCAACCATGTGATCGGGAGACGTGTTCAAATATGTCTCAGTTTTCGTACCCTGGTACTCGGGTGCAACATTTCAGACGCTTTACTAACACTCTCCCGACTTGGAGAGTCAGTCCCTTTAACCTCCTGTTTGGCCCAGTTTGCAATTTCTGCGGAAGATGAACAGGAATAGCGAGAACCAATGAGAGACTAGCTGGAGGTGTCTGGACGGGCAAATTTAACTCTCATTTCCTACCAGGAAGAGGAATTAAGCAAAGGCTCAGCGTGCCATGCCGGAACCAGATTAGGGCCTGAAGCCATCCTACGGTGTTGCGGCCAGCTCAAAAGAAAGCGAGTTGAAGAAAGGAGCTCAGGGGCACTGTAATTCACAAACCTGCAGAGTTATAAATGACACCTATCGTCCAAAAATATACTGAAGTAAGGCTGCCAAGAGGACTTGAAAGCGGGGCAGAATTGCAGGAAACCGATTTCAGGAGGTAGACTGGAATTGCATTGAAAGCATAGGAAAAGAGGCAGAACGTCCACAATGATGCACTTGGCCAAAAAGGGCGTATGCGTTTTTTCCTGAATATATTCAGGAAAAAACGCATACGCCCTTTTTGGCCAACCAAGCATGCATGCAAAGGAAATCTGCACTACAATGAAGTCTCACTTCCCCCAGGTCAAAAGGGCATTCTGAAAAAAGTGTAAAATCCAGAAAGGCAGGACAGGCCATGGAGAACTGGGAGCCTTGTTATGCTGATGGGCGGGATGTAAATTGCCAACAGACACTCGGGAGAAGTGTATGGTGTTTCCTGAAACATCTAAAAAACAAAGCAACAGAGCCTAGGGCACTTGCACTTATGGTCCTATAGCTTAGGGAAATTAAAATCAAAAAGACACAGCCACCCCAAAGTTTGGGACGCCTCTGTTTACAAGAATCTAGTTTACAGTACAAGTTCAATATCACAGAAAGTGAAAAATGGATAAAGAACTTGTGGTACTTACGTAAAATGCAGTATCACTCAGCAATGATATCTATGTCATCAGGCCGGTAGCAGCATAATGAGTGGATTCAGGTACGATGATTCTAACTGAAATAAGTCACACAGAAAAAGAAACATCATAAGATATCACTAATACACGGAATGTAAACTTGGCTACACAGGAACTGAATTCCAAAACAGAACAGGGTCTCAAGTTTAGAAAACCAACTTATGCTTGCTTAAGGGGAAAGGTGAGTTGGGGTGCTGCATAAAACCAGAGATTGAAATGAGCACAGATAAAGTTCCTTAAGCCAAATATGGAATAGACAAGAGCTACTCCTTGCTCAATGAAATGGACTCAACACCCCATATTAAACGCCTAAGAATGTACCTGACTAGTAAGTATCTTAAAACCTATGGATTGCTATGTGTCCGAAAGAGAATCAAGCGTGTGTACAGGGGCATAAACGCAGCAGTGATAGGATTGGAGAGGTTCGGTGAGCAAATGAAGACCCTTTGAAGTCATATTGCATGGTACCCATTACACGGGTCTCCACTCTCCAGGTTTAAGGTATTCTTCCTTCAGCTAAAACATGCATGTGGAACCCAGAGTATGATCAACCGTGTGAACGGGAGACGTGTTCAAATATGTCTCAGTTTTCCTCCCCTGGTACTCGGGTGCAACATTCCAGACGCTTTACTAACACTCTCCTCACTTGGAGAGTCAGCGCCTTTAACCTCCTGTTTGGCCCAGTTTGCAATTTCTGCGGAAGATGAACAGGAATAGGGAGAACCAATGAGAGACTAGCTGGAGGTGTCTGGATGGGCAAATTTAACTCTCATTTCCCACCAGGAAGAGGAAATAACCAAAGGCTCGGCGTGCCGTGCCGGAACCACATTAGGGCCTGAAGCCATCCTGCGGTGTTGCGGCCAGCTCACAAGAAAGCGAGTTGAAGAAAGGAGCTCAGGGGCACTGTAATTCACAAACCTGCAGAGTTATAAATGACAGCTATCGTCCAAAAATATACTGAAGTAAGGCTGCCAAGAGGACTTGAAAGCGGGGCAGAATTGCAGGAAACCGATTTCAGGAGGTAGACTGGAATTGCATTGAAAGCATAGGAAAAGAGGCAGAACGTCCACAATGATGCACTTGGCCAAAAAGGGCGTATGCGTTTTTTCCTAAATATATTCAGGAAAAAACGCATACGCCCTTTTTGGCCAACCAAGCAAGCTTGCAAAGGAAATCTGCACTACAATGAAGTCTCACTTCCCCCCGGTCAAAAGGGCCATCTGAAAAAAGTGTAAAATCCAGAAAGGCAGGACAGGTCATGGAGAACTGGGAGCCTTGTTATGCTGATGGGCGGGATGTAAATTGCCAACAGCCACTCGGGAGAAGTGTATGGTGTTTCCTGAAACATCTAAAAAACAAAGCAACAGAGCCTAGGGCACTTCCACTTATGGTCCTATAGCTTAGGGAAATTAAAATCAAAAAGACACAGCCACCCCAAAGTTTGGGACGGCTCTGTTTACAAGAACCTCGTTTACAGTACAAGTTCAACATCGCAGAAAGTGAAAAATGGATAAAGAAGTTGTGATATTTACTTACAAAGCAATATCACTCAGCAATGAAATCTATGTCATCAGGCCCGTAGCAGCATAATGAGTGGATTCAGGTACGATGATTCTAACTGAAATAAGTCACACAGAAAAAGAAACATCATAAGTTATCACTAATACACGGAATGTAAACTTGGCTACACAGGAACTGAATTCCAAAACAGAACAGGGTCTCAAATTTAGAAAACAAACTTATGCTTGCTTAAGGGGAAAGGTGAGTTGGGGTGCTGCATAAAACCAGAGATTGAAATGAGCACAGATAAAGTTCCTTAAGCCAAATATGGAATAGACAAGAGCTACTCCTTGCTCAACGAAATGGACTCAACACCCCATATTAAACGCCTAAGAATGTACCTGACTAGTAAGTATCTTAAAACCTATGGATTGCTATGTCTCCAAAAGAGAATCAAGCGTGTGTACAGGGGCATAAAGGCAGCAGTGATAGGATTGGAGAGGTTCGGTGAGCAAATGAAGACCCTTTGAAGTCATATTGCATGGTACCCATTCCACAGGTTTCAACTACCCAGGTTTAAGGTATTCTTCCTTCAGCTAAAACATGCATGTGGAACCTAGAGTATGATCAACCATGTGATCGGGAGACGTGTTCAAATATGTCTCAGTTTTCGTACCCTGGTACTCGGGTGCAACATTTCAGACGCTTTACTAACACTCTCCCGACTTGGAGAGTCAGTCCCTTTAACCTCCTGTTTGGCCCAGTTTGCAATTTCTGCGGAAGATGAACAGGAATAGCGAGAACCAATGAGAGACTAGCTGGAGGTGTCTGGACGGGCAAATTTAACTCTCATTTCCTACCAGGAAGAGGAATTAAGCAAAGGCTCAGCGTGCCATGCCGGAACCAGATTAGGGCCTGAAGCCATCCTACGGTGTTGCGGCCAGCTCAAAAGAAAGCGAGTTGAAGAAAGGAGCTCAGGGGCACTGTAATTCACAAACCTGCAGAGTTATAAATGACACCTATCGTCCAAAAATATACTGAAGTAAGGCTGCCAAGAGGACTTGAAAGCGGGGCAGAATTGCAGGAAACCGATTTCAGGAGGTAGACTGGAATTGCATTGAAAGCATAGGAAAAGAGGCAGAACGTCCACAATGATGCACTTGGCCAAAAAGGGCGTATGCGTTTTTTCCTGAATATATTCAGGAAAAAACGCATACGCCCTTTTTGGCCAACCAAGCATGCATGCAAAGGAAATCTGCACTACAATGAAGTCTCACTTCCCCCAGGTCAAAAGGGCCATCTGAAAAAAGTGTAAAATCCAGAAAGGCAGGACAGGCCATGGAGAACTGGGAGCCTTGTTATGCTGATGGGCGGGATGTAAATTGCCAACAGACACTCGGGAGAAGTGTATGGTGTTTCCTGAAACATCTAAAAAACAAAGCAACAGAGCCTAGGGCACTTGCACTTATGGTCCTATAGCTTAGGGAAATTAAAATCAAAAATACACAGCCACCCCAAAGTTTGGGACGGCTCTGTTTACAAGAACCTCGTTTACCGTACAAGTTCAATATCACTGAAAGTGAAAAATGGATAAAGAAGTTGTGGTACTTACGTACAATGCAGTATCACTCAGCAATGAAATCTATGTCATCAGGCCCTTAGCAGCACAATGAGTGGATTCAGGTACGATGATTCTAACTGAAATAAGTCACACAGAAAAAGAAACATCATAAGATATCACTAATACACGGAATGTAAACTTGGCTACACAGGAACTGAATTCCAAAACAGAACAGGGTCTCAAATTTAGAAAACCAACTTATGCTTGCTTAAGGGGAAAGGTGAGTTGGGGTGCTGCATAAAACCAGAGATTGAAATGAGCACAGATAAAGTTCCTTAAGCCAAATATGGAATAGACAAGTGCTACTCCTTGCTCAACGAAATGGACTCAACACCCCATATTAAATGCCTAATAATGTACCTGACTAGTAAGTATCTTAAAACCTATGGATTGCTATGTCTCCAAAAGAGAACCAAGCGTGTGTACAGGGGCATAAAGGCAGCAGTGATAGGATTGGAGAGGTTCGGTGAGCAAATGAAGACCCTTTGAAGTCATATTGCATGGTACCCATTGCACGGGTCTCAACTCTCCAGGTTTAAGGTATTCTTCCTTCAGCTAAAACATGCATGTGGAACCCAGAGTATGATCAACCGTGTGAACGGGAGACGTGTTCAAATATGTCTCAGTTTTCCTCCCCTGGTACTCGGGTGCAACATTCCAGACGCTTTACTAACACTCTCCCACTTGGAGAGTCAGCGTCTTTAACCTCCTGTTTGGCCCAGTTTGCAATTTCTGCGGAAGATGAACAGGAATAGGGAGAACCAATGAGAGACTAGCTGGAGGTGTCTGGACGGGCAAATTTAACTCTCATTTCCCACCAGGAAGAGGAATTAACCAAAGGCTCAGTGTGCCGTGCCGGAACCAGATTAGGGCCTGAAGCCATCCTGCGGTGCTGCGGCCAGCTCAAAAGAAAGCGAGTTGAAGAAAGGAGCTCAGGGGCACTGTAATTCACAAACCTGCAGAGTTATAAATGACAGCTATCGTCCAAAAATATACTGAAGTAAGGCTGCCAAGAGGACTTGAGAGCGGGGCAGAATTGCAGGAAACCAATTTCAGAAGGTAGACTGGAATTGCATTGAAAGCATAGGAAAAGAGGCAGAACGTCCACAATGATGCACTTGGCCAAAAAGGGCGTATGCGTTTTTTCCTGAATATATTCAGGAAAAAACGCATACGCCCTTTTTGGCAAACCAAGCAAACTTGCAAAGGAAATCTGCACTACAATGAAGTCTCACTTCCGCCAGGTCAAAAGGGCCATCTGAAAAAAGTGTAAAATCCAGAAACGCAGGACAGGCCATGGAGAACTCGGAGCCTTGTTATGCTGATGGGCGGGATGTAAATTGCCAACAGACACTTGGGAGAAGTGTATGGTGTTTCCTGAAACATCTAAAAAACAAAGCAACAGAGCCTAGGGCACTTCCACTTATGGTCCTATAGCTTAGGGAAATTAAAATCAAAAAGACACAGCCACCCCAATGTTTGGGACGCCTCTGTTTACAAGAACCTCGTTTACCATACAAGTTCAATATCACAGAAAGTGAAAAATGGATAAAGAACATGTGGTACTTACGTACAATGCAGTATCACTCAGCAATGAAATCTATGTCATCAGGCCCGTAGCAGCATAATGAGTGGATTCAGGTACGATGATTCTAACTGAAATAAGTCACACAGAAAAAGAAACATCATAAGATATCACTAATACACGGAATGTAAACTTGGCTACACAGGAACTAAATTCCAAAACAGAACAGGGTCTCAAGTTTAGAAAACCAACTTATGCTTGCTTAAGGGGAAAAGTGAGTTGGGGTGCTGCATAAAACCAGAGATTGAAATGAGCACAGATAAAGTTCCTTAAGCCAAATATGGAATAGACAAGAGCTACTCCTTGCTCAACGAAATGGACTCAACACCCCATATTAAACGCCTAAGAATGTACCTGACTAGTAAGTATCTTAAAACCTATGGATTGCTATGTCTCCAAAAGAGAACCAAGCGTGTGTTCAGGGGCATAAATGCAGCAGTGATAGGATTGGAGAGGTTCGGTGAGCAAATGAAGACCCTTTGAAGTCATATTGCATGGTACCCATAACACGGGTCTCAACTCTCCAGGTTTAAGGTATTCTTCCTTCAGCTAAAACATGCATGTGGAACCCCGAGTATGATCAACCGTGTGAACGGGAGACGTGTTCAAATATGTCTCAGTTTTCCTCCCCTGGTACTCGGGTGCAACATTCCAGACACTTTACTAACACTCTCCCCACTTGGAGAGTCAGCGCCTTTAACCTCCTGTTTGGCCCAGTTTGCAATGTCTGCGGAAGATGAACAGGAATAGGGAGAACCAATGAGAGACTAGCTGGAGGTGTCTGGACGGGCAAATTTAACTCTCATTTCCCACCAGGAAGAGGAAATAACCAAAGGCTCAGCGTGCCGTGCCGGAACCAGATTAAGTCCTGAAGCCATACTGCGGTGTTGAGGCCAGCTCAAAAGAAAGCGAGTTGAAGAAAGGAGCTCAGGGTCACTGTAATTCACAAACCTGCAGAGTTATAAATGACAGCTATCGTCCAAAAATATACTGAAGTAAGGCTGCCAAGAGGATTTGAAAGCGGGGCAGAATTGCAGGAAACCGATTTCAGGAGGTAGACTGGAATTGCATTGAAAGCATAGGAAAAGAGGCAGAACGTCCACAATGATGCACTTGGCCAAAAAGGGCGTATGCGTTTTTTCCTGAATATATTCAGGAAAAAACGCATACGCCCTTTTTGGCCAACCAAGCAAGCTTGCAAAGGAAATCTGCACTACAATGAAGTCTCACTTACCCCAGGTCAAAAGGGCCATCTGAAAAAAGTGTAAAATCCAGAAAGGCAGGACAGGCCATGGAGATCTGGGAGCCTTGTTATGCTGATGGGCGGGATGTAAATTGCCAAGAGTCACTCGGGAGAAGTGTATGGTGTTTCCTGAAACATCTAAAAAACAAAGCAACAGAGCCTAGGGCACTTCCACTTATGGTCCTATAGCTTAGGGAAATTAAAATCAAAAAGACACAGCCACCCCAAAGTTTGGGACGGCTCTGTTTACAAGAACCTCGTTTACAGTACAAGTTCAACATCGCAGAAAGTGAAAAATGGATAAAGAAGTTGTGGTATATACTTACAAAGCAATATCACTCAGCAATGAAATCTATGTCATCAGGCCCGTAGCAGCATAATGAGTGGATTCAGGTACGATGATTCTAACTGAAATAAGTCACACAGAAAAAGAAACATCATAAGTTATCACTAATACACAGAATGTAAACTTGGCTACACAGGAACTGAATTCCAAAACAGAACAGGGTCTCAAATTTAGAAAACAAACTTATGCTTGCTTAAGGGGAAAGGTGAGTTGGGGAGCTGCATAAAACCAGAGATTGAAATGAGCACAGATAAAGTTCCTTAAGCCAAATATGGAATAGAAAAGAGCTACTCCTTGCTCAACGAAATGGACTCAACACCCCATATTAAACGCCTAAGAATGTACCTGACTAGTAAGTATCTTAAAACCTATGGATTGCTATGTGTCCAAAACAGAATCAAGCGTGTGTACAGGGGCATAAACGCAGCATTGATAGGATTGGAGAGGTTCGGTGAGCAAATGAAGACCCTTTGAAGTCATATTGCATGGTACCCATTCCACAGGTTTCAACTACCCAGGTTTAAGGTATTCTTCCTTCAGCTAAAACATGCATGTGGAACCTAGAGTATGATCAACCGTGTGAACGGGAGACCTGTTCAAATATGTCTCAGTTTTCCTCCCCTGGTACTCGGGTGCAACATTCCAGACGCTTTACTAACACTCTCCCACTTGGAGAGTCAGCGCCTTTAACCTCCTGTTTGGCCCAGTTTGCAATTTCTGTGGAAGATGAACAGGAATAGGGAGAACCAATGAGAGACTAGTTGGAGGTGTCTGGACGGGCAAATTTAACTCTCATTTCCCACCAGGAAGAGGAATTAACCAAAGGCTCAGTGTGCCGTGCCGGAACCAGATTAGGGCCTGAAGCCATCCTGCGGTGTTGCGGCCAGCTCAAAAGAAAGCGAGTTGAAGAAAGGAGCTCAGGGGCACTGTAATTCACAAAACTGCAGAGTTATAAATGACAGCTATCGTCCAAAAATATACTGAAGTAAGGCTGCCAAGAGGACTTGAGAGCGGGGCAGAATTGCAGGAAACCGATTTCAGGAGGTAGACTGGAATTGCATTGAAAGCATAGGAAAAGAGGCAGAACGTCCACAATGATGCACTTGGCCCAAAAGGGCGTATGCGTTTTTTCCTGAATATATTCAGGAAAAAACGCATACGCCCTTTTTGGCCAACCAAGCAAACTTGCAAAGGAAATCTGCACTACAATGAAGTCTCACTTCCGCCAGGTCAAAAGGGCCATCTGAAAAAAGTGTAAAATCCAGAAAGGCAGGACAGGCCATGGAGAACTCGGAGCCTTGTTATGCTGATGGGCGGGATGTAAATTGCCAACAGACACTTGGGAGAAGTGTATAGTGTTTCCTGAAACATCTAAAAAACAAAGCAACAGAGCCTAGGGCACTTCCACTTATGGTCCTATAGCTTAGGGAAATTAAAATCAAAAAGACACAGCCACCCCAAAGTTTGGGACGCCTCTGTTTACAAGAATCTAGTTTACAGTACAAGTTCAATATCACAGAAAGTGAAAAATGGATAAAGAACTTGTGGTACTTACGTAAAATGCAGTATCACTCAGCAATGATATCTATGTCATCAGGCCGGTAGCAGCATAATGAGTGGATTCAGGTACGATGATTCTAACTGAAATAAGTCACACAGAAAAAGAAACATCATAAGATATCACTAATACACGGAATGTAAACTTGGCTACACAGGAACTGAATTCCAAAACAGAACAGGGTCTCAAGTTTAGAAAACCAACTTATGCTTGCTTAAGGGGAAAGGTGAGTTGGGGTGCTGCATAAAACCAGAGATTGAAATGAGCACAGATAAAGTTCCTTAAGCCAAATATGGAATAGACAAGAGCTACTCCTTGCTCAATGAAATGGACTCAACACCCCATATTAAACGCCTAAGAATGTACCTGACTAGTAAGTATCTTAAAACCTATGGATTGCTATGTGTCCAAAAGAGAATCAAGCGTGTGTACAGGGGCATAAACGCAGCAGTGATAGGATTGGAGAGGTTCGGTGAGCAAATGAAGACCCTTTGAAGTCATATTGCATGGTACCCATTACACGGGTCTCAACTCTCCAGGTTTAAGGTATTCTTCCTTCAGCTAAAACATGCATGTGGAACCCAGAGTATGATCAACCGTGTGAACGGGAGACGTGTTCAAATATGTCTCAGTTTTCCTCCCCTGGTACTCGGGTGCAACATTCCAGACGCTTTACTAACACTCTCCCCACTTGGAGAGTCAGCGCCTTTAACCTCCTGTTTGGCCCAGTTTGCAATTTCTGCGGAAGATGAACAGGAATAGGGAGAACCAATGAGAGACTAGCTGGAGGTGTCTGGATGGGCAAATTTAACTCTCATTTCCCACCAGGAAGAGGAAATAACCAAAGGCTCGGCGTGCCGTGCCGGAACCACATTAGGGCCTGAAGCCATCCTGCGGTGTTGCGGCCAGCTCACAAGAAAGCGAGTTGAAGAAAGGAGCTCAGGGGCACTGTAATTCACAAACCTGCAGAGTTATAAATGACAGCTATCGTCCAAAAATATACTGAAGTAAGGCTGCCAAGAGGACTTGAAAGCGGGGCAGAATTGCAGGAAACCGATTTCAGGAGGTAGACTGGAATTGCATTGAAAGCATAGGAAAAGAGGCAGAACGTCCACAATGATGCACTTGGCCAAAAAGGGCGTATGCGTTTTTTCCTGAATATATTCAGGAAAAAACGCATACGCACTTTTTGGCCAACCAAGCAAGCTTGCAAAGGAAACCTGCACTACAATGAAGTCTCACTTCCCCCAGGTCAAAAGGGCCATCTGAAAAAAGTGTAAAATCCAGAAAGGCAGGACAGGCCATGGAGAACTGGGAGCCTTGTTATGCTGATGGGCGGGATGTAAATTGCCAACAGCCACTCGGGAGAAGTGTATGGTGTTTCCTGAAACATCTAAAAAACAAAGCAACAGAGCCTAGGGCACTTCCACTTATGGTCCTATAGCTTAGGGAAATTAAAATCAAAAAGACACAGCCACCCCAAAGTTTGGGACGGCTCTGTTTACAAGAACCTCGTTTACAGTACAAGTTCAACATCGCAGAAAGTGAAAAATGGATAAAGAAGTTGTGATATTTACTTACAAAGCAATATCACTCAGCAATGAAATCTATGTCATCAGGCCCGTAGCAGCATAATGAGTGGATTCAGGTACGATGATTCTAACTGAAATAAGTCACACAGAAAAAGAAACATCATAAGTTATCACTAATACACGGAATGTAAACTTGGCTACACAGGAACTGAATTCCAAAACAGAACAGGGTCTCAAATTTAGAAAACAAACTTATGCTTGCTTAAGGGGAAAGGTGAGTTGGGGTGCTGCATAAAACCAGAGATTGAAATGAGCACAGATAAAGTTCCTTAAGCCAAATATGGAATAGACAAGAGCTACTCCTTGCTCAACGAAATGGACTCAACACCCCATATTAAACGCCTAAGAATGTACCTGACTAGTAAGTATCTTAAAACCTATGGATTGCTATGTCTCCAAAAGAGAATCAAGCGTGTGTACAGGGGCATAAAGGCAGCAGTGATAGGATTGGAGAGGTTCGGTGAGCAAATGAAGACCCTTTGAAGTCATATTGCATGGTACCCATTCCACAGGTTTCAACTACCCAGGTTTAAGGTATTCTTCCTTCAGCTAAAACATGCATGTGGAACCTAGAGTATGATCAACCATGTGATCGGGAGACGTGTTCAAATATGTCTCAGTTTTCGTACCCTGGTACTCGGGTGCAACATTTCAGACGCTTTACTAACACTCTCCCGACTTGGAGAGTCAGTCCCTTTAACCTCCTGTTTGGCCCAGTTTGCAATTTCTGCGGAAGATGAACAGGAATAGCGAGAACCAATGAGAGACTAGCTGGAGGTGTCTGGACGGGCAAATTTAACTCTCATTTCCTACCAGGAAGAGGAATTAAGCAAAGGCTCAGCGTGCCATGCCGGAACCAGATTAGGGCCTGAAGCCATCCTGCGGTGTTGCGGCCAGCTCAAAAGAAAGCGAGTTGAAGAAAGGAGCTCAGGGGCACTGTAATTCACAAACCTGCAGAGTTATAAATGACACCTATCGTCCAAAAATATACTGAAGTAAGGCTGCCAAGAGGACTTGAAAGCGGGGCAGAATTGCAGGAAACCGATTTCAGGAGGTAGACTGGAATTGCATTGAAAGCATAGGAAAAGAGGCAGAACGTCCACAATGATGCACTTGGCCAAAAAGGGCGTATGCGTTTTTTCCTGAATATATTCAGGAAAAAACGCATACGCCCTTTTTGGCCAACCAAGCATGCATGCAAAGGAAATCTGCACTACAATGAAGTCTCACTTCCCCCAGGTCAAAAGGGCCATCTGAAAAAAGTGTAAAATCCAGAAAGGCAGGACAGGCCATGGAGAACTGGGAGCCTTGTTATGCTGATGGGCGGGATGTAAATTGCCAACAGACACTCGGGAGAAGTGTATGGTGTTTCCTGAAACATCTAAAAAACAAAGCAACAGAGCCTAGGGCACTTCCACTTATGGTCCTATAGCTTAGGGAAATTAAAATCAAAAAGACACAGCCACCCCAAAGTTTGGGACGGCTCTGTTTACAAGAACCTCGTTTACAGTACAAGTTCAACATCGCAGAAAGTGAAAAATGGATAAAGAAGTTGTGATATTTACTTACAAAGCAATATCACTCAGCAATGAAATCTATGTCATCAGGCCCGTAGCAGCATAATGAGTGGATTCAGGTACGATGATTCTAACTGAAATAAGTCACACAGAAAAAGAAACATCATAAGTTATCACTAATACACGGAATGTAAACTTGGCTACACAGGAACTGAATTCCAAAACAGAACAGGGTCTCAAATTTAGAAAACAAACTTATGCTTGCTTAAGGGGAAAGGTGAGTTGGGGTGCTGCATAAAACCAGAGATTGAAATGAGCACAGATAAAGTTCCTTAAGCCAAATATGGAATAGACAAGAGCTACTCCTTGCTCAACGAAATGGACTCAACACCCCATATTAAACGCCTAAGAATGTACCTGACTAGTAAGTATCTTAAAACCTATGGATTGCTATGTCTCCAAAAGAGAATCAAGCGTGTGTACAGGGGCATAAAGGCAGCAGTGATAGGATTGGAGAGGTTCGGTGAGCAAATGAAGACCCTTTGAAGTCATATTGCATGGTACCCATTCCACAGGTTTCAACTACCCAGGTTTAAGGTATTCTTCCTTCAGCTAAAACATGCATGTGGAACCTAGAGTATGATCAACCATGTGATCGGGAGACGTGTTCAAATATGTCTCAGTTTTCGTACCCTGGTACTCGGGTGCAACATTTCAGACGCTTTACTAACACTCTCCCGACTTGGAGAGTCAGTCCCTTTAACCTCCTGTTTGGCCCAGTTTGCAATTTCTGCGGAAGATGAACAGGAATAGCGAGAACCAATGAGAGACTAGCTGGAGGTGTCTGGACGGGCAAATTTAACTCTCATTTCCTACCAGGAAGAGGAATTAAGCAAAGGCTCAGTGTGCCATGCCGGAACCAGATTAGGGCCTGAAGCCATCCTGCGGTGTTGCGGCCAGCTCAAAAGAAAGCGAGTTGAAGAAAGGAGCTCAGGGGCACTGTAATTCACAAACCTGCAGAGTTATAAATGACACCTATCGTCCAAAAATATACTGAAGTAAGGCTGCCAAGAGGACTTGAAAGCGGGGCAGAATTGCAGGAAACCGATTTCAGGAGGTAGACTGGAATTGCATTGAAAGCATAGGAAAAGAGGCAGAACGTCCACAATGATGCACTTGGCCAAAAAGGGCGTATGCGTTTTTTCCTGAATATATTCAGGAAAAAACGCATACGCCCTTTTTGGCCAACCAAGCATGCATGCAAAGGAAATCTGCACTACAATGAAGTCTCACTTCCCCCAGGTCAAAAGGGCCATCTGAAAAAAGTGTAAAATCCAGAAAGGCAGGACAGGCCATGGAGAACTGGGAGCCTTGTTATGCTGATGGGCGGGATGTAAATTGCCAACAGACACTCGGGAGAAGTGTATGGTGTTTCCTGAAACATCTAAAAAACAAAGCAACAGAGCCTAGGGCACTTCCACTTATGGTCCTATAGCTTAGGGAAATTAAAATCAAAAAGACACAGCCACCCCAAAGTTTGGGACGGCTCTGTTTACAAGAACCTCGTTTACCGTACAAGTTCAATATCACTGAAAGTGAAAAATGGATAAAGAAGTTGTGGTACTTACGTACAATGCAGTATCACTCAGCAATGAAATCTATGTCATCAGGCCCTTAGCAGCACAATGAGTGGATTCAGGTACGATGATTCTAACTGAAATAAGTCACACAGAAAAAGAAACATCATAAGATATCACTAATACACGGAATGTAAACTTGGCTACACAGGAACTGAATTCCAAAACAGAACAGGGTCTCAAATTTAGAAAACCAACTTATGCTTGCTTAAGGGGAAAGGTGAGTTGGGGTGCTGCATAAAACCAGAGATTGAAATGAGCACAGATAAAGTTCCTTAAGCCAAATATGGAATAGACAAGTGCTACTCCTTGCTCAACGAAATGGACTCAACACCCCATATTAAATGCCTAATAATGTACCTGACTAGTAAGTATCTTAAAACCTATGGATTGCTATGTCTCCAAAAGAGAACCAAGCGTGTGTACAGGGGCATAAAGGCAGCAGTGATAGGATTGGAGAGGTTCGGTGAGCAAATGAAGACCCTTTGAAGTCATATTGCATGGTACCCATTGCACGGGTCTCAACTCTCCAGGTTTAAGGTATTCTTCCTTCAGCTAAAACATGCATGTGGAACCCAGAGTATGATCAACCATGTGAACGGGAGACGTGTTCAAATATGTCTCAGTTTTCCTCCCCTGGTACTCGGGTGCAACATTCCAGACGCTTTACTAACACTCTCCCACTTGGAGAGTCAGCGTCTTTAACCTCCTGTTTGGCCCAGTTTGCAATTTCTGCGGAAGATGAACAGGAATAGGGAGAACCAATGAGAGACTAGCTGGAGGTGTCTGGACGGGCAAATTTAACTCTCATTTCCCACCAGGAAGAGGAATTAACCAAAGGCTCAGTGTGCCGTGCCGGAACCAGATTAGGGCCTGAAGCCATCCTGCGGTGCTGCGGCCAGCTCAAAAGAAAGCGAGTTGAAGAAAGGAGCTCAGGGGCACTGTAATTCACAAACCTACAGAGTTATAAATGACAGCTATCGTCCAAAAATATACTGAAGTAAGGCTGCCAAGAGGACTTGAGAGCGGGGCAGAATTGCAGGAAACCAATTTCAGAAGGTAGACTGGAATTGCATTGAAAGCATAGGAAAAGAGGCAGAACATCCACAATGATGCACTTGGCCAAAAAGGGCATATGCGTTTTTTCCTGAATATATTCAGGAAAAAACGCATACGCCCTTTTTGGCCAACCAAGCAAACTTGCAAAGGAAATCTGCACTACAATGAAGTCTCACTTCCGCCAGGTCAAAAGGGCCATCTGAAAAAAGTGTAAAATCCAGAAAGGCAGGACAGGCCATGGAGAACTCGGAGCCTTGTTATGCTGATGGGCGGGATGTAAATTGCCAACAGACACTTGGGAGAAGTGTATGGTGTTTCCTGAAACATCTAAAAAACAAAGCAACAGAGCCTAGGGCACTTCCACTTATGGTCCTATAGCTTAGGGAAATTAAAATCAAAAAGACACAGCCACCCCAAAGTTTGGGACGCCTCTGTTTACAAGAATCTAGTTTACAGTACAAGTTCAATATCACAGAAAGTGAAAAATGGATAAAGAACTTGTGGTACTTACGTAAAATGCAGTATCACTCAGCAATGATATCTATGTCATCAGGCCCGTAGCAGCATAATGAGTGGATTCAGGTACGATGATTCTAACTGAAATAAGTCACACAGAAAAAGAAACATCATAAGATATCACTAATACACGGAATGTAAACTTGGCTACACAGGAACTGAATTCCAAAACAGAACAGGGTCTCAAGTTTAGAAAACCAACTTATGCTTGCTTAAGGGGAAAGGTGAGTTGGGGTGCTGCATAAAACCAGAGATTGAAATGAGCACAGATAAAGTTCCTTAAGCCAAATATGGAATAGACAAGAGCTACTCCTTGCTCAACGAAATGGACTCAACACCCCATATTAAACGCCTAAGAATGTACCTGACTAGTAAGTATCTTAAAACCTATGGATTGCTATGTGTCCAAAAGAGAATCAAGCGTGTGTACAGGGACATAAACGCAGCAGTGATAGGATTGGAGAGGTTCGGTGAGCAAATGAAGACCCTTTGAAGTCATATTGCATGGTACCCATTACACGGGTCTCCACTCTCCAGGTTTAAGGTATTCTTCCTTCAGCTAAAACATGCATGTGGAACCCCGAGTATGATCAACCGTGTGAACGGCAGACGTGTTCAAATATGTCTCAGTTTTCCTCCCCTGGTACTCGGGTGCAACATTCCAGACGCTTTACTAACACTCTCCCCACTTGGAGAGTCAGCGCCTTTAACATCCTGTTTGGCCCAGTTTGCAATTTCTGCGGAAGATGAACAGGAATAGGGAGAACCAATGAGAGACTAGCTGGAGGTGTCTGGACGGGCAAATTTAACTCTCATTTCCCACCAGGAAGAGGAAATAACCAAAGGCTCGGCGTGCCGTGCCGGAACCAGATTAGGGCCTGAAGCCATCCTGCGGTGTTGCGGCCAGCTCACAAGAAAGCGAGTTGAAGAAAGGAGCTCAGGGGCACTGTAATTCACAAACCTGCAGAGTTATAAATGACACCTATCGTCCAAAAATATACTGAAGTAAGGCTGCCAAGAGGACTTGAAAGCGGGGCAGAATTGCAGGAAACCGATTTCAGGAGGTAGACTGGAATTGCATTGAAAGCATAGGAAAAGAGGCAGAACGTCCACAATGATGCACTTGGCCCAAAAGGGCGTATGCGTTTTTTCCTGAATATATTCAGGAAAAAACGCATATGCACTTTTTGGCCAACCAAGCAAACTTGCAAAGGAAATCTGCACTACAATGAAGTCTCACTTCCCCCAGGTCAAAAGGGCCATCTGAAAAAAGTGTAAAATCCAGAAAGGCAGGACAGTCCATGGAGAACTGGGAGCCTTGTTATGCTGATGGGCGGGATGTAAATTGCCAACAGACACTCGGGAGAAGTGTATGGTGTTTCCTGAAACATCTAAAAAACAAAGCAACAGAGCCTGGGGCACTTCCACTTATGGTCCTATAGCTAAGGGAAATTAAAATCAAAAAGACACAGCCACCCCAAAGTTTGGGACGCCTCTGTTTACAAGAACCTCGTTTACCGTACAAGTTCAATATCACAGAAAGTGAAAAATGGATAAAGAACTTGTGGTACTTACGTTCAATGCAGTATCACTCAGCAATGAAATCTATGTCATCAGGCCCTTAGCAGCACAATGAGTGGATTCAGGTACGATGATTCTAACTGAAATAAGTCACACAGAAAAAGAAACATCATAAGATATCACTAATACACGGAATGTAAACTTGGCTACACAGGAACTGAATTCCAAAACAGAACAGGGTCTCAAATTTAGAAAACAAACTTATGCTTGCTTAAGGGGAAAGGTGAGTTGGGGTGCTGCATAAAACCAGAGATTGAAATGAGCACAGATAAAGTTCCTTAAGCCAAATATGGAATAGACAAGTGCTATTCCTTGCTCAACGAAATGGACTCAACACCGCATATTAAACGCCTAAGAATGTACCTGACTAGTAAGTATCTTAAAACCTATGGATTGCTATGTCTCCGAAAGAGAATCAAGCATGTGTACAGGGGCATAAACGCAGCAGTGATAGGATTGGAGAGGTTCGGTGAGCAAATGAAGACCCTTTGAAGTCATATTGCATGGTACCCATTCCACTGGTTTCAACTACCCAGGTTTAAGGTATTCTTCCTTCAGCTAAAACATGCATGTGGAACCTAGAGTATGATCAACCATGTGATCGGGAGACGTGTTCAAATATGTCTCAGTTTTCGTACCCTGGTACTCGGGTTCAAAATTCCAGATGCTTTACTAACACTCTCCCGACTTGGAGAGTCAGTCCCTTTAACCTCCTGTTTGGCCCAGTTTGCAATTTCTGCGGAAGATGAACAGGAATAGCGAGAACCAATGAGAGACTAGCTGGAGGTGTCTGGACGGGCAAATTTAACTCTCATTTCCTACCAGGAAGAGGAATTAAGCAAAGGCTCAGCGTGCCATGCCGGAACCAGATTAGGGCCTGAAGCCATCCTGCGGTGTTGCGGCCAGCTCACCAGAAAGCGAGTTGAAGAAAGGAGCTCAGGGGCACTGTAATTCACAAACCTGCAGAGTTATGAATGACAGCTATCGTCCAAAAATATACTGAAGTAAGGCTCCCAAGAGGACTTGAAAGCGGGGCAAAATTGCAGGAAACCGATTTCAGGAGGTAGACTGGAATTGCATTGAAAGCATAGGAAAAGAGGCAGAATGTCCACAATGATGCACTTGGCCAAAAAGGGCGTATGCGTTTTTTCCTGAATATATTCAGGAAAAAACGCATACGCCCTTTTTGGCCAACCAAGCATGCATGCAAATGAAATCTGCACTACAATGAAGTCTCACTTCCCCCAGGTCAAAAGGGCCATCTGAAAAAAGTGTAAAATCCAGAAAGGCAGGACAGGCCATGGAGAACTGGGAGCCTTGTTATGCTGATGGGCGGGATGTAAATTGCCAACAGACACTCGGGAGAAGTGTATGGTGTTTCCTGAAACATCTAAAAAACAAAGCAACAGAGCCTAGGGCACTTCCACTTATGGTCCTATAGCTTAGGGAAATTAAAATCAAAAAGACACAGCCACCCCAATGTTTGGGACGCCTCTGTTTACAAGAACCTCGTTTACCATACAAGTTCAATATCACAGAAAGTGAAAAATGGATAAAGAACATGTGGTACTTACGTACAATGCAGTATCACTCAGCAATGAAATCTATGTCATCAGGCCCGTAGCAGCATAATGAGTGGATTCAGGTACGATGATTCTAACTGAAATAAGTCACACAGAAAAAGAAACATCATAAGATATCACTAATACACGGAATGTAAACTTGGCTACACAGGAACTAAATTCCAAAACAGAACAGGGTCTCAAATTTAGAAAACCAACTTATGCTTGCTTAAGGGGAAAGGTGAGTTGGGGTGCTGCATAAAACCAGAGATTGAAATGAGCACAGATAAAGTTCCTTAAGCCAAATATGGAATAGACAAGAGCTACTCCTTGCTCAACGAAATGGACTCAACACCCCATATTAAATGCCTAAGAATGTACCTGACTTGTAAGTATCTTAAAACCTATGGATTGCTATGTCTCCGAAAGAGAATCAAGCATGTGTACAGGGGCATAAACGCAGCAGTGATAGGATTGGAGAGGTTCGGTGAGCAAATGAAGACCCTTTGAAGTCATATTGCATGGTAACCATTACACGGGTCTCAACTCTCCAGGTTTAAGGTATTCTTCCTTCAGCTACAATATGCATGTGGAACCTAGAGTATGATCAACCATGTGATCGGGAGACTTGTTCAAATATGTCTCAGTTTTCATACCCTGGTACACGGGTGCAACATTCCAGACGCTTTACTAACACTCTTCCGACTTGGAGAGTAAGTCCCTTTAACCTCCTGTTTGGCCCAGTTTGCAATTTCTGTGGAAGATGAACAGGAATAGCGAGAACCAATGAGAGACTAGCTGGAGGTGTCCGGACGGGCAAATTTAACTCTCATTTCCCACCAGGAAGAGGAATTAACCAAAGGCTCAACGTGCCGTGCCGGAACCAGATTAGGGCCTGAAGCCATCCTGTGGTGTTGCGGCCAGCTCACAAGAAAATGAGTTGAAGAAAGGAGCTCAGGGGCACTGTAATTCACAAACCTGCAGAGTTATAAATGACAGCTATCGTCCAAAAATATACTGAAGTAAGGCTGCCAAGAGGACTTGAAAGCGGGGCAGAATTGCAGGAAACCGATTTCAGGAGGTAGACTGGAATTGCATTGAAAGCATAGGAAAAGAGGCAGAACGTCCACAATGATGCACTTGGCCAAAAAGGGCGTATGCGTTTTTTCCTGAATATATTCAGGAAAAAACGCATACGCACTTTTTGGCCAACCAAGCAAGCTTGCAAAGGAAACCTGCACTACAATGAAGTCTCACTTCCCCCAGGTCAAAAGGGCCATCTGAAAAAAGTGTAAAATCCAGAAAGGCAGGACAGGCCATGGAGAACTGGGAGCCTTGTTATGCTGATGGGCGGGATGTAAATTGCCAACAGACACTCGGGAGAAGTGTATGGTGTTTCCTGAAACATCTAAAAAACAAAGCAACAGAGCCTAGGGCACTTCCACTTATGGTCCTATAGCTTAGGGAAATTAAAATCAAAAAGACACAGCCACCCCAAAGTTTGGGACTGCTCTGTTTACAAGAACCTCGTTTACAGTACAAGTTCAACATCGCAGAAAGTGAAAAATGGATAAAGAACTTGTGGTACTTACGTACAATGCAGTATCACTCAGCAATGAAATCTATGTCATCAGGCCCGTAGCAGCATAATGAGTGGATTCAGGTACGATGATTCTAACTGAAATAAGTCACACAGAAAAAGAAACATCATAAGTTATCACTAATACACGGAATGTAAACTTGGCTACACAGGAACTGAATTCCAAAACAGAACAGGGTCTCAAATTTTGAAAAAAAACTTATGCTTGCTTAAGGGGAAAGGTGAGTTGGGGTGCTGCATAAAACCAGAGATTGAAATGAGCACAGATAAAGTTCCTTAAGCCAAATATGGAATAGACAAGAGCTACTCCTTGCTCAACGAAATGGACTCAACACCCCATATTAAACGCCTAAGAATGTACCTGACTAGTAAGTATCTTAAAACCTATGGATTGCTATGTCTCCAAAAGAGAATCAAGCGTGTGTACAGGGGCATAAAGGCAGCAGTGATAGGATTGGAGAGGTTCGGTGAGCAAATGAAGACCCTTTGAAGTCATATTGCATGGTACCCATTCCACAGGTTTCAACTACCCAGGTTTAAGGTATTCTTCCTTCAGCTAAAACATGCATGTGGAACCTAGAGTATGATCAACCATGTGATCGGGAGACGTGTTCAAATATGTCTCAGTTTTCGTACCCTGGTACTCGGGTGCAACATTTCAGACGCTTTACTAACACTCTCCCGACTTGGAGAGTCAGTCCCTTTAACCTCCTGTTTGGCCCAGTTTGCAATTTCTGCGGAAGATGAACAGGAATAGCGAGAACCAATGAGAGACTAGCTGGAGGTGTCTGGACGGGCAAATTTAACTCTCATTTCCTACCAGGAAGAGGAATTAAGCAAAGGCTCAGCATGCCATGCCGGAACCAGATTAGGGCCTGAAGCCATCCTGCGGTGTTGCGGCCAGCTCAAAAGAAAGCGAGTTGAAGAAAGGAGCTCAGGGGCACTGTAATTCACAAACCTGCAGAGTTATAAATGACACCTATCGTCCAAAAATATACTGAAGTAAGGCTGCCAAGAGGACTTGAAAGCGGGGCAGAATTGCAGGAAACCGATTTCAGGAGGTAGACTGGAATTGCATTGAAAGCATAGGAAAAGAGGCAGAACGTCCACAATGATGCACTTGGCCAAAAAGGGCGTATGCGTTTTTTCCTGAATATATTCAGGAAAAAACGCATACGCCCTTTTTGGCCAACCAAGCATGCATGCAAAGGAAATCTGCACTACAATGAAGTCTCACTTCCCCCAGGTCAAAAGGGCCATCTGAAAAAAGTGTAAAATCCAGAAAGGCAGGACAGGCCATGGAGAACTGGGAGCCTTGTTATGCTGATGGGCGGGATGTAAATTGCCAACAGACACTCGGGAGAAGTGTATGGTGTTTCCTGAAACATCTAAAAAACAAAGCAACAGAGCCTAGGGCACTTCCACTTATGGTCCTATAGCTTAGGGAAATTAAAATCAAAAAGACACAGCCACCCCAAAGTTTGGGACGGCTCTGTTTACAAGAACCTCGTTTACCGTACAAGTTCAATATCACTGAAAGTGAAAAATGGATAAAGAAGTTGTGGTACTTACGTACAATGCAGTATCACTCAGCAATGAAATCTATGTCATCAGGCCCTTAGCAGCACAATGAGTGGATTCAGGTACGATGATTCTAACTGAAATAAGTCACACAGAAAAAGAAACATCATAAGATATCACTAATACACGGAATGTAAACTTGGCTACACAGGAACTGAATTCCAAAACAGAACAGGGTCTCAAATTTAGAAAACAAACTTATGCTTGCTTAAGGGGAAAGGTGAGTTGGGGTGCTGCATAAAACCAGAGATTGAAATGAGCACAGATAAAGTTCCTTAAGCCAAATATGGAATAGACAAGAGCTACTCCTTGCTCAACGAAATGGACTCAACACCCCATATTAAACGCCTAAGAATGTACCTGACTAGTAAGTATCTTAAAACCTATGGATTGCTATGTCTCCAAAAGAGAATCAAGCGTGTGTACAGGGGCATAAAGGCAGCAGTGATAGGATTGGAGAGGTTCGGTGAGCAAATGAAGACCCTTTGAAGTCATATTGCATGGTACCCATTCCACAGGTTTCAACTACCCAGGTTTAAGGTATTCTTCCTTCAGCTAAAACATGCATGTGGAACCTAGAGTATGATCAACCATGTGATCGGGAGACGTGTTCAAATATGTCTCAGTTTTCGTACCCTGGTACTCGGGTGCAACATTTCAGACGCTTTACTAACACTCTCCCGACTTGGAGAGTCAGTCCCTTTAACCTCCTGTTTGGCCCAGTTTGCAATTTCTGCGGAAGATGAACAGGAATAGCGAGAACCAATGAGAGACTAGCTGGAGGTGTCTGGACGGGCAAATTTAACTCTCATTTCCTACCAGGAAGAGGAATTAAGCAAAGGCTCAGCGTGCCATGCCGGAACCAGATTAGGGCCTGAAGCCATCCTGCGGTGTTGCGGCCAGCTCAAAAGAAAGCGAGTTGAAGAAAGGAGCTCAGGGGCACTGTAATTCACAAACCTGCAGAGTTATAAATGACACCTATCGTCCAAAAATATACTGAAGTAAGGCTGCCAAGAGGACTTGAAAGCGGGGCAGAATTGCAGGAAACCGATTTCAGGAGGTAGACTGGAATTGCATTGAAAGCATAGGAAAAGAGGCAGAACGTCCACAATGATGCACTTGGCCAAAAAGGGCGTATGCGTTTTTTCCTGAATATATTCAGGAAAAAACGCATACGCCCTTTTTGGCCAACCAAGCATGCATGCAAAGGAAATCTGCACTACAATGAAGTCTCACTTCCCCCAGGTCAAAAGGGCCATCTGAAAAAAGTGTAAAATCCAGAAAGGCAGGACAGGCCATGGAGAACTGGGAGCCTTGTTATGCTGATGGGCGGGATGTAAATTGCCAACAGACACTCGGGAGAAGTGTATGGTGTTTCCTGAAACATCTAAAAAACAAAGCAACAGAGCCTAGGGCACTTCCACTTATGGTCCTATAGCTTAGGGAAATTAAAATCAAAAAGACACAGCCACCCCAAAGTTTGGGACGGCTCTGTTTACAAGAACCTCGTTTACCGTACAAGTTCAATATCACTGAAAGTGAAAAATGGATAAAGAAGTTGTGGTACTTACGTACAATGCAGTATCACTCAGCAATGAAATCTATGTCATCAGGCCCTTAGCAGCACAATGAGTGGATTCAGGTACGATGATTCTAACTGAAATAAGTCACACAGAAAAAGAAACATCATAAGATATCACTAATACACGGAATGTAAACTTGGCTACACAGGAACTGAATTCCAAAACAGAACAGGGTCTCAAATTTAGAAAACCAACTTATGCTTGCTTAAGGGGAAAGGTGAGTTGGGGTGCTGCATAAAACCAGAGATTGAAATGAGCACAGATAAAGTTCCTTAAGCCAAATATGGAATAGACAAGTGCTACTCCTTGCTCAACGAAATGGACTCAACACCCCATATTAAATGCCTAATAATGTACCTGACTAGTAAGTATCTTAAAACCTATGGATTGCTATGTCTCCAAAAGAGAACCAAGCGTGTGTACAGGGGCATAAAGGCAGCAGTGATAGGATTGGAGAGGTTCGGTGAGCAAATGAAGACCCTTTGAAGTCATATTGCATGGTACCCATTGCACGGGTCTCAACTCTCCAGGTTTAAGGTATTCTTCCTTCAGCTAAAACATGCATGTGGAACCCAGAGTATGATCAACCGTGTGAACGGGAGACGTGTTCAAATATGTCTCAGTTTTCCTCCCCTGGTACTCGGGTGCAACATTCCAGACGCTTTACTAACACTCTCCCACTTGGAGAGTCAGCGTCTTTAACCTCCTGTTTGGCCCAGTTTGCAATTTCTGCGGAAGATGAACAGGAATAGGGAGAACCAATGAGAGACTAGCTGGAGGTGTCTGGACGGGCAAATTTAACTCTCATTTCCCACCAGGAAGAGGAATTAACCAAAGGCTCAGTGTGCCGTGCCGGAACCAGATTAGGGCCTGAAGCCATCCTGCGGTGCTGCGGCCAGCTCAAAAGAAAGCGAGTTGAAGAAAGGAGCTCAGGGGCACTGTAATTCACAAACCTGCAGAGTTATAAATGACAGCTATCGTCCAAAAATATACTGAAGTAAGGCTGCCAAGAGGACTTGAGAGCGGGGCAGAATTGCAGGAAACCAATTTCAGAAGGTAGACTGGAATTGCATTGAAAGCATAGGAAAAGAGGCAGAACGTCCACAATGATGCACTTGGCCAAAAAGGGCGTATGCGTTTTTTCCTGAATATATTCAGGAAAAAACGCATACGCCCTTTTTGGCCAACCAAGCAAACTTGCAAAGGAAATCTGCACTACAATGAAGTCTCACTTCCGCCAGGTCAAAAGGGCCATCTGAAAAAAGTGTAAAATCCAGAAAGGCAGGACAGGCCATGGAGAACTCGGAGCCTTGTTATGCTGATGGGCGGGATGTAAATTGCCAACAGACACTTGGGAGAAGTGTATGGTGTTTCCTGAAACATCTAAAAAACAAAGCAACAGAGCCTAGGGCACTTCCACTTATGGTCCTATAGCTTAGGGAAATTAAAATCAAAAAGACACAGCCACCCCAAAGTTTGGGACGCCTCTGTTTACAAGAATCTAGTTTACAGTACAAGTTCAATATCACAGAAAGTGAAAAATGGATAAAGAACTTGTGGTACTTACGTAAAATGCAGTATCACTCAGCAATGATATCTATGTCATCAGGCCCGTAGCAGCATAATGAGTGGATTCAGGTACGATGATTCTAACTGAAATAAGTCACACCGAAAAAGAAACATCATAAGATATCACTAATACACGGAATGTAAACTTGGCTACACAGGAACTGAATTCCAAAACAGAACAGGGTCTCAAGTTTAGAAAACCAACTTATGCTTGCTTAAGGGGAAAGGTGAGTTGGGGTGCTGCATAAAACCAGAGATTGAAATGAGCACAGATAAAGTTCCTTAAGCCAAATATGGAATAGACAAGAGCTACTCCTTGCTCAACGAAATGGACTCAACACCCCATATTAAACGCCTAAGAATGTACCTGACTAGTAAGTATCTTAAAACCTATGGATTGCTATGTGTCCAAAAGAGAATCAAGCGTGTGTACAGGGGCATAAACGCAGCAGTGATAGGATTGGAGAGGTTCGGTGAGCAAATGAAGACCCTTTGAAGTCATATTGCATGGTACCCATTACACGGGTCTCCACTCTCCAGGTTTAAGGTATTCTTCCTTCAGCTAAAACATGCATGTGGAACCCCGAGTATGATCAACCGTGTGAATGGCAGACGTGTTCAAATATGTCTCAGTTTTCCTCCCCTGGTACTCGGGTGCAACATTCCAGACGCTTTACTAACACTCTCCCCACTTGGAGAGTCAGCGCCTTTAACATCCTGTTTGGCCCAGTTTGCAATTTCTGCGGAAGATGAACAGGAATAGGGAGAACCAATGAGAGACTAGCTGGAGGTGTCTGGACGGGCAAATTTAACTCTCATTTCCCACCAGGAAGAGGAAATAACCAAAGGCTCGGCGTGCCGTGCCGGAACCAGATTAGGGCCTGAAGCCATCCTGCGGTGTTGCGGCCAGCTCACAAGAAAGCGAGTTGAAGAAAGGAGCTCAGGGGCACTGTAATTCACAAACCTGCAGAGTTATAAATGACACCTATCGTCCAAAAATATACTGAAGTAAGGCTGCCAAGAGGACTTGAAAGCGGGGCAGAATTGCAGGAAACCGATTTCAGGAGGTAGACTGGAATTGCATTGAAAGCATAGGAAAAGAGGCAGAACGTCCACAATGATGCACTTGGCCCAAAAGGGCGTATGCGTTTTTTCCTGAATATATTCAGGAAAAAACGCATACGCCCTTTTTGGCCAACCAAGCAAACTTGCAAAGGAAATCTGCACTACAATGAAGTCTCACTTCCCCCAGGTCAAAAGGGCCATCTGAAAAAAGTGTAAAATCCAGAAAGGCAGGACAGGCCATGGAGAACTGGGAGCCTTGTTATGCTGATGGGCGGGATGTAAATTGCCAACAGACACTCGGGAGAAGTGTATGGTGTTTCCTGAAACATCTAAAAAACAAAGCAACAGAGCCTGGGGCACTTCCACTTATGGTCCTATAGCTAAGGGAAATTAAAATCAAAAAGACACAGCCACCCCAAAGTTTGGGACGCCTCTGTTTACAAGAACCTCGTTTACCGTACAAGTTCAATATCACAGAAAGTGAAAAATGGATAAAGAACTTGTGGTACTTACGTACAATGCAGTATCACTCAGCAATGAAATCTATGTCATCAGGCCCTTAGCAGCACAATGAGTGGATTCAGGTACGATGATTCTAACTGAAATAAGTCACACAGAAAAAGAAACATCATAAGATATCACTAATACACGGAATGTAAACTTGGCTACACAGGAACTGAATTCCAAAACAGAACAGGGTCTCAAATTTAGAAAACCAACTTATGCTTGCTTAAGGGGAAAGGTGAGTTGGGGTGCTGCATAAAACCAGAGATTGAAATGAGCACAGATAAAGTTCCTTAAGCCAAATATGTAATAGACAAGTGCTATTCCTTGCTCAACGAAATGGACTCAACACCGCATATTAAACGCCTAAGAATGTACCTGACTAGTAAGTATCTTAAAACCTATGGATTGCTATGTCTCCGAAAGAGAATCAAGCATGTGTACAGGGGCATAAACGCAGCAGTGATAGGATTGGAGAGGTTCGGTGAGCAAATGAAGACCCTTTGAAGTCATATTGCATGGTACCCATTCCACTGGTTTCAACTACCCAGGTTTAAGGTATTCTTCCTTCAGCTAAAACATGCATGTGGAACCTAGAGTATGATCAACCATGTGATCGGGAGACGTGTTCAAATATGTCTCAGTTTTCGTACCCTGGTACTCGGGTTCAAAATTCCAGATGCTTTACTAACACTCTCCCGACTTGGAGAGTCAGTCCCTTTAACCTCCTGTTTAGCCCAGTTTGCAATTTCTGCGGAAGATGAACAGGAATAGCGAGAACCAATGAGAGACTAGCTGGAGGTGTCTGGACGGGCAAATTTAACTCTCATTTCCTACCAGGAAGAGGAATTAAGCAAAGGCTCAGCGTGCCATGCCGGAACCAGATTAGGGCCTGAAGCCATCCTGCGGTGTTGCGGCCAGCTCACCAGAAAGCGAGTTGAAGAAAGGAGCTCAGGGGCACTGTAATTCACAAACCTGCAGAGTTATGAATGACAGCTATCGTCCAAAAATATACTGAAGTAAGGCTGCCAAGAGGACTTGAAAGCGGGGCAAAATTGCAGGAAACCGATTTCAGGAGGTAGACTGGAATTGCATTGAAAGCATAGGAAAAGAGGCAGAATGTCCACAATGATGCACTTGGCCAAAAAGGGCGTATGTGTTTTTTCCTGAATATATTCAGGAAAAAACGCATACGCCCTTTTTGGCCAACCAAGCATGCATGCAAATGAAATCTGCACTACAATGAAGTCTCACTTCCCCCCGGTCAAAAGGGCCATCTGAAAAAAGTGTAAAATCCAGAAAGGCAGGACAGGCCATGGAGAACTGGGAGCCTTGTTATGCTGATGGGCGGGATGTAAATTGCCAACAGACACTCGGGAGAAGTGTATGGTGTTTCCTGAAACATCTAAAAAACAAAGCAACAGAGCCTAGGGCACTCCCACTTATGGTCCTATAGATTAGGGACATTAAAATCAAAAAGACACAGCCACCCCAATGTTTGGGACGCCTCTGTTTACAAGAACCTCGTTTACCATACAAGTTCAATATCACAGAAAGTGAAAAATGGATAAAGAACATGTGGTACTTACGTACAATGCAGTATCACTCAGCAATGAAATCTATGTCATCAGGCCCGTAGCAGCATAATGAGTGGATTCAGGTACGATGATTCTAACTGAAATAAGTCACACAGAAAAAGAAACATCATAAGATATCACTAATACACGGAATGTAAACTTGGCTACACAGGAACTAAATTCCAAAACAGAACAGGGTCTCAAATTTAGAAAACCAACTTATGCTTGCTTAAGGGGAAAGGTGAGTTGGGGTGCTGCATAAAACCAGAGATTGAAATGAGCACAGATAAAGTTCCTTAAGCCAAATATGGAATAGACAAGAGCTACTCCTTGCTCAACGAAATGGACTCAACTCCCCATATTAAACGCCTAAGAATGTACCTGACTAGTAAGTATCTCAAAACCTAGGGATTGCTATGTCTCCAAAAGAGAATCAAGCGTGTTTACTGGGGCATAAACGCAGCAGTGATAGGATTGGAGAGGTTCGGTGAGCAAATGAAGACCCTTTGAAGTCATATTGCATGGTACCCATTACACGGGTCTCAACTCTCCAGGTTTAAGGTATTCTTCCTTCAGCTAAAACATGCATGTGGAACCTAGAGTATGATCAACCATGTGATCGGGAGACGTGTTCAAATATGTCTCAGTTTTCGTACGCTGGTACTCGGGTGCAACATTTCAGACGCTTTACTAACACTCTCCCGACTTGGAGAGTCAGTCCCTTTAACCTCCTGTTTGGCCCAGTTTGCAATTTCTGCGGAAGATGAACAGGAATAGCGAGAACCAATGAGAGACTAGCTGGAGGTGTCTGGACGGGCAAATTTAACTCTCATTTCCTACCAGGAAGAGGAATTAAGCAAAGGCTCAGCGTGCCATGCCGGAACCAGATTAGGGCCTGAAGCCATCCTGCGGTGTTGCGGCCAGTTCACCAGAAAGCGAGATGAAGAAAGGAGCTCAGGGGCACTGTAATTCACAAACCTGCAGAGTTATAAATGACAGCTATCGTCCAAAAATATACTGAAGTAAGGCTGCCAAGAGGACTTGAAAGCGGGGCAGAATTGCAGGAAACCGATTTCAGGAGGTAGACTGGAATTGCATTGAAAGCATAGGAAAAGAGGCAGAACGTCCACAATGATGCACTTGGCCAAAAAGGGCGTATGCGTTTTTACCTGAATATATTCAGGAAAAAACGCATACGCCCTTTTTGGCCAACCAAGCATGCATGCAAAGGAAATCTGCACTACAATGAAGTCTCACTTCCCCCCGGTCAAAAGGGCCATCTGAAAAAAGTGTAAAACCCAGAAAGGCAGGACAGGCCACGGAGAACTGGGCGCCTTGTTATGCTGATGGGCGGGATGTAAATTGCCAACAGACACTCGGGAGAAGTGTATGGTGTTTCCTGAAACATCTAAAAAACAAAGCAACAGAGCCTAGGGCACTTCCACTTATGGTCCTATAGCTTAGGGAAATTAAAATCAAAAAGACACAGCCACCCCAAAGTTTGGGACGCCTGTGTTTACAAGAACCTCGTTTACCGTACAAGTTCAATATCACAGAAAGTGAAAAATGGATAAAGAACTTGTGGTACTTACGTACAATGCAGTATCACTCAGCAATGAAATCTATGTCATCAGGCCCTTAGCAGCACAATGAGTGGATTCAGGTACGATGATTCTAACTGAAATAAGTCACACAGAAAAAGAAACATCATAAGATATCACTAATACATGGAATGTAAACTTGGCTACACAGGAACTGAATTCCAAAACAGAACAGGGTCTCAAATTTAGAAAACAAACTTATGCTTACTTAAGAGGAAAGGTGATTTGGGGTGCTGCTTAAAACCAGAGATTGAAATGAGCACAGATAAAGTTCCTTAAGCCAAATATGGAATAGAAAAGAGCTACTCCTTACTCAACGAAATGGACTCAACACCGCATATTAAACGCCTAAGAATGTACCTGACTAGTAAGTATCTTAAAACCTATGGATTGCTATGTCTCCAAAGGAGAATCAAGCGTGTGTACAGGGGCATAAACGCAGCAGTGATAGGATTGGAGAGCTTCGGTGAGCAAATGAAGACCCTTTGAAGTCATATTGCATGGTACCCATTTCACGGGTCTCAACTCTCCAGGTTTAAGGTATTCTTCCTTCAGCTAAAACATGCATGTGGAACCCAGAGTATGATCAACCATGTGAACGGGAGACGTGTTCAAATATGTCTCAGTTTTAATCCCCTGGTACTCGGGTGCAACATTCCAGACGCTTTACTAACACTCTCCCCACTTGGAGAGTCAGCGCCTTTAACCTCCTGTTTGGCCCAGTTTGCAATTTCTGCGGAAGATGAACAGGAATAGCGAGAACCAATGAGAGACTAGCTGGAGGTGTCTGGACGGGCAAATTTAACTCTCATTTCCCACCAGGAAGAGCAATTAACCAAAGGCTCAGCGTGCCGTGCCGGAACCAGATTAGGGCCTGAAGCCATCCTGCGGTGTTGCGGCCATCTCATAAGAAAGTGAGTTGAAGAAAGGAGCTCAGGGGCACTGTAATTCACAAACCTGCAGAGTTATAAATGACACCTATCGTCCAAAAATATACTGAAGTAAGGCTGCCAAGAGGACTTGAAAGCGGGGCAGAATTGCAGGAAACCGATTTCAGGAGGTAGACTGGAATTGCATTGAAAGCATAGGAAAAGAGGCAGAACGTCCACAATGATGCACTTGGCCCAAAAGGGCGTATGCGTTTTTTCCTGAATATATTCAGGAAAAAACGCATACGCCCTTTTTGGCCAACCAAGCAAACTTGCAAAGGAAATCTGCACTACCATGAAGTCTCACTTCCCCCAGGTCAAAAGGGCCATCTGAAAAAAGTGTAAAATCCAGAAAGGCAGGACAGGCCATGGAGAACTGGGAGCCTTGTTATGCTGATGGGCGGGATGTAAATTGCCAACAGCCACTCGGGAGAAGTGTATGGTGTTTCCTGAAACATCTAAAAAACAAAGCAACAGAGCCTGGGGCACTTCCACTTATGGTCCTATAGCTTAGGGAAATTAAAATCAAAAAGACACAGCCACCCCAAAGTTTGGGACGCCTCTGTTTACAAGAACCTCGTTTACCGTACAAGTTCAATATCACAGAAAGTGAAAAATGGATAAAGAACTTGTGGTACTTACGTACAATGCAGTATCACTCAGCAATGAAATCTATGTCATCAGGCCCTTAGCAGCACAATGAGTGGATTCAGGTACGATGATTCTAACTGAAATAAGTCACACAGAAAAAGAAACATCATAAGATATCACTAATACACGGAATGTAAACTTGGCTACACAGGAACTGAATTCCAAAACAGAACAGGGTCTCAAATTTAGAAAACCAACTTATGCTTGCTTAAGGGGAAAGGTGAGTTGGGGTGCTGCATAAAACCAGAGATTGAAATGAGCACAGATAAAGTTCCTTAAGCCAAATATGTAATAGACAAGTGCTATTCCTTGCTCAACGAAATGGACTCAACACCGCATATTAAACGCCTAAGAATGTACCTGACTAGTAAGTATCTTAAAACCTATGGATTGCTATGTCTCCGAAAGAGAATCAAGCATGTGTACAGGGGCATAAACGCAGCAGTGATAGGATTGGAGAGGTTCGGTGAGCAAATGAAGACCCTTTGAAGTCATATTGCATGGTACCCATTCCACGGGTTTCAACTACCCAGGTTTAAGGTATTCTTTCTTCAGCTAAAACATGCATGTGGAACCTAGAGTATGATCAACCATGTGATCGGGAGACGTGTTCAAATATGTCTCAGTTTTCGTACCCTGGTACTCGGGTGCAACATTCCAGACGCTTTACTAACACTCTCCCGACTTGGAGAGTCAGTCCCTTTAACCTCCTGTTTGGCCCAGTTTGCAATTTCTGCGGAAGATGAACAGGAATAGCGAGAACCAATGAGAGACTAGCTGGAGGTGTCTGGACGGGCAAATTTAACTCTCATTTCCCACCAGGAAGAGGAATTAACCAAAGGCTCAACGTGCCATGCCGGCAACAGATTAGGGCCTGAAGCCATCCTGCGGTGTTGCGGCCAGCTCACAAGAAAGTGAGTTGAAGAAAGGAGCTCAGGGGCACTGTAATTCACAAACCTGCAGAGTTATAAATGACAGCTATCGTCCAAAAATATACTGAAGTAAGGCTGCCAAGAGGACTTGAAAGCGGGGCAGAATTGCAGGAAACCGATTTCAGGAGGTAGACTGGAATTGCATTGAAAGCATAGGAAAAGAGGCAGAACCTCCACAATGATGCACTTGGCCAAAGAGGGCGTATGCATTTTTTCCTGAATATATTCAGGAAAAAATGCATACACCCTTTTTGGCCAACCAAGCAAACTTGCAAAGGAAACCTGCACTACAATGAAGTCTCTCTTCCCCCAGGTCAAAAGGGCCATCTGAAAAAAGTGTAAAATCCAGAAAGGCAGGACAGGCCATGGAGAACTGGGAGCCTTGTTATGCTGATGGGCGGGATGTAAATTGCCAACAGACACTCAGGAGAAGTGTATGGTGTTTCCTGAAACATCTAAAAAACAAAGCAACAGAGCCTAGGGCACTTCCACTTATGGTCCTATAGCTTAGGGAAATTTACATCAAAAAGACACAGCCACCCCAAAGTTTCGGACGCCTCTGTTTACAAGAACCTCGTTTACAGTGCAAGTTCAATATCACAGAAAGTGAAAAATGGATAAAGAACTTGTGGTACTTACGTACAATGCAGTATCACTCAGCAATGAAATCTATGTCATCAGGCCCGTAGCAGCATAATGAGTGGATTCAGGTACGATGATTCTAACTGAAATAAGTCACACAGAAAAAGAAACATCATAAGATATCACTAATACACGGAATGTAAACTTGGCTACAGAGGAACTGAATTCCAAAACAGAACAGGGTCTCAAATTTAGAAAACCAACTTATGCTTGCTTAAGGGGAAAGGTGAGTTGGTGTGCTGCATAAAACCAGAGTTTGAAATGAGCACAGATAAAGTTCCTTAAGCCAAATATGGAATAGACAAGAGCTACTCCTTACTCAACGAAATGGACTCAACACCCCATATTAAACGCCTAAGAATGTACCTGACTAGTAAGTATCTTAAAACCTATGGATTGCTATGTCTCCAAAAGAGAATCAAGCGTGTGTACAGGGGCATAAACGCAGCAGTGATAGGATTGGAGAGGTTCGGTGAGCAAATGAAGACCCTTTGAAGTCATATTGCATGGTACCCATTACACGGGTCTCAACTCTCCAGGTTTAAGGTATTCTTCCTTCAGCTAAAACATGCATGTGGAACCCAGAGTATGATCAACCGTGTGAACGGGAGACGTGTTCAAATGTGTCTCAGTTTTCCTCCCCTGGTACTCGGGTGCAACATTTCAGACGCTTTACTAACACTCTCCCCACTTGGAGAGTCAGCGCCTTTAACCTCCTGTATGGCCCAGTTTGCAATTTCTGCGGAAGATGAACAGGAATAGCGAGAACCAATGAGAGACTAGCTGGAGGTGTCTGGACGGGCAAATTTAACTCTCATTTCCCACCAGGAAGAGGAAATAAACAAAGGCTCAGCGTGCCGTGCCGGAACCAGATTAGGGCCTGAAGCCATCCTGCGGTGTTGCGGCCAGCTCACAAGAAAACGAGTTGAAGAAAGGAGCTCAGGGGCACTGTAATTCACAAACCTGCAGAGTTATAAATGACAGCTATCGTCCAAAAATATACTGAAGTAAGGCTGCCAAGAGGACTTGAAAGCGGGGCAGAATTGCAGGAAACCGATTTCAGGAGGTAGACTGGAATTGCATTGAAAGCATAGGAAAAGAGGCAGAACGTCCACAATGATGCACTTGGCCAAAAAGGGCGTATGCGTTTTTTCCTGAATATATTCAGGAAAAAACGCATACGCCCTTTTTGGCCAACCAAGCAAGCTTGCAAAGGAAATCTGCACTACAATGAAGTCTCACTTCCCCCCGGTCAAAAGGGCCATCTGTAAAAAGTGTAAAATCCAGAAAGGCAGGACAGGCCATGGAGAACTGGGAGCCTTGTTATGCTGATGGGCGGGATGTAAATTGCCAACAGACACTCAGGAGAAGTGTATGGTGTTTCCTGAAACATCTAAAAAACAAAGCAACAGAGCCTAGGGCACTTCCACTTATGGTCCTATAGCTTAGGGAAATTAAAATCAAAAAGACACAGCCACCCCAAAGTTTGGGATTCCTCTGTTTACAAGAACCTCGTTTACCGTACAAGTTCAATATCACAGAAAGTGAAAAATGGATAAAGAACTTGTGGTACTTACGTACAATGCAGTATCACTCAGCAATGAAATCTATGTCATCAGGCCCGTAGCAGCATAATGAGTGGATTCAGGTACGATGATTCTAACTGAAATAAGTCACACAGAAAAAGAAACATCATAAGATATCAGTAATACACGGAATGTAAATTTGGCTACACAGGAACTGAATTCCAAAACAGAACAGGGTCTCAAATTTAGAAAACCAACTTATGCTTGCTTAAGGGTAAAGGTGAGTTGGGGTGCTGCATAAAACCAGAGATTGAAATGAGCACAGATAAAGTTCCTTAAGCCAAATATGGAATAGACAAGAGCTACTCCTTGCTCAACGAAATAGACTCAACACCGCATATTAAACGCCTAAGAATGTACCTGACTAGTAAGTATCTTAAAACCTATGGATTGCTATGTCTCCGAAAGAGAATCAAGCATGTGTACAGGGGCATAAACGCAGCAGTGATAGGATTGGAGAGGTTCGGTGAGCAAATGAAGACCCTTTGAAGTCATATTGCATGGTACCCATTCCACAGGTTTCAACTACCCAGGTTTAAGGTATTCTTCCTTCAGCTAAAACATGCATGTGGAACCTAGAGTATGATCAACCATGTGATCGCGAGACGTGTTCAAATATGTCTCAGTTTTCGTACCCTGGTACTCGGGTGCAACATTCCAGACGCTTTACTAACACTCTCCCGACTTGGAGAGTCAGTCCCTTTAACCTCCTGTTTGGCCCAGTTTGCAATTTCTGCGGAAGATGAACAGGAATAGCGAGAACCAATGAGAGACTAGCTAGAGGTGTCTGGACGGGCAAATTTATCTCTCATTTCCCACCAGGAAGAGGAATTAACCAAAGGCTCAACGTGCCGTGCCGGAACCAGACTAGGGCCTGACGCCATCCTGTGGTGTTGCGGCCAGCTCACAAGAAAGCGAGTTGAACAAAGGAGCTCAGGGGCACTGTAATTCACAAACCTGCAGAGTTATAAATGACAGCTATCGTCCAAAAATATACTGAAGTAAGGCTGCCAAGAGGACTTGAAAGCGGGGCAGAATTGCAGGAAACCGATTTCAGGAGGTAGACTGGAATTGCATTGAAAGCACAGGAAAAGAGGCAGAACGTCCACAATGATGCACTTGGCCCAAAAGGGCGTATGCGTTTTTTCCTGAATATATTCAGGAAAAAACGCATACGCCCTTTTTGGCCAACCAAGCAAACTTGCAAAGGAAATCTGCACAACAATGAAGTCTCACTTCCCCCAGGTCAAAAGGGCCATCTGAAAAAAGTGTAAAATCCAGAAAGGCAGGAGAGGCCATGGAGAACTGGGAGCCTTGTTATGCTGATGGGCGGGATGTAAATTGCCAGCAGACACTCGGGAGAAGTGTATGGTGTTTCCTGAAACATCTAAAAAACAAAGCAACAGAGCCTAGGGCACTTCCACTTATGGTCCTATAGCTTAGGGAAATTAAAATCAAAAAGACACAGCCACCCCAAAGTTTGGGACGCCTCTGTTTACAAGAGCCTCGTTTACCGTACAAGTTCAATATCACAGAAAGTGAAAAATGGATAAAGAAATTGTGGTACTTACGTACAATGCAGTATCACTCAGCAATGAAATCTATGTCATCAGGCCCGTAGCAGCACAATGAGTGGATTCAGGTACGATGATTCTAAATGAAATAAGTCACACAGAAAAAGAAACATCATAAGATATCACTAATACACGGAATGTAAACTTGGCTACACAGGAACTGAATTCCAAAACAGAACAGGGTCTCAAATTTAGAAAACCAACTTATGCTTGCTTAAGGGGAAAGGTGAGTTGGTGTGCTGCATAAAACCAGAGATTGAAATGAGCACAGATAAATTTCCTTAAGCCAAATATGTAATAGACAAGAGCTACTCCTTACTCAACGAAATGGACTCAACACCCCATATTAAACGCCTAAGAATGTACCTGACTAGTAAGTATCTTAAAACCTATGGATTGCTATGTCTCCAAAAGAGAATCAAGTGTGTGTACAGGGGCATAAACGCAGCAGTGATAGGATTGGAGAGGTTCGGTGAGCAAATGAAGACCCTTTGAAGTCATATTGCATGGTACCCATTACACGGGTCTCAACTCTCCAGGTTTAAGGTATTCTTCCTTCAGCTAAAACATGCATGTGGAACCCAGAGTATGATCAACCGTGTGAACGGGAGACGTGTTCAAATATGTCTCAGTTTTCCTCCCCTGGTACTCGGGTGCAACATTTCAGACGCTTTACTAACACTCTCCCCACTTGGAGAGTCAGCGCCTTTAACCTCCTGTTTGGCCCAGTTTGCAATTTCTGCGGAAGATGAACAGGAATAGCGAGAACCAATGAGAGACTAGCTGGAGGTGTCTGGACGGGCAAATTTAACTCTCATTTCCCACCAGGAAGATGAAATAAACAAAGGCTCAGCGTGCCCTGCCGGAACCAGATTAGGGCCTGAAGCCATCCTGCGGTGTTGCGGCCAACTCACAAGAAAACGAGTTGAAGAAAGGAGCTCAGGGGCACTGTAATTCACAAACCTGCAGAGTTATAAATGACAGCTATCGTCCAAAAATATACTGAAGTAAGGCTGCCAAGAGGAATTGAAAGCGCGGCAGAATTGCAGGAAACCGATTTCAGGAGGTAGACTGGAATTGCATTGAAAGCATAGGAAAAGGGGCAGAACGTCCACAATGATGCACTTGGCCAAAAAGGGCGTATGCGTTTTTTCCTGAATATATTCAGGAAAAAACGCATACGCCCTTTTTGGCCAACCAAGCAAGCTTGCAAAGGAAATCTGCACTACAATGAAGTCTCACTTCCCCCCGGTCAAAAGGGCCATCTGAAAAAAGTGTAAAATCCAGAAAGGCAGGACAGGCCATGGAGAACTGGGAGCCTTGTTATGCTGATGGGCGGGATGTAAATTGCCAACAGACACTCAGGAGAAGTGTATGGTGTTTCCTGAAACATCTAAAAAACAAAGCAACAGAGCCTAGGGCACTTCCACTTATGGTCCTATAGCTTAGGGAAATTAACATCAAAAAGACACAGCCACCCCAAAGTTTGGAACGGCTCTGTTTACAAGAACCTCGTTTACAGTACAAGTTCAACACCGCAGAAAGTGAAAAATGGATAAAGAAGTTGTGGTATTTACTTACAAAGCAATATCACTCAGCAATGAAATCTATGTCATCAGGCCCTTAGCAGCACAATGAGTGGATTCAGGTATGATGATTCTAACTGAAATAAGTCACACAGAAAAAGAAACAACATAAGATATCAGTAATACACGGAATGTAAACTTGGCTACACAGGAACTGAATTACAGACCAGAACAGGGTCTCAAATTTAGAAAACCAACTTATGCTTGCTTAAGGGTGAAGGTGAATTGGGGTGCTGCATAAAACCAGAGACTGAAATGAGCACAGATAAAGTTCCTTAAGCCAAATATGGAATAGACAAGAGCTACTCCTTGCTCAACGAAATGGACTCAACACCGCACATTAAATGCCTAAGAATGTACCTGACTAGTAAATATCTTAAAACCTATGGATTGCTATGTCTCCGAAAGAGAATCAAGCATGTGTACAGGGGCATAAACGCAGCAGTGATAGGATTGGAGAGGTTCGGTGAGCAAATGAAGACCCTTTGAAGTCATATTGCATGGTACCCATTCCACAGGTTTCAACTACCAAGGTTTAAGGTATTCTTCCTTCAGCTAAAACATGCATGTGGAACCTAGAGTATGATCAACCATGTGATCGGGAGACGTGTTCAAATATGTCTCAGTTTTCGTACCCTGGTACTCGGGTGCAACATTTCAGACGCTTTACTAACACTCTCCCGACTTGGAGAGTCAGTCCCTTTAACCTCCTGTTTGGCCCACTTTGCAATTTCTGCGGAAGATGAACAGGAATAGCGAGAACCAATGAGAGACTAGCTGGAGGTGTCTGGACGGGCAAATTTAACTCTCATTTCCCACCAGGAAGAGGAAATAACCAAAGGCTCAGCATGCCATGCCGGAACCAGATTAGGGCCTGAAGCCATCCTGCGGTGTTGCGGCCAGCTCACCAGAAAGCGAGTTGAAGAAAGGAGCTCAGGGGCACTGTAATTCACAAACCTGCAGAGTTATAAATGACAGCTATCTTCCAAAAATATACTGAAGTAAGGCTGCCAAGAGGACTTGAAACCGGGGCAGAGTTGCAGGAAACCAATTTCAGGAGGTAGACTGGAATTGCATTGAAAGCATAGGAAAAGAGGCAGAACGTCCACAATGATGCACTTGGCCAAAAAGGGCGTATGCGTTTTTTCCTGAATATATTCAGGAAAAAACGCATACGCCCTTTTTGGCCAACCAAGCAAACTTGCAAAGGAAATCTGCACTACAATGAAGTCTCACTTCCCCCAGGTCAAAAGGGCCATCTGAAAAAAGTGTAAAATCCAGAAAGGCAGGACAGGCCATGGAGAACTGGGAGCCTTGTTATGCTGATGGGTGGGATGTAAATTGCCAACAGACACTCGGGAGAAGTGTATGGTGTTTCCTGAAACATCTAAAAAACAAAGCAACAGAGCCTAGGGCACTTCCACTTATGGTCCTATAGCTTAAGGAAATTAAAATCAAAAATACACAGCCACCCCAAAGTTTGGGATGCCTCTGTTTACAAGAACATCGTTTACAGTACAAGTTCAACATCGCAGAAAGTGAAAAATGGATAAAGAAGTTGTGGTATTTACTTACAAAGCAATATCACTCAGCAATGAAATCTATGTCATCAGGCCCTTAGCAGCACAATGAGTGGATTCAGGTATGATGATTCTAACTGAAATAAGTCACACAGAAAAAGAAACATCATAAGATATCAGTAATACACGGAATGTAAACTTGGCTACACAGGAACTGAATTACAGACCAGAACAGGGTCTCAAATTTAGAAAACCAACTTATGCTTGCTTAAGGGGAAAGGTGAGTTGGGGTGCTGCATAAAACCAGAGACTGAATTGAGCACAGATAAAGTTCCTTAAGCCAAATATGGAATAGACAAGAGCTACTCCTTGCTCAATGAAATGGACTCAACACCGCACATTAAATGCCTAAGAATGTACCTGACTAGTAAATATCTTAAAACCTATGGATTGCTATGTCTCCGAAAGAGAATCAAGCATGTGTACAGGGGCATAAACGCAGCAGTGATAGGATTGGAGAGGTTCGGTGAGCAAATGAAGACCCTTTGAAGTCATATTGCATGGTACCCATTCCACAGGTTTCAACTACCCAGGTTTAAGGTATTCTTCCTTCAGCTAAAACATGGATGTGGAACCTAGAGTATGATCAACCATGTGATCGGGAGACGTGTTCAAATATGTCTCAGTTTTCGTACCCTGGTACTCGGGTGCAACATTCCAGACGCTTTACTAACACTCTCCCCACTTGGAGAGTCAGTCCCTTTAACCTCCTGTTTGGCCCAGTTTGCAATTTCTGCGGAAGATGAACAGGAATAGCGAGAACCAATGAGAGACTAGCTGGAGGTGTCTGGACGGGCAAATTTAACTCTCATTTCCCACCAGGAGGAGGAATTAAGCAAAGGCTCAGCGTGCCGTGCCGGAACCAGATTAAGGCCTGAAGCCATCCTGCGGTGTTGCGGCCAGCTCACCAGAAAGCGAGTTGAAGAAAGGAGCTCAGGGGCACTGTAATTCACAAACCTGCAGAGTTATAAATGACAGCTATCGTCCAAAAATATACTGAAGTAAGGCTGCCAAGAGGACTTGAAAGCGGGGCAGAATTGCAGGAAACCGATTTCAGGAGGTAGACTGGAATTGCATTGAAAGCATAGGAAAAGAGGCAGAACGTCCACAATGATGCACTTGGCCAAAAAGGGCGTATGCGTTTTTTCCTGAATATATTCAGGAAAAAAAGCATACGCCCTTTTTGGCCAACCAAGCAAACTTGCAAAGGAAATCTGCACTACAATGAAGTCTCACTTCCCCCAGGTCAAAAGGGCCATCTGAAAAAAGTGTAAAATCCAGAAAGGCAGGACAGGCCATGGAGAACTGGGAGCCTTGTTATGCTGATGGGTGGGATGTAAATTGCCAACAGACACTTGGGAGAAGTGTATGGTGTTTCCTGAAACATCTAAAAAACAAAGCAACAGAGCCTAGGGCACTTCCACTTATGGTCCTATAGCTTGGGGAAATTAAAATCAAAAAGACACAGCCACCCCAAAGTTTGGGATTCCTCTGTTTACAAGAACCTCGTTTACCGTACAAGTTCAATATCACAGAAAGTGAAAAATGGATAAAGAACTAGTGGTACTTACGTACAATGCAGTATCACTCAGCAATGAAATCTATGTCATCAGGCCCGTAGCAGCATAATGAGTGGATTCAGGTACGATGATTCTAACTGAAATAAGTCACACAGAAAAAGAAACATCATAAGATATCACTAATACACGGAATGTAAACTTGGCTACACAGGAACTGAATTCCAAAACAGAACAGGGTCTCAAATTTAGAAAACCAACTTATGCTTGCTTAAGGGGAAAGGTGAGTTGGTGTGCTGCATAAAACCAGAGATTGAAATGAGCACAGATAAAGTTCCTTAAGCTAAATATGGAATAGACAAGAGGTACTCCTTGCTCAACGAAATGGACTCAACTCCCCATATTAAACGCCTAAGAATGTACCTGACTAGTAAGTATCTCAAAACCTAGGGATTGCTATGTCTCCAAAAGAGAATCAAGCGTGTTTACTGGGGCATAAATGCAGCAGTGATAGGATTGGAGAGGTTCGGTGAGCAAATGAAGACCCTTTGAAGTTATATTGCATGGTACTCATTCCACGGGTCTAAACTCTCCAGGTTTAAGGTATTCTTCCTTCAGCTAAAACATGCATGTGGAACCCAGAGTATGATCAACCGTGTGATCGGGAGACGTGTTCAAATATGTCTCACTTTTCGTCCCCTGGTACTCGGGTGCAACATTCCAGACGCTTTACTAATACTCTCCCCACTTGGAGAGTCAGTGCCTTTAACCTCCTGTTTGGCCCAGTTTGCAATTTCTGCGGAAGATGAACAGGAATAGCGAGAACCAATGAGAGACTAGCTGGAGGTGTCTGAATGGGCAAATTTAACTCTCATTTCCCACTAGGAAGAGGAATTAACCAAAGGCTCAGCGTGCCGTGCCGGAACCAGATTAGGGCCTGAAGCAATCCTGCGGTGTTTCGGCCAGCTCACCAGAAAGCGAGTTGAAGAAAGGAGCTCAGGGGCTCTGTAATTCACAAACCTGCAGAGTTATAAATGACCGCTATCGTCCAAAAATATACTGAAGTAAGGCTGCCAAGAGGACTTGAAAGCGTGGCAGAATTGCAGGAAACCGATTTCAGGAGGTAGACTGGAATTGCATTGAAAGCATAGGAAAAGAGGCAGAACGTCCACAATGATGCACTTGGCCAAAAAGGGCGTATGCGTTTTTTCCTGAATATATTCAGGAAAAAACGCATACGCCCTTTTTGGCCAACCAAGCAAGCTTGCAAAGGATATCTGCACTACAATGAAGTCTCACTTCCCCCCGGTCAAAAGGGCCATCTGAAAAAAGTGTAAAACGCAGAAAGGCAGAACAGGCCATGGAGACCTGGGAGCCTTGTTATGCTGATGGGCGGGATGTATATTGCCAACAGACACACGGGAGAAGTGTATGGTGTTTCCTGAAACATCTAAAAAACAAAGCAACAGAGCCTAGGGCACTTCCACTTATGGTCCTATAGCTTAGGGAAATTAAAATCAAAAAGACACAGCCACCCCAAAATTTGGGACGGCTCTTTTTACAGGAATCTCTTCTGCGGCACAAGTTAAATATCCCAGAGAGCAAATAATGGATAAAGAAGTTGCGGTACTTATGTACAACAGAATACCACTCAGCAATGAAATCTATGTCACCAGGCCCGTACCAGCATAATGAGTGGATTGAGGCACGATGATTCTAAGTGAAATAAGTCACACAGAAAAAGAAACATCCTAAGGTATCACTAATACACGGAATGTGAACTTGGCTACACATGAACTGAATTACAAAACAGAACAGGGTCTCAAGTTTAGAAAACCAACTTAAGCCTGCTTAAGGGGGAAGGTGAGTTGGGGTGCTGCATAAAAGCAGAGTTTGAAATTAGCACAGATACCGTTCCATAAGCCAAATATGTAATAGACAAGACCTACCCCTTGCTCAACGAAATGGATTCAACAATGAGGTATCACCTCACACCTGGTAGAATAGGCATCATAGAAAATCTACAAACAAAAAATGCTGGAAAGGGTGTGGAGAAAAGGAACCCTCTTCCACTATTGTTGGGAATATAAATTGATACAGTCATTATGGAGAACAATATGGAATTTCTTAAGAAACTAACAATAGAATTACCATATGATACAGCAATCCCAGTACTGGACATATACCCAGACAAAACCATAAATCAAAAAGAGTCATTCACCGCAATGTTCATTGCATCACTATTTACAATATCGAGGTAATGGAAGCAACCTAAATGCCCACAGACAGACGAATGCATAAAGCCGTGGTACATATATAAAATGGAATATTACTAAGCCATGAAAAGGAATGAAATTGGGTCATTTGTAGAGACGTCGATGGATCTAGAGACTGTCATACAGAGTGAAGTAAGTCAGAAAGAGAAAAACAAATCTTGTATATTCATGCATATATGTGGAACCTAGAAAAACTGTACAGATTAACCATTTTGCAAGGCATAAATAGAGCAACAGATGTAGACAACAAACGTATGGACAACAAGGGGGGAAAGCTGTTGGGGGGGTGGTGGTGGGAGGAGTTGAGAGACTGGGATTGGCATGTATACATTTATATGTATAAAATAGATAACCAATAAGAACCTGCTGTATAAAAATATAAAATAAAATTCAAAATTAAAAAGAAATAAAATTTAAAAAATAAAACAGAAAAAACAATTATTCCCTGCACATACATGTATTCATATGAATAAATTATTTCCATGCTTATATCTGTAAATACAAAAAAGAGGAATAAAATCTACCTTGAACCAAAAACGAAAAAGAGAAAAAAAACACAGAACCCACCAGTTACACAGAGGAAAACCGTATCAGGGCACTTGCTCCAGTTGTAAACAATTCTGAAGTTGGTCAGTGGTGGGGAATCGTCTCCCATTCAGCCAGCAGCCCCCACGCAACAAGCGTCCTCATTGCAAAGCTGGGGCACCGTTCCGAGGCATCTGTGAGTAAACGTGAGCTGAGCCCCAGGCCAGTTGCTGCTGAACTATTCCCACCCGTCCCAGGTAAAACACCTGAATATATACAAGGACTTGAAAGCCTAGAGGAAGGGCCATAGAGCCACATGAGTGACAGCATGCCGGCCGACTTGGTGCCTGCAGGCCAGCCAGGATGGTCCTGGCCCTGGGTGCTCTTCTGGAAGATTTCCATTTCCCTGCCTGAGATACCCGTCCTGTCCCTGCCCCCACTGCTTTTTTCCTTCCTCACCTCTGCCCAGGGAGAAATTCCAGCAGCAGGTATGGGTGACACATCCTCTTCTTTAGCAGGTGGCAGCCTGGCAACTGCTGCAGAAAGTCCAGCAGAGCCCCACTCACACTGGGCCACCCACAAAGCCGTGGCCTCTCACTCCCTCCCACCAGCCCAGCCCCGAGACTGCTGACAGGGCAGAGAAAATGGTGTCAGGCACGGCTGCAGGGGCTCTTGCTGCCTGGAGTGGTATTTATATTGATCTCAACCCAGGCACACCTGGGGAGGGCTGGCCGGCACGGTAAGGCTGCCCAGGTCAGCCAATCATCACCCCTCAGGGGCTCAAAGTTGCAGAAAATGGAACTTGCTGAACCGGCCAGGTCCAAGGAACAGGTGTGGGCTCCTGAGAGTCAGGATAGAAAAGAGGCTGCAGCTTTGGCTTGTTTTCTAATCATTTTATCTGGCCCATGAGTGGGAGACAACTTCAAGAAAACCCTCTCCTAATGAGAGGAACCCAGGAGTCAGGGAGAGGAGGGGTGGGTGGTGGTTGGAGACAGAGGCCTGGTGCCCCGGGTGCAGTGGAAGTCTCTGGAAGACCAGGTGGAGGGAGGCCTCACGGAGTGATGCCCAAGGTCACAGACCTGTCGCAGCTGCTGTTTGTTAGTTCAAGTCCTGCTCTGAGGTGCTCTGTGTCAGCTCTGAGCGACAGGTGAGCTGGGGGTGCTCTGCAATGAGGGCTATGTGCACGGTTCCTGTGTGCCCAGCCCTGCCATGGTACCTGCAAGGGTAGCTCTGTATCCTGGGAGGGGCCTGACCACGAGAGCCCCGTGGGCTGGGGTGGGGGTGGGGTACCTGCCCAGGTGAGCTCCATATTCTGCGATTGGTCTGACCACGAGAGCCCCATGGGCTGCTGGGGACCTGGTAAAGGATGTCAGGACAGTCAGTGAAGCCACCGAAGATATACCTCCAGTTGCTCCTAATTCCTACACCCTGCTGGTCATTCTACCAACCACCAGGACATGGTATTCTGTATTAGTCTTCAATGATGCCTTCTTTTGTATTCCATTAGTCCCAGAGTCACAAGAAATTTTGGCTTGTGAGTGGCAGGACTCAACATACAACTAAAACAATACTTCCGGGCCGTCTGGCCCCAAGGGTGCAAAAATTCCCACACCATCTTTGGGGAAAGCTTAGCTAAAGACCTAAAAGTTCTGCCTCTGGAAAAGGAAACCCTCCTTCAATATGCAGACGACATTCTGATCGCCAGCCCTACTAAGGAGGCCTCTGAACTACCAAGCCAATAAAGGATAGAAGTTGTCCAAGAAAAAGCTCAAATATCACAGACTGCAGTGACCTGCCTGGGCTTCATTCTCACAGAAGGTCGGAGAAGCCCATCCCAGGAAAGGGAAGAAACCGTTTTCAGCCTTACCCCTTTCTAAAACAAGAAGACAGCTTAGGGGTTCCTGGGGAGGCCAGGGTTTGCTGCTTCTGGATCCCTAACTACAGTCTACTAGCTGGGCCTCTATATGAAACACTGAAAGGAAAAGATGATGATCCTTTTGAATAGAATCCAGAAGTGGCTTTTCAAGAATGGAAAGAGCAGTCAATTCAGACCCTTGCCCTGGAACTCCCTAATTTAGCTAAACCCTTTGACCTTTACATTCCCGGTGAAAGGTGAATCACCATTGGAGAATTAGTGCAAAAACTGGGACCACTTGAAATGGAACAATGCAAGAATGCCATCCAGGTAGGATAAACTACGGTCACTAAGGGGCTTGGCCCACTGCCACATCTGGCCAAGATACTGGCGGTATCTAAAAACCTGGAAATCAGCAGCCCAAAAGGCCACCTCCCTCCTAAGGGAAAAGGACCCCACGTGGTGATCCTAACCACCAACCATGCCCTGAAGTTGCAGGGTTCGCTCCGTGGGCACACCGACCTCGAGTGAGGAGGCCCTCCAACTCCAACATCCAGAGAGATAACCGGGGGCAACAGGGCACCATGACGACTCGTGTGAACATCACTTGACCTGGAGTTTCTCTCATAAAACAACAAGAGTGTGTCCCAAAAGAGTAGACTACTGCTTGCAGGACTTACTGCACCCAGAGGGGAGCTAATAATCTTGGCGGGGGAACAGTATACCACACTGTCACCATAGAAAAGCCTACAGACACCGTGATGATGGTGGCCAATAAGACCGGCTGGACTCCTGTTTACTTCAAAAGGCTGTTGACTCAGTGGCCATCATGGTCCTTGATCACCACTGACCCTGGACTGTCTGGGAGTTGAGCGGGCAGGGCTCTGACACCTGGTGCTGTTTGTACGTTAATTCAGGGGCCTAATTGAAGAAAGCGCAGACTACTGGTCAGAGCATCTAGGCTGGCAGAAACGGTCAGCCTAAGGTGGCCGAACAAATGTGGGGCGGGGTGAAACCGGCCCCCACAGCGTCTCTGCACATCTCTTTCCTGGACCCTTAAAGGTCATTAGAATCTATAACACTTCCAATGCTGGTGCTCAGGCGGACGAGCAGGGAGGCAGGGGTCCTGGGGACAATCAACGTCACCGGGAGGCTGCTGGGGAGAAGCTCTGACCCTCGCCCCAGGGTATGAGGGCTCCCAACTCAGCACTCAGCAGTTACAGAAGAAGGGTCTGCACCCTCAGCACTCCAAGAATGAGGAACGGGACAAAAGGCAGAGGAGGGGTTTGTCCCCAGCAAAGCCCATTAAAAATCCCTGGGAGATAAAAATAGAATCTGGGCAATAAAGTCAAGTCTAACCTTTTTTATCCTTTGTGCTTTGTCTAATTTCACGTGCTCCTAGGGTCCCGCATGCAGAGGTTCCACACCCGGCACTTCAGACCAGATTTCCTAGTGCAGAATGGCTGGGTCGACACCTCAGCTCCTGGGGCCCAGTGCAGACTCCACGATATAGAGCCTGAGCTACAGCCAACCCGGCCCTCGAGAGCTCCGCCGCCTCCCTCCCTCCCACTGACTCTGACAGGATCTCTACACAGCAGCCCAGCCCACAGCCCATGGGGTAGTGCATGCTCTCACCTCTCCATTCTCTGATCAAAATATAAAGTTTCCTTTGCTTGTGAACCAAACTCAGTCTCGATCTGTTGGCCCCAATGACACTGGGCAGGGGGACACTCGTTGGGGTCCACTCTGGAGGATCAGTAACAGAAATTGAGACTATTGTAACCTCAATGAACAGATGTGTGAGCCAAACTGTAGTTAACATAGAACAGTGTATAAGGCTCGGGTAAAATAAGATGTTTTTAACACTTCCATTTGATATTTCCATCACTTTTTATAAGCAAGTTCAGTGAAAAGGTTTGTCTTATTTGTCAGGTCAATATTAGAGAAACGAAGTGATTTCTTTCCAAGGATGTACATCTAATAATCTTGGTTAAACCTTCAACCTTGTTTTAAATGCTTTTCCATTGAAAATGATACCTCTCTTTCAGCTCCCCCATTTCTGAGAAGTATAAAATCTTATAATTTATTATTACCAAAGGGGAAAGGTGGGAGGAGGGATAAATTAACAGTTTGGAATTAACACATACACACTGCTATGTATAAAATAGATCATCAACAAGGAACTACTGTATAGCACAGGGAACTACACTCAACATTTTGCAATAACCTATAAGGGGAAATAATCTGAAAAAGAATAGATATTTTTATTGACATCATCTATCAATGACAGTTAAAGTGTAGCCTAAGGGAAGCTGGTGGTGAGTGCTTCTGACCCTGAAGACTTCAATCATCTAAAGTTTGGACTCTGCCTACTTCCCAAGGCCCTTAATGAACATATGTGTAGCCGTAGCTTAAAAACTTCCCCAGTTTGGGTTTCGGGGAGACACTGATTTTGAAAAAGCCCTGGTGTTCTCCTTACATGAATGGGACTCTTCCTACTGCTAAAACATGTCTGTCACACCCAGAGGATGGTATACCGTCTGATCGGGAAGAGTTTGGAAAAGGCATCTCATCTCCTCATCTCCTGGTGCTCGGGTTCACCCCTCCAGCGTCTTTACTAACAGTCTCCCCACTTGGAGATGTCAGCACTGTCAACATCCTGTTGCGTACAGTTTGGAATTTGTCCAGAGGATGAAGCGGAAGGATGAGGAACAAAGAGAGACAAGTCCTAGGTGTTCAGACAGGCACATGTCACTCTAATTTCCAATCAGGAAGACGAATTGACCAAAGGCTAGGGTTGCCCATGGAAACAGTATAGGGCTTGAGGAAATCCCGCTGCTTTGTGGCCAGTTCCCATAAACACAAGTTGAACAATGGAACTCAGGGGCAGTAAAATTCACAAAACTGCAGAGTTGAAAATATCCATCACTGAAAAATGTCTTGAGGAAAGTCAGAGAAAAGGACTTGTAAGCAAGGGAGAATGGCAGGAAAGGGATTTGAGGAGGTAGAAAGGACTCGCCATTAAGCACAAGAAAAGGAGCTGAACATTGCCAACATTGCAGTTGGCCAAAAAGGGTGTATGCGTTTTTTTCTGTATATATTCAAGAAAAGGGCATACACTTTTTTAGCCAACCAAACAGGTGGGCACTGGAAGTCAATACTACAAAAGATATCACTTCGCATCAGTCAGAAGAGCCATCCTCATAAAGCGTAAACAACAGAAATGCAGGACAGGGCAAGGAGAAGAGGGAGCCCTGTGAGACTTATAGTGGAAATGTATATTGCCAACGGCCATTCTGGAGAAGTGTATTGTGTTTACTAAAGCATCTAAAAAATGAGCTACAGAGCATAGGGCACTTGCACTCATGGGCATATATCTTGGGAAAAACAAAAATCGAGAGGACACAGGCACCCCAATGTTTACCCCCTCTCTGTTTAAAAGATCCTCGACTAGGATATAACTTAAATGTCTCTGGAGGGAAAAAATGGATAGAGATGTGGTACTTAGGTAGAGTGGAATATTATTCAGCCTGGAAATCAATGAAATATGGCCAGTTGTAACAACTCCAGAGGAGTTACGTATGATCATTCTAAGTGACAGAATTCAAAAAGAAAAAGACACATATCATAAGATATCACTTAAAGGTGGAATCCAAAATGGCTACACATGAAATAAATTACAAAACAAAAACATAGTCAAATATGTAGAAAACACGCATAAGGCTGCTAAACGGGAAAGGTGGGGAGGGGTGAGGCATCATCCAGGAGGTTGAAATTAGCAAAGATACCATTCCAAATACCAAACTGATAATCAACAAGGCCTACACGGTAGCTAAAAGAACTGCACTCAGCACACTCAAGTCACCGGAAAAGAATATATACGACTGGTAAGAATCTGAAAAAGAATTTATTGATGTCTCTCTGTACGTGAATCAAGTGGATGTACAGCAGCAAGAAACAGAGCTTTGAAAATCAGCTGTAACCAATATAGTAATAAATTGAAAAAAATAAACGACAGAGAGACAGAGAAAACCTCTTACAACTTTTCCTCAGGGACGGTGATGCAACATGGATTGAACACATCTAGACCCACAGCAGGATGAGACATAAGGCTGGAAACTGTTTGCGCTAAGAGAAATGTGAGGTTGGGTGAGGAAATGCACACCCTTTAAAGTAATACTACCTGGTACCCATTCAATGGGTCCCAAATCTGCAGGTTCAAGGGATCTTCCTACAGCTAAAACATGCATGGAAAACCCAGAGGACTGTACACCATGTGATCGGGAGATGTGTCTAAAATGCACCTCATTTATCCTCTCCTGGTGCTCCTGTTCACCATTCCAGCCACGTTACTTAGAATCTCCCCACGTGGAGAATCAGCACATTTCAAATTCTGTTTCACACATTTTGCAAATTGTGAGGAGGATGAACGGGAAGAAGGGGAACCAATGAGAGAATAGTTGTAGGGGTTTGGACGGGCACATATCACTCTAATTTCCCATTAAGAATAAGAATTAAAGAAAGGCTCAGCCTGCCTCGCCGGAGCCAAAATAGGGCCTGAAGCAATCCTGCAGGTTTGAGGCCAGCTCACAAAAGAGCAACTTAAAAAATGGAGCTCAGGGTCACTGCAATTCACAAACCTGCAGAGTTATAAATGAAAACTAACGTCCAAAAATATGTTGAGGTAAGGCAAAGAAGAGGATCTGAATGCAAGACAGAATTGCAAGAAACAGATTTCAAGAGATAGATTGGACTCGTCTTTCACGCACATGAAAAGCGGCAGAATTTCGACAATGATGCAGTTGGCCCAAAAGGGCGTATGCGTTTTTTCCTGATTATATCCAGGAAAAAACGCATACGCACTTTATGGGCAACGAAGCAAGCAAGCAATGCAAATGTGCACAACAAAGAAGTCTCACTTCCCACCGGTCAAAAGGGCCATCCTAAAAAATTGTAAAAACCAGAAATGCAGGACAGGCCATGGAGAACAGGGAGCATTTATACGCTGATGGGCAGTGTGTGACCTGCCAAGAGCCACTCTGGAGAAGTGTATGGTGGTTCCTAAATCATCTAAAAAACAAAGCAACAGAGCCTAGGGCACTTCCACTTATGGTCCTATAGCTTAGGGAAATTAAAATCAAAAAGACACAGCCACCCCAAAGTTTGGGACGCCTCTGTTTACAAGAGCCTCGTTTACCGTACAAGTTCAATATCACAGAAAGTGAAAAATGGATAAAGAAATTGTGGTACTTACGTACAATGCAGTATCACTCAGCAATGAAATCTATGTCATCAGGCCCGTAGCAGCACAATGAGTGGATTCAGGTACGATGATTCTAAATGAAATAAGTCACACAGAAAAAGAAACATCATAAGATATCACTAATACACGGAATGTAAACTTGGCTACACAGGAACTGAATTCCAAAACAGAACAGGGTCTCAAATTTAGAAAACCAACTTATGCTTGCTTAAGGGGAAAGGTGAGTTGGTGTGCTGCATAAAACCAGAGATTGAAATGAGCACAGATAAATTTCCTTAAGCCAAATATGTAATAGACAAGAGCTACTCCTTACTCAACGAAATGGACTCAACACCCCATATTAAACGCCTAAGAATGTACCTGACTAGTAAGTATCTTAAAACCTATGGATTGCTATGTCTCCAAAAGAGAATCAAGTGTGTGTACAGGGGCATAAACGCAGCAGTGATAGGATTGGAGAGGTTCGGTGAGCAAATGAAGACCCTTTGAAGTCATATTGCATGGTACCCATTACACGGGTCTCAACTCTCCAGGTTTAAGGTATTCTTCCTTCAGCTAAAACATGCATGTGGAACCCAGAGTATGATCAACCGTGTGAACGGGAGACGTGTTCAAATATGTCTCAGTTTTCCTCCCCTGGTACTCGGGTGCAACATTTCAGACGCTTTACTAACACTCTCCCCACTTGGAGAGTCAGCGCCTTTAACCTCCTGTTTGGCCCAGTTTGCAATTTCTGCGGAAGATGAACAGGAATAGCGAGAACCAATGAGAGACTAGCTGGAGGTGTCTGGACGGGCAAATTTAACTCTCATTTCCCACCAGGAAGAGGAAATAAACAAAGGCTCAGCGTGCCCTGCCGGAACCAGATTAGGGCCTGAAGCCATCCTGCGGTGTTGCGGCCAATTCACAAGAAAACGAGTTGAAGAAAGGAGCTCAGGGGCACTGTAATTCACAAACCTGCAGAGTTATAAATGACAGCTATCGTCCAAAAATATACTGAAGTAAGGCTGCCAAGAGGAATTGAAAGCGCGGCAGAATTGCAGGAAACCGATTTCAGGAGGTAGACTGGAATTGCATTGAAAGCATAGGAAAAGGGGCAGAACGTCCACAATGATGCACTTGGCCAAAAAGGGCGTATGCGTTTTTTCCTGAATATATTCAGGAAAAAACGCATACGCCCTTTTTGGCCAACCAAGCAAGCTTGCAAAGGAAATCTGCACTACAATGAAGTCTCACTTCCCCCCGGTCAAAAGGGCCATCTGAAAAAAGTGTAAAATCCAGAAAGGCAGGACAGGCCATGGAGAACTGGGAGCCTTGTTATGCTGATGGGCGGGATGTAAATTGCCAACAGACACTCAGGAGAAGTGTATGGTGTTTCCTGAAACATCTAAAAAACAAAGCAACAGAGCCTAGGGCACTTCCACTTATGGTCCTATAGCTTAGGGAAATTAACATCAAAAAGACACAGCCACCCCAAAGTTTGGAACGGCTCTGTTTACAAGAACCTCGTTTACAGTACAAGTTCAACACCGCAGAAAGTGAAAAATGGATAAAGAAGTTGTGGTATTTACTTACAAAGCAATATCACTCAGCAATGAAATCTATGTCATCAGGCCCTTAGCAGCACAATGAGTGGATTCAGGTATGATGATTCTAACTGAAATAAGTCACACAGAAAAAGAAACAACATAAGATATCAGTAATACACGGAATGTAAACTTGGCTACACAGGAACTGAATTACAGACCAGAACAGGGTCTCAAATTTAGAAAACCAACTTATGCTTGCTTAAGGGTGAAGGTGAATTGGGGTGCTGCATAAAACCAGAGACTGAAATGAGCACAGATAAAGTTCCTTAAGCCAAATATGGAATAGACAAGAGCTACTCCTTGCTCAACGAAATGGACTCAACACCGCACATTAAATGCCTAAGAATGTACCTGACTAGTAAATATCTTAAAACCTATGGATTGCTATGTCTCCGAAAGAGAATCAAGCATGTGTACAGGGGCATAAACGCAGCAGTGATAGGATTGGAGAGGTTCGGTGAGCAAATGAAGACCCTTTGAAGTCATATTGCATGGTACCCATTCCACAGGTTTCAACTACCAAGGTTTAAGGTATTCTTCCTTCAGCTAAAACATGCATGTGGAACCTAGAGTATGATCAACCATGTGATCGGGAGACGTGTTCAAATATGTCTCAGTTTTCGTACCCTGGTACTCGGGTGCAACATTTCAGACGCTTTACTAACACTCTCCCGACTTGGAGAGTCAGTCCCTTTAACCTCCTGTTTGGCCCACTTTGCAATTTCTGCGGAAGATGAACAGGAATAGCGAGAACCAATGAGAGACTAGCTGGAGGTGTCTGGACGGGCAAATTTAACTCTCATTTCCCACCAGGAAGAGGAAATAACCAAAGGCTCAGCATGCCATGCCGGAACCAGATTAGGGTCTGAAGCCATCCTGCGGTGTTGCGGCCAGCTCACCAGAAAGCGAGTTGAAGAAAGGAGCTCAGGGGCACTGTAATTCACAAACCTGCAGAGTTATAAATGACAGCTATCGTCCAAAAATATACTGAAGTAAGGCTGCCAAGAGGACTTGAAACCGGGGCAGAGTTGCAGGAAACCAATTTCAGGAGGTAGACTGGAATTGCGTTGAAAGCATAGGAAAAGAGGCAGAACGTCCACAATGATGCACTTGGCCAAAAAGGGCGTATGCGTTTTTTCCTGAATATATTCAGGAAAAAACGCATACGCCCTTTTTGGCCAACCAAGCAAACTTGCAAAGGAAATCTGCACTACAATGAAGTCTCACTTCCCCCAGGTCAAAAGGGCCATCTGAAAAAAGTGTAAAATCCAGAAAGGCAGGACAGGCCATGGAGAACTGGGAGCCTTGTTATGCTGATGGGTGGGATGTAAATTGCCAACAGACACTCGGGAGAAGTGTATGGTGTTTCCTGAAACATCTAAAAAACAAAGCAACAGAGCCTAGGGCACTTCCACTTATGGTCCTATAGCTTAAGGAAATTAAAATCAAAAATACACAGCCACCCCAAAGTTTGGGATGCCTCTGTTTACAAGAACATCGTTTACAGTACAAGTTCAACATCGCAGAAAGTGAAAAATGGATAAAGAAGTTGTGGTATTTACTTACAAAGCAATATCACTCAGCAATGAAATCTATGTCATCAGGCCCTTAGCAGCACAATGAGTGGATTCAGGTATGATGATTCTAACTGAAATAAGTCACACAGAAAAAGAAACATCATAAGATATCAGTAATACACGGAATGTAAACTTGGCTACACAGGAACTGAATTACAGACCAGAACAGGGTCTCAAATTTAGAAAACCAACTTATGCTTGCTTAAGGGGAAAGGTGAGTTGGGGTGCTGCATAAAACCAGAGACTGAATTGAGCACAGATAAAGTTCCTTAAGCCAAATATGGAATAGACAAGAGCTACTCCTTGCTCAATGAAATGGACTCAACACCGCACATTAAATGCCTAAGAATGTACCTGACTAGTAAATATCTTAAAACCTATGGATTGCTATGTCTCCGAAAGAGAATCAAGCATGTGTACAGGGGCATAAACGCAGCAGTGATAGGATTGGAGAGGTTCGGTGAGCAAATGAAGACCCTTTGAAGTCATATTGCATGGTACCCATTCCACAGGTTTCAACTACCCAGGTTTAAGGTATTCTTCCTTCAGCTAAAACATGGATGTGGAACCTAGAGTATGATCAACCATGTGATCGGGAGACGTGTTCAAATATGTCTCAGTTTTCGTACCCTGGTACTCGGGTGCAACATTCCAGACGCTTTACTAACACTCTCCCGACTTGGAGAGTCAGTCCCTTTAACCTCCTGTTTGGCCCAGTTTGCAATTTCTGCGGAAGATGAACAGGAATAGCGAGAACCAATGAGAGACTAGCTGGAGGTGTCTGGACGGGCAAATTTAACTCTCATTTCCCACCAGGAGGAGGAATTAAGCAAAGGCTCAGCGTGCCGTGCCGGAACCAGATTAAGGCCTGAAGCCATCCTGCGGTGTTGCGGCCAGCTCACCAGAAAGCGAGTTGAAGAAAGGAGCTCAGGGGCACTGTAATTCACAAACCTGCAGAGTTATAAATGACAGCTATCGTCCAAAAATATACTGAAGTAAGGCTGCCAAGAGGACTTGAAAGCGGGGCAGAATTGCAGGAAACCGATTTCAGGAGGTAGACTGGAATTGCATTGAAAGCATAGGAAAAGAGGCAGAACGTCCACAATGATGCACTTGGCCAAAAAGGGCGTATGCGTTTTTTCCTTAATATATTCAGGAAAAAAAGCATACGCCCTTTTTGGCCAACCAAGCAAACTTGCAAAGGAAATCTGCACTACAATGAAGTCTCACTTCCCCCAGGTCAAAAGGGCCATCTGAAAAAAGTGTAAAATCCAGAAAGGCAGGACAGGCCATGGAGAACTGGGAGCCTTGTTATGCTGATGGGTGGGATGTAAATTGCCAACAGACACTTGGGAGAAGTGTATGGTGTTTCCTGAAACATCTAAAAAACAAAGCAACAGAGCCTAGGGCACTTCCACTTATGGTCCTATAGCTTGGGGAAATTAAAATCAAAAAGACACAGCCACCCCAAAGTTTGGGATTCCTCTGTTTACAAGAACCTCGTTTACCGTACAAGTTCAATATCACAGAAAGTGAAAAATGGATAAAGAACTAGTGGTACTTACGTACAATGCAGTATCACTCAGCAATGAAATCTATGTCATCAGGCCCGTAGCAGCATAATGAGTGGATTCAGGTACGATGATTCTAACTGAAATAAGTCACACAGAAAAAGAAACATCATAAGATATCACTAATACACGGAATGTAAACTTGGCTACACAGGAACTGAATTCCAAAACAGAACAGGGTCTCAAATTTAGAAAACCAACTTATGCTTGCTTAAGGGGAAAGGTGAGTTGGTGTGCTGCATAAAACCAGAGATTGAAATGAGCACAGATAAAGTTCCTTAAGCCAAATATGGAATAGACAAGAGGTACTCCTTGCTCAACGAAATGGACTCAACTCCCCATATTAAACGCCTAAGAATGTACCTGACTAGTAAGTATCTCAAAACCTAGGGATTGCTATGTCTCCAAAAGAGAATCAAGCGTGTTTACTGGGGCATAAATGCAGCAGTGATAGGATTGGAGAGGTTCGGTGAGCAAATGAAGACCCTTTGAAGTTATATTGCATGGTACTCATTCCACGGGTCTAAACTCTCCAGGTTTAAGGTATTCTTCCTTCAGCTAAAACATGCATGTGGAACCCAGAGTATGATCAACCGTGTGATCGGGAGACGTGTTCAAATATGTCTCACTTTTCGTCCCCTGGTACTCGGGTGCAACATTCCAGACGCTTTACTAATACTCTCCCCACTTGGAGAGTCAGTGCCTTTAACCTCCTGTTTGGCCCAGTTTGCAATTTCTGCGGAAGATGAACAGGAATAGCGAGAACCAATGAGAGACTAGCTGGAGGTGTCTGAATGGGCAAATTTAACTCTCATTTCCCACTAGGAAGAGGAATTAACCAAAGGCTCAGCGTGCCGTGCCGGAACCAGATTAGGGCCTGAAGCAATCCTGCGGTGTTTCGGCCAGCTCACAAGAAAGCGAGTTGAAGAAAGGAGCTCAGGGGCTCTGTAATTCACAAACCTGCAGAGTTATAAATGACCGCTATCGTCCAAAAATATACTGAAGTAAGGCTGCCAAGAGGACTTGAAAGCGTGGCAGAATTGCAGGAAACCGATTTCAGGAGGTAGACTGGAATTGCATTGAAAGCATAGGAAAAGAGGCAGAACGTCCACAATGATGCACTTGGCCAAAAAGGGCGTATGCGTTTTTTCCTGAATATATTCAGGAAAAAACGCATACGCCCTTTTTGGCCAACCAAGCAAGCTTGCAAAGGATATCTGCACTACAATGAAGTCTCACTTCCCCCCGGTCAAAAGGGCCATCTGAAAAAAGTGTAAAACGCAGAAAGGCAGAACAGGCCATGGAGACCTGGGAGCCTTGTTATGCTGATGGGCGGGATGTATATTGCCAACAGACACACGGGAGAAGTGTATGGTGTTTCCTGAAACATCTAAAAAACAAAGCAACAGAGCCTAGGGCACTTCCACTTATGGTCCTATAGCTTAGGGAAATTAAAATCAAAAAGACACAGCCACCCCAAAATTTGGGACGGCTCTTTTTACAGGAATCTCTTCTGCGGCACAAGTTAAATATCCCAGAGAGCAAATAATGGATAAAGAAGTTGCGGTACTTATGTACAACAGAATACCACTCAGCAATGAAATCTATGTCACCAGGCCCGTACCAGCATAATGAGTGGATTGAGGCACGATGATTCTAAGTGAAATAAGTCACACAGAAAAAGAAACATCCTAAGGTATCACTAATACACGGAATGTGAACTTGGCTACACATGAACTGAATTACAAAACAGAACAGGGTCTCAAGTTTAGAAAACCAACTTAAGCCTGCTTAAGGGGGAAGGTGAGTTGGGGTGCTGCATAAAAGCAGAGTTTGAAATTAGCACAGATACCGTTCCATAAGCCAAATATGTAATAGACAAGACCTACCCCTTGCTCAACGAAATGGATTCAACAATGAGGTATCACCTCACACCTGGTAGAATAGGCATCATAGAAAATCTACAAACAAAAAATGCTGGAAAGGGTGTGGAGAAAAGGAACCCTCTTCCACTATTGTTGGGAATATAAATTGATACAGTCATTATGGAGAACAATATGGAATTTCTTAAGAAACTAACAATAGAATTACCATATGATACAGCAATCCCAGTACTGGACATATACCCAGACAAAACCATAAATCAAAAAGAGTCATTCACCGCAATGTTCATTGCATCACTATTTACAATATCGAGGTAATGGAAGCAACCTAAATGCCCACAGACAGACGAATGCATAAAGCCGTGGTACATATATAAAATGGAATATTACTAAGCCATGAAAAGGAATGAAATTGGGTCATTTGTAGAGACGTCGATGGATCTAGAGACTGTCATACAGAGTGAAGTAAGTCAGAAAGAGAAAAACAAATCTTGTATATTCATGCATATATGTGGAACCTAGAAAAACTGTACAGATTAACCATTTTGCAAGGCATAAATAGAGCAACAGATGTAGACAACAAACGTATGGACAACAAGGGGGGAAAGCTGTTGGGGGGGTGGTGGTGGGAGGAGTTGAGAGACTGGGATTGGCATGTATACATTTATATGTATAAAATAGATAACCAATAAGAACCTGCTGTATAAAAATATAAAATAAAATTCAAAATTAAAAAGAAATAAAATTTAAAAAATAAAACAGAAAAAACAATTATTCCCTGCACATACATGTATTCATATGAATAAATTATTTCCATGCTTATATCTGTAAATACAAAAAAGAGGAATAAAATCTACCTTGAACCAAAAACGAAAAAGAGAAAAAAAACACAGAACCCACCAGTTACACAGAGGAAAACCGTATCAGGGCACTTGCTCCAGTTGTAAACAATTCTGAAGTTGGTCAGTGGTGGGGAATCGTCTCCCATTCAGCCAGCAGCCCCCACGCAACAAGCGTCCTCATTGCAAAGCTGGGGCACCGTTCCGAGGCATCTGTGAGTAAACGTGAGCTGAGCCCCAGGCCAGTTGCTGCTGAACTATTCCCACCCGTCCCAGGTAAAACACCTGAATATATACAAGGACTTGAAAGCCTAGAGGAAGGGCCATAGAGCCACATGAGTGACAGCATGCCGGCCGACTTGGTGCCTGCAGGCCAGCCAGGATGGTCCTGGCCCTGGGTGCTCTTCTGGAAGATTTCCATTTCCCTGCCTGAGATACCCGTCCTGTCCCTGCCCCCACTGCTTTTTTCCTTCCTCACCTCTGCCCAGGGAGAAATTCCAGCAGCAGGTATGGGTGACACATCCTCTTCTTTAGCAGGTGGCAGCCTGGCAACTGCTGCAGAAAGTCCAGCAGAGCCCCACTCACACTGGGCCACCCATAAAGCCGTGGCCTCTCACTCCCTCCCACCAGCCCAGCCCCGAGACTGCTGACAGGGCAGAGAAAATGGTGTCAGGCACGGCTGCAGGGGCTCTTGCTGCCTGGAGTGGTATTTATATTGATCTCAACCCAGGCACACCTGGGGAGGGCTGGCCGGCACGGTAAGGCTGCCCAGGTCAGCCAATCATCACCCCTCAGGGGCTCAAAGTTGCAGAAAATGGAACTTGCTGAACCGGCCAGGTCCAAGGAACAGGTGTGGGCTCCTGAGAGTCAGGATAGAAAAGAGGCTGCAGCTTTGGCTTGTTTTCTAATCATTTTATCTGGCCCATGAGTGGGAGACAACTTCAAGAAAACCCTCTCCTAATGAGAGGAACCCAGGAGTCAGGGAGAGGAGGGGTGGGTGGTGGTTGGAGACAGAGGCCTGGTGCCCCGGGTGCAGTGGAAGTCTCTGGAAGACCAGGTGGAGGGAGGCCTCACGGAGTGATGCCCAAGGTCACAGACCTGTCGCAGCTGCTGTTTGTTAGTTCAAGTCCTGCTCTGAGGTGCTCTGTGTCAGCTCTGAGCGACAGGTGAGCTGGGGGTGCTCTGCAATGAGGGCTATGTGCACGGTTCCTGTGTGCCCAGCCCTGCCATGGTACCTGCAAGGGTAGCTCTGTATCCTGGGAGGGGCCTGACCACGAGAGCCCCGTGGGCTGGGGTGGGGGTGGGGTACCTGCCCAGGTGAGCTCCATATTCTGCGATTGGTCTGACCACGAGAGCCCCATGGGCTGCTGGGGACCTGGTAAAGGATGTCAGGACAGTCAGTGAAGCCACCGAAGATATACCTCCAGTTGCTCCTAATTCCTACACCCTGCTGGTCATTCTACCAACCACCAGGACATGGTATTCTGTATTAGTCTTCAATGATGCCTTCTTTTGTATTCCATTAGTCCCAGAGTCACAAGAAATTTTGGCTTGTGAGTGGCAGGACTCAACATACAACTAAAACAATACTTCCGGGCCGTCTGGCCCCAAGGGTGCAAAAATTCCCACACCATCTTTGGGGAAAGCTTAGCTAAAGACCTAAAAGTTCTGCCTCTGGAAAAGGAAACCCTCCTTCAATATGCAGACGACATTCTGATCGCCAGCCCTACTAAGGAGGCCTCTGAACTACCAAGCCAATAAAGGATAGAAGTTGTCCAAGAAAAAGCTCAAATATCACAGACTGCAGTGACCTGCCTGGGCTTCATTCTCACAGAAGGTCGGAGAAGCCCATCCCAGGAAAGGGAAGAAACCGTTTTCAGCCTTACCCCTTTCTAAAACAAGAAGACAGCTTAGGGGTTCCTGGGGAGGCCAGGGTTTGCTGCTTCTGGATCCCTAACTACAGTCTACTAGCTGGGCCTCTATATGAAACACTGAAAGGAAAAGATGATGATCCTTTTGAATAGAATCCAGAAGTGGCTTTTCAAGAATGGAAAGAGCAGTCAATTCAGACCCTTGCCCTGGAACTCCCTAATTTAGCTAAACCCTTTGACCTTTACATTCCCGGTGAAAGGTGAATCACCATTGGAGAATTAGTGCAAAAACTGGGACCACTTGAAATGGAACAATGCAAGAATGCCATCCAGGTAGGATAAACTACAGTCACTAAGGGGCTTGGCCCACTGCCACATCTGGCCAAGATACTGGCGGTATCTAAAAACCTGGAAATCAGCAGCCCAAAAGGCCACCTCCCTCCTAAGGGAAAAGGACCCCACGTGGTGATCCTAACCACCAACCATGCCCTGAAGTTGCAGGGTTCGCTCCGTGGGCACACCGACCTCGAGTGAGGAGGCCCTCCAACTCCAACATCCAGAGAGATAACCGGGGGCAACAGGGCACCATGACGACTCGTGTGAACATCACTTGACCTGGAGTTTCTCTCATAAAACAACAAGAGTGTGTCCCAAAAGAGTAGACTACTGCTTGCAGGACTTACTGCACCCAGAGGGGAGCTAATAATCTTGGCGGGGGAACAGTATACCACACTGTCACCATAGAAAAGCCTACAGACACCGTGATGATGGTGGCCAATAAGACCGGCTGGACTCCTGTTTACTTCAAAAGGCTGTTGACTCAGTGGCCATCATGGTCCTTGATCACCACTGACCCTGGACTGTCTGGGAGTTGAGCGGGCAGGGCTCTGACACCTGGTGCTGTTTGTACGTTAATTCAGGGGCCTAATTGAAGAAAGCGCAGACTACTGGTCAGAGCATCTAGGCTGGCAGAAACGGTCAGCCTAAGGTGGCCGAACAAATGTGGGGCGGGGTGAAACCGGCCCCCACAGCGTCTCTGCACATCTCTTTCCTGGACCCTTAAAGGTCATTAGAATCTATAACACTTCCAATGCTGGTGCTCAGGCGGACGAGCAGGGAGGCAGGGGTCCTGGGGACAATCAACGTCACCGGGAGGCTGCTGGGGAGAAGCTCTGACCCTCGCCCCAGGGTATGAGGGCTCCCAACTCAGCACTCAGCAGTTACAGAAGAAGGGTCTGCACCCTCAGCACTCCAAGAATGAGGAACGGGACAAAAGGCAGAGGAGGGGTTTGTCCCCAGCAAAGCCCATTAAAAATCCCTGGGAGATAAAAATAGAATCTGGGCAATAAAGTCAAGTCTAACCTTTTTTATCCTTTGTGCTTTGTCTAATTTCACGTGCTCCTAGGGTCCCGCATGCAGAGGTTCCACACCCGGCACTTCAGACCAGATTTCCTAGTGCAGAATGGCTGGGTCGACACCTCAGCTCCTGGGGCCCAGTGCAGACTCCACGATATAGAGCCTGAGCTACAGCCAACCCGGCCCTCGAGAGCTCCGCCGCCTCCCTCCCTCCCACTGACTCTGACAGGATCTCTACACAGCAGCCCAGCCCACAGCCCACGGGGTAGTGCATGCTCTCACCTCTCCATTCTCTGATCAAAATATAAAGTTTCCTTTGCTTGTGAACCAAACTCAGTCTCGATCTGTTGGCCCCAATGACACTGGGCAGGGGGACACTCGTTGGGGTCCACTCTGGAGGATCAGTAACAGAAATTGAGACTATTGTAACCTCAATGAACAGATGTGTGAGCCAAACTGTAGTTAACATAGAACAGTGTATAAGGCTCGGGTAAAATAAGATGTTTTTAACACTTCCATTTGATATTTCCATCACTTTTTATAAGCAAGTTCAGTGAAAAGGTTTGTCTTATTTGTCAGGTCAATATTAGAGAAACGAAGTGATTTCTTTCCAAGGATGTACATCTAATAATCTTGGTTAAACCTTCAACCTTGTTTTAAATGCTTTTCCATTGAAAATGATACCTCTCTTTCAGCTCCCCCATTTCTGAGAAGTATAAAATCTTATAATTTATTATTACCAAAGGGGAAAGGTGGGAGGAGGGATAAATTAACAGTTTGGAATTAACACATACACACTGCTATGTATAAAATAGATCATCAACAAGGAACTACTGTATAGCACAGGGAACTACACTCAACATTTTGCAATAACCTATAAGGGGAAATAATCTGAAAAAGAATAGATATTTTTATTGACATCATCTATCAATGACAGTTAAAGTGTAGCCTAAGGGAAGCTGGTGGTGAGTGCTTCTGACCCTGAAGACTTCAATCATCTAAAGTTTGGACTCTGCCTACTTCCCAAGGCCCTTAATGAACATATGTGTAGCCGTAGCTTAAAAACTTCCCCAGTTTGGGTTTCGGGGAGACACTGATTTTGAAAAAGCCCTGGTGTTCTCCTTACATGAATGGGACTCTTCCTACTGCTAAAACATGTCTGTCACACCCAGAGGATGGTATACCGTCTGATCGGGAAGAGTTTGGAAAAGGCATCTCATCTCCTCATCTCCTGGTGCTCGGGTTCACCCCTCCAGCGTCTTTACTAACAGTCTCCCCACTTGGAGATGTCAGCACTGTCAACATCCTGTTGCGTACAGTTTGGAATTTGTCCAGAGGATGAAGCGGAAGGATGAGGAACAAAGAGAGACAAGTCCTAGGTGTTCAGACAGGCACATGTCACTCTAATTTCCAATCAGGAAGACGAATTGACCAAAGGCTAGGGTTGCCCATGGAAACAGTATAGGGCTTGAGGAAATCCCGCTGCTTTGTGGCCAGTTCCCATAAACACAAGTTGAACAATGGAACTCAGGGGCAGTAAAATTCACAAAACTGCAGAGTTGAAAATATCCATCACTGAAAAATGTCTTGAGGAAAGTCAGAGAAAAGGACTTGTAAGCAAGGGAGAATGGCAGGAAAGGGATTTGAGGAGGTAGAAAGGACTCGCCATTAAGCACAAGAAAAGGAGCTGAACATTGCCAACATTGCAGTTGGCCAAAAAGGGTGTATGCGTTTTTTTCTGTATATATTCAAGAAAAGGGCATACACTTTTTTAGCCAACCAAACAGGTGGGCACTGGAAGTCAATACTACAAAAGATATCACTTCGCATCAGTCAGAAGAGCCATCCTCATAAAGCGTAAACAACAGAAATGCAGGACAGGGCAAGGAGAAGAGGGAGCCCTGTGAGACTTATAGTGGAAATGTATATTGCCAACGGCCATTCTGGAGAAGTGTATTGTGTTTACTAAAGCATCTAAAAAATGAGCTACAGAGCATAGGGCACTTGCACTCATGGGCGTATATCTTGGGAAAAACAAAAATCGAGAGGACACAGGCACCCCAATGTTTACCCCCTCTCTGTTTAAAAGATCCTCGACTAGGATATAACTTAAATGTCTCTGGAGGGAAAAAATGGATAGAGATGTGGTACTTAGGTAGAGTGGAATATTATTCAGCCTGGAAATCAATGAAATATGGCCAGTTGTAACAACTCCAGAGGAGTTACGTATGATCATTCTAAGTGACAGAATTCAAAAAGAAAAAGACACATATCATAAGATATCACTTAAAGGTGGAATCCAAAATGGCTACACATGAAATAAATTACAAAACAAAAACATAGTCAAATATGTAGAAAACACGCATAAGGCTGCTAAACGGGAAAGGTGGGGAGGGGTGAGGCATCATCCAGGAGGTTGAAATTAGCAAAGATACCATTCCAAATACCAAACTGATAATCAACAAGGCCTACACGGTAGCTAAAAGAACTGCACTCAGCACACTCAAGTCACCGGAAAAGAATATATACGACTGGTAAGAATCTGAAAAAGAATTTATTGATGTCTCTCTGTACGTGAATCAAGTGGATGTACAGCAGCAAGAAACAGAGCTTTGAAAATCAGCTGTAACCAATATAGTAATAAATTGAAAAAAATAAACGACAGAGAGACAGAGAAAACCTCTTACAACTTTTCCTCAGGGACGGTGATGCAACATGGATTGAACACATCTAGACCCACAGCAGGATGAGACATAAGGCTGGAAACTGTTTGCGCTAAGAGAAATGTGAGGTTGGGTGAGGAAATGCACACCCTTTAAAGTAATACTACCTGGTACCCATTCAATGGGTCCCAAATCTGCAGGTTCAAGGGATCTTCCTACAGCTAAAACATGCATGGAAAACCCAGAGGACTGTACACCATGTGATCGGGAGATGTGTCTAAAATGCACCTCATTTATCCTCTCCTGGTGCTCCTGTTCACCATTCCAGCCACGTTACTTAGAATCTCCCCACGTGGAGAATCAGCACATTTCAAATTCTGTTTCACACATTTTGCAAATTGTGAGGAGGATGAACGGGAAGAAGGGGAACCAATGAGAGAATAGTTGTAGGGGTTTGGACGGGCACATATCACTCTAATTTCCCATTAAGAATAAGAATTAAAGAAAGGCTCAGCCTGCCTCGCCGGAGCCAAAATAGGGCCTGAAGCAATCCTGCGGGTTTGAGGCCAGCTCACAAAAGAGCAACTTAAAAAATGGAGCTCAGGGTCACTGCAATTCACAAACCTGCAGAGTTATAAATGAAAACTAACGTCCAAAAATATGTTGAGGTAAGGCAAAGAAGAGGATCTGAATGCAAGACAGAATTGCAAGAAACAGATTTCAAGAGATAGATTGGACTCGTCTTTCACGCACATGAAAAGCGGCAGAATTTCGACAATGATGCAGTTGGCCCAAAAGGGCGTATGCGTTTTTTCCTGATTATATCCAGGAAAAAACGCATACGCACTTTATGGGCAACGAAGCAAGCAAGCAATGCAAATGTGCACAACAAAGAAGTCTCACTTCCCACCGGTCAAAAGGGCCATCCTAAAAAATTGTAAAAACCAGAAATGCAGGACAGGCCATGGAGAACAGGGAGCCTTTATACGCTGATGGGCAGTGTGTGACCTGCCAAGAGCCACTCTGGAGAAGTGTATGGTGGTTCCTAAATCATCTAAAAAACAGAGCTACAGAGCATAGGACACTTCCAATCATGGGAGTATATCTAGGGAAGTCTAAAAATCAACAAGACACAAGCACACCACAGTTTAGGGCTACTCTGTTTACAAGAACCTCAACTTCAGTACACCTTAAATATCCCAGGAAAGAGAACAATGGATAAAGAAGATGTGGTACTTATGTACAATGGAATATCTCTTCACCATGAAATCAATGTAATAAGGCTAGTAGAAGGATAAAGAGTGGATTTAGGTCCGATAATACTACTTGAAATAAGTCAAACAGAAAAAGAAACATATCATAAGATATCACTTATAGAGGGAGGGTAAATATGGCTGCACAAGAAATGAATTACAGAACAGAACAGTGTCTCACATTTAGAAAACACACTTATGTCAGCTTAAGGGGAAAGGAGAGGTGGGGTGATGCATAAAACCAGAGTTTGAAATTAGCACAGATACCGTTCAATAAACCAAATAGGTATTAGACAAGATCTACACCTTGCTCAATGAACTGGCCTCAACACACCCTATACACCGCAGAGAAATATATCTGAGTAATAAGAATCTTAAAACCCATGTATTGATATATCTCCATAAGGGAATCAAGTGTGTGCAGAGCGGCACAAACACAGCAGTGAAAATGAGCTAAACTCCATTATAGAAATAAATTTTAAAAACAAAACGCTGAAACAATGAAAGAGAGAAAAATTCTTACAAAATTCGCTCAGGGGCTGTGATGCAACCTGGATTGACCACATATAAACCCACAGCTGGATAAGACATAAGGCTGGACACTTGGGGCTGAGAGGATTGGTGAGCTTTGGTGAGCAACTGCCGAAAGTTTAATGCAATACTTCATGCTACTCATTCCAAGGGTCCCAACACTCCAGGTTGAAGGGAATCTTCCTCCAGCTAAACCATGCTTGGGAAACCCAGCGACTGGTATACCATATGATCGGGAAAGGTTTCTAAAACACACCTCATTTTTCCTCTCCTGGGGCTCTGGATCGACATTCCAGCCGCTTTACTAACAACATCCCCACATGGAGAGTCAATGCCTTTAAGTTCTGGTATCGCACAGTCTGCAGTTAGTGCGGAGGATGAATGGGAATAGGGGGAACCAGTGAGAAACTAGCTGTAGTGGTTTCAATGGGCACATGTCACTCTAATTTCACATCAGTAAGAAGAATTAACCAAAGGCACAGCAAGGTGCCCCAGAAGAAGAATAGAGCTTCAAGGAATCCTGTGGTTATGGGGCAAGATCACAAAAATAAGAGCTGAAAAATGGAGCTAAGGGCCACTGCAATTCAAAAACCTGCAGAGTTATAAAGGCCAACTATTTTCAAAAAATATATTGAGGTAAGGCTATGAAGAAGCATTGAAAGCAAGGCAGAATTGCAGGAAACCGATTTCAGGAGGTACACTGGAATTGCATTTAAAACATATGAAGAGAGTCAGAACCTCGACAGTGATGCACTTGGCCAAAAAGGGCGTATGTGTTTTTTCCTGAATATAGTCAGGAAAAAACGCATACACACTTTTTGGCCAACCAAGCAAGCTTGCAAAGGAAATCTGCACTACAATGAAGTCTCACTTTCCCCTGGTCAAAAGGGCCATCTGAAAAAAGTGTAAAATCCATAAAGGCACGACAGGCCATGGAGAACTGGGAGCCTTCTTCTGCTGATGGGCGGGATGTAAATTGCCAACAGCCACTCTGGAGAAGTGTATGGTGTTTCCTGAAACATCTAAAAAACAAAGCAACAGAGCCTAGGGCACTTCCACTTATGGTCCTATAGTTTAGGGAAATTAAAATCAAAAAGACACAGCCACCCCAAAGTTTGGGATGGCTTTGTTTACAAGAACCTCATATACGGTACAAGTTCAATATCGCAGAAAGTGAAAAATGGATAAAGAAGTTGTGGTACTTATGTACAATGCAATATCACTCAGCAATGAAATCTATGTCATCAGGCCCGTAGCAGCATAATGAGTGGATTAAGTACGATGAATCTAACTGAAATAAGTCACACAGAGAAAGAAACATCATAAGATATCAGTAATACACGGAATGTAAACTTGGCTACACAGGAACTGAATTCCAAAACAGAACAGGGTCTCAAATTTAGAAAACCAACTTATGCTTGCTTAAGGGGAAAGGTGAGTTGGGGTGCTGCATAAAACCAGAGATTGAAATGAGCACAGATAAAGTTCTATAAGCCAAATATGGAATAGACAAGAGCTACTCCTTGCTCAACGAAATGGACTCAACACCCCATATTCAACGCCTAGGAATATACCTGCCTAGTAAGAATCATAAAAGCTATGGATTTATATATCTCTGTAAGAGAATCAAGAGTGTGTACAGCGGCATTAAAGCAGTGAAAATCAGCTAAATCCCATATTAAAAATAAATTTCTTAAACAAAACACAATGACAGTGAAATAGAGAGCAATACTTAAGTAATTCATTCAAGGCTTCTGAGGCAACCTGCATTTACCATATCTACACCCAGAGCTGGGTGACACATAAGGCTGGACACTTGGGGCTCATAAGATTGGTGAGGTTCGGTGAGCAAATGCAGACCCTTTGAAGTCATATTGCATGGTACCCATTCCATGGGTCTCAACTCTCCAGGTTTAAGGGATTCTTCCTTCAGCTAAAACATGCATGTGGAACCCAGAGTATGATCCACCGTGTGATCGAGAACCGTGTTCAAATGTGTCTCACTTTTCGTTCCCTGGTACTCGGGTGCAACATTCCAGACGCTTTACTAACACTCTCCTCACTTGGAGAGTGAGTGCCTTTAACCTCCTGTTTGGCCCAGTTTGCAATTTCTGCGGAAGATGAACAGGAATAGGGAGAACCAATGAGAGACTAGCTGGAGGTGTCTGGACGGGCAAATTTAACTCTCATTTCCCACAGGGAAGAGGAATAAACCAAAGGCTCAGCATGCCGTGCCGGAACCAGATTAGGGCCTGAAGCCATCCTGCGGTGTTGCGGCCAGGTCACAAGAAAGCGAGTTGAAGAAAGGAGCTCAGGGGCACTGTAATTCACAAACCTGCAGATTTATAAATGACAGCTATTGTCCGAAAATATACTGAAGTAGGGCTGCCAAGAGGACTTGAATGCGGGGCAGAATTGCAGGAAACCGATTTTAGGAGGAATCGGAATTGGATTGCATTTAAAACACAGGAAAAGAGGCAGAATGTCGACAATGATGCACTTGGCCAAAAAGGGCGTATGCGTTTTTTCCTGAATATATTCAGGAAAAAACGCATACGCCCTTTTTGGCCAACCAAGCAAGCTTGCAAAGGAAATCTGCACTACAATGAAGTCTCACTTCCCCCCGGTCAAAAGGGCCATCTGAAAAAAGTGTAAAATCCAGAAAGGCAGGACAGGCCATGGAGAACTGGGAGCCTTGTTATGCTGATGGGCGGGATGTAAATTGCCAACAGCCGCTCTGTAGAAGTGTATGGTGTTTCCTGAAACATCTAAAAAACAAAGCAACAGAGCCTAGGGCACTTCCACTTATGGTCCTATAGCTTAGGGAAATTAAAATAAAAAAGACACAGCCACCCCAAAATTTGGGACGGCTCTTTTTACAGGAATCTCTTCTGTGGCACAAGTTAAATATCCCAGAGAGCAAATAATGGATAAAGAAGTTGCGGTACTTATGTACAACAGAATACCACTCAGCAATGAAATCTATGTCACCAGGCCCGTACCAGCATAATGAGTGGATTGAGGCACGATGATTCTAAGTGAAATAAGTCACACAGAAAAAGAAACATCCTAAGGTATCACTAATACACGGAATGTGAACTTGGCTACACATGAACTGAATTACAAAACAGAACAGGGTCTCAAGTTTAGAAAACCAACTTAAGCCTGCTTAAGGGGGAAGGTGAGTTGGGGTGCTGCATAAAAGCAGAGTTTGAAATTAGCACAGATACCGTTCCATAAGCCAAATATGTAATAGACAAGACCTACCCCTTGCTCAACGAAATGGATTCAACAATGAGGTATCACCTCACACCTGGTAGAATAGGCATCATAGAAAATCTACAAACAAAAAATGCTGGAAAGGGTGTGGAGAAAAGGAACCCTCTTCCACTATTGTTGGGAATATAAATTGATACAGTCATTATGGAGAACAATATGGAATTTCTTAAGAAACTAACAATAGAATTACCATATGATACAGCAATCCCAGTACTGGACATATACCCAGACAAAACCATAAATCAAAAAGAGTCATTCACCGCAATGTTCATTGCATCACTATTTACAATATCGAGGTAATGGAAGCAACCTAAATGCCCACAGACAGACGAATGCATAAAGCCGTGGTACATATATAAAATGGAATATTACTAAGCCATGAAAAGGAATGAAATTGGGTCATTTGTAGAGACGTCGATGGATCTAGAGACTGTCATACAGAGTGAAGTAAGTCAGAAAGAGAAAAACAAATCTTGTATATTCATGCATATATGTGGAACCTAGAAAAACTGTACAGATTAACCATTTTGCAAGGCATAAATAGAGCAACAGATGTAGACAACAAACGTATGGACAACAAGGGGGGAAAGCTGTTGGGGGGGTGGTGGTGGGAGGAGTTGAGAGACTGGGATTGGCATGTATACATTTATATGTATAAAATAGATAACCAATAAGAACCTGCTGTATAAAAATATAAAATAAAATTCAAAATTAAAAAGAAATAAAATTTAAAAAATAAAACAGAAAAAACAATTATTCCCTGCACATACATGTATTCATATGAATAAATTATTTCCATGCTTATATCTGTAAATACAAAAAAGAGGAATAAAATCTACCTTGAACCAAAAACGAAAAAGAGAAAAAAAACACAGAACCCACCAGTTACACAGAGGAAAACCGTATCAGGGCACTTGCTCCAGTTGTAAACAATTCTGAAGTTGGTCAGTGGTGGGGAATCGTCTCCCATTCAGCCAGCAGCCCCCACGCAACAAGCGTCCTCATTGCAAAGCTGGGGCACCGTTCCGAGGCATCTGTGAGTAAACGTGAGCTGAGCCCCAGGCCAGTTGCTGCTGAACTATTCCCACCCGTCCCAGGTAAAACACCTGAATATATACAAGGACTTGAAAGCCTAGAGGAAGGGCCATAGAGCCACATGAGTGACAGCATGCCGGCCGACTTGGTGCCTGCAGGCCAGCCAGGATGGTCCTGGCCCTGGGTGCTCTTCTGGAAGATTTCCATTTCCCTGCCTGAGATACCCGTCCTGTCCCTGCCCCCACTGCTTTTTTCCTTCCTCACCTCTGCCCAGGGAGAAATTCCAGCAGCAGGTATGGGTGACACATCCTCTTCTTTAGCAGGTGGCAGCCTGGCAACTGCTGCAGAAAGTCCAGCAGAGCCCCACTCACACTGGGCCACCCATAAAGCCGTGGCCTCTCACTCCCTCCCACCAGCCCAGCCCCGAGACTGCTGACAGGGCAGAGAAAATGGTGTCAGGCACGGCTGCAGGGGCTCTTGCTGCCTGGAGTGGTATTTATATTGATCTCAACCCAGGCACACCTGGGGAGGGCTGGCCGGCACGGTAAGGCTGCCCAGGTCAGCCAATCATCACCCCTCAGGGGCTCAAAGTTGCAGAAAATGGAACTTGCTGAACCGGCCAGGTCCAAGGAACAGGTGTGGGCTCCTGAGAGTCAGGATAGAAAAGAGGCTGCAGCTTTGGCTTGTTTTCTAATCATTTTATCTGGCCCATGAGTGGGAGACAACTTCAAGAAAACCCTCTCCTAATGAGAGGAACCCAGGAGTCAGGGAGAGGAGGGGTGGGTGGTGGTTGGAGACAGAGGCCTGGTGCCCCGGGTGCAGTGGAAGTCTCTGGAAGACCAGGTGGAGGGAGGCCTCACGGAGTGATGCCCAAGGTCACAGACCTGTCGCAGCTGCTGTTTGTTAGTTCAAGTCCTGCTCTGAGGTGCTCTGTGTCAGCTCTGAGCGACAGGTGAGCTGGGGGTGCTCTGCAATGAGGGCTATGTGCACGGTTCCTGTGTGCCCAGCCCTGCCATGGTACCTGCAAGGGTAGCTCTGTATCCTGGGAGGGGCCTGACCACGAGAGCCCCGTGGGCTGGGGTGGGGGTGGGGTACCTGCCCAGGTGAGCTCCATATTCTGCGATTGGTCTGACCACGAGAGCCCCATGGGCTGCTGGGGACCTGGTAAAGGATGTCAGGACAGTCAGTGAAGCCACCGAAGATATACCTCCAGTTGCTCCTAATTCCTACACCCTGCTGGTCATTCTACCAACCACCAGGACATGGTATTCTGTATTAGTCTTCAATGATGCCTTCTTTTGTATTCCATTAGTCCCAGAGTCACAAGAAATTTTGACTTGTGAGTGGCAGGACTCAACATACAACTAAAACAATACTTCCGGGCCGTCTGGCCCCAAGGGTGCAAAAATTCCCACACCATCTTTGGGGAAAGCTTAGCTAAAGACCTAAAAGTTCTGCCTCTGGAAAAGGAAACCCTCCTTCAATATGCAGACGACATTCTGATCGCCAGCCCTACTAAGGAGGCCTCTGAACTACCAAGCCAATAAAGGATAGAAGTTGTCCAAGAAAAAGCTCAAATATCACAGACTGCAGTGACCTGCCTGGGCTTCATTCTCACAGAAGGTCGGAGAAGCCCATCCCAGGAAAGGGAAGAAACCGTTTTCAGCCTTACCCCTTTCTAAAACAAGAAGACAGCTTAGGGGTTCCTGGGGAGGCCAGGGTTTGCTGCTTCTGGATCCCTAACTACAGTCTACTAGCTGGGCCTCTATATGAAACACTGAAAGGAAAAGATGATGATCCTTTTGAATAGAATCCAGAAGTGGCTTTTCAAGAATGGAAAGAGCAGTCAATTCAGACCCTTGCCCTGGAACTCCCTAATTTAGCTAAACCCTTTGACCTTTACATTCCCGGTGAAAGGTGAATCACCATTGGAGAATTAGTGCAAAAACTGGGACCACTTGAAATGGAACAATGCAAGAATGCCATCCAGGTAGGATAAACTACAGTCACTAAGGGGCTTGGCCCACTGCCACATCTGGCCAAGATACTGGCGGTATCTAAAAACCTGGAAATCAGCAGCCCAAAAGGCCACCTCCCTCCTAAGGGAAAAGGACCCCACGTGGTGATCCTAACCACCAACCATGCCCTGAAGTTGCAGGGTTCGCTCCGTGGGCACACCGACCTCGAGTGAGGAGGCCCTCCAACTCCAACATCCAGAGAGATAACCGGGGGCAACAGGGCACCATGACGACTCGTGTGAACATCACTTGACCTGGAGTTTCTCTCATAAAACAACAAGAGTGTGTCCCAAAAGAGTAGACTACTGCTTGCAGGACTTACTGCACCCAGAGGGGAGCTAATAATCTTGGCGGGGGAACAGTATACCACACTGTCACCATAGAAAAGCCTACAGACACCGTGATGATGGTGGCCAATAAGACCGGCTGGACTCCTGTTTACTTCAAAAGGCTGTTGACTCAGTGGCCATCATGGTCCTTGATCACCACTGACCCTGGACTGTCTGGGAGTTGAGCGGGCAGGGCTCTGACACCTGGTGCTGTTTGTACGTTAATTCAGGGGCCTAATTGAAGAAAGCGCAGACTACTGGTCAGAGCATCTAGGCTGGCAGAAACGGTCAGCCTAAGGTGGCCGAACAAATGTGGGGCGGGGTGAAACCGGCCCCCACAGCGTCTCTGCACATCTCTTTCCTGGACCCTTAAAGGTCATTAGAATCTATAACACTTCCAATGCTGGTGCTCAGGCGGACGAGCAGGGAGGCAGGGGTCCTGGGGACAATCAACGTCACCGGGAGGCTGCTGGGGAGAAGCTCTGACCCTCGCCCCAGGGTATGAGGGCTCCCAACTCAGCACTCAGCAGTTACAGAAGAAGGGTCTGCACCCTCAGCACTCCAAGAATGAGGAACGGGACAAAAGGCAGAGGAGGGGTTTGTCCCCAGCAAAGCCCATTAAAAATCCCTGGGAGATAAAAATAGAATCTGGGCAATAAAGTCAAGTCTAACCTTTTTTATCCTTTGTGCTTTGTCTAATTTCACGTGCTCCTAGGGTCCCGCATGCAGAGGTTCCACACCCGGCACTTCAGACCAGATTTCCTAGTGCAGAATGGCTGGGTCGACACCTCAGCTCCTGGGGCCCAGTGCAGACTCCACGATATAGAGCCTGAGCTACAGCCAACCCGGCCCTCGAGAGCTCCGCCGCCTCCCTCCCTCCCACTGACTCTGACAGGATCTCTACACAGCAGCCCAGCCCACAGCCCATGGGGTAGTGCATGCTCTCACCTCTCCATTCTCTGATCAAAATATAAAGTTTCCTTTGCTTGTGAACCAAACTCAGTCTCGATCTGTTGGCCCCAATGACACTGGGCAGGGGGACACTCGTTGGGGTCCACTCTGGAGGATCAGTAACAGAAATTGAGACTATTGTAACCTCAATGAACAGATGTGTGAGCCAAACTGTAGTTAACATAGAACAGTGTATAAGGCTCGGGTAAAATAAGATGTTTTTAACACTTCCATTTGATATTTCCATCACTTTTTATAAGCAAGTTCAGTGAAAAGGTTTGTCTTATTTGTCAGGTCAATATTAGAGAAACGAAGTGATTTCTTTCCAAGGATGTACATCTAATAATCTTGGTTAAACCTTCAACCTTGTTTTAAATGCTTTTCCATTGAAAATGATACCTCTCTTTCAGCTCCCCCATTTCTGAGAAGTATAAAATCTTATAATTTATTATTACCAAAGGGGAAAGGTGGGAGGAGGGATAAATTAACAGTTTGGAATTAACACATACACACTGCTATGTATAAAATAGATCATCAACAAGGAACTACTGTATAGCACAGGGAACTACACTCAACATTTTGCAATAACCTATAAGGGGAAATAATCTGAAAAAGAATAGATATTTTTATTGACATCATCTATCAATGACAGTTAAAGTGTAGCCTAAGGGAAGCTGGTGGTGAGTGCTTCTGACCCTGAAGACTTCAATCATCTAAAGTTTGGACTCTGCCTACTTCCCAAGGCCCTTAATGAACATATGTGTAGCCGTAGCTTAAAAACTTCCCCAGTTTGGGTTTCGGGGAGACACTGATTTTGAAAAAGCCCTGGTGTTCTCCTTACATGAATGGGACTCTTCCTACTGCTAAAACATGTCTGTCACACCCAGAGGATGGTATACCGTCTGATCGGGAAGAGTTTGGAAAAGGCATCTCATCTCCTCATCTCCTGGTGCTCGGGTTCACCCCTCCAGCGTCTTTACTAACAGTCTCCCCACTTGGAGATGTCAGCACTGTCAACATCCTGTTGCGTACAGTTTGGAATTTGTCCAGAGGATGAAGCGGAAGGATGAGGAACAAAGAGAGACAAGTCCTAGGTGTTCAGACAGGCACATGTCACTCTAATTTCCAATCAGGAAGACGAATTGACCAAAGGCTAGGGTTGCCCATGGAAACAGTATAGGGCTTGAGGAAATCCCGCTGCTTTGTGGCCAGTTCCCATAAACACAAGTTGAACAATGGAACTCAGGGGCAGTAAAATTCACAAAACTGCAGAGTTGAAAATATCCATCACTGAAAAATGTCTTGAGGAAAGTCAGAGAAAAGGACTTGTAAGCAAGGGAGAATGGCAGGAAAGGGATTTGAGGAGGTAGAAAGGACTCGCCATTAAGCACAAGAAAAGGAGCTGAACATTGCCAACATTGCAGTTGGCCAAAAAGGGTGTATGCGTTTTTTTCTGTATATATTCAAGAAAAGGGCATACACTTTTTTAGCCAACCAAACAGGTGGGCACTGGAAGTCAATACTACAAAAGATATCACTTCGCATCAGTCAGAAGAGCCATCCTCATAAAGCGTAAACAACAGAAATGCAGGACAGGGCAAGGAGAAGAGGGAGCCCTGTGAGACTTATAGTGGAAATGTATATTGCCAACGGCCATTCTGGAGAAGTGTATTGTGTTTACTAAAGCATCTAAAAAATGAGCTACAGAGCATAGGGCACTTGCACTCATGGGCATATATCTTGGGAAAAACAAAAATCGAGAGGACACAGGCACCCCAATGTTTACCCCCTCTCTGTTTAAAAGATCCTCGACTAGGATATAACTTAAATGTCTCTGGAGGGAAAAAATGGATAGAGATGTGGTACTTAGGTAGAGTGGAATATTATTCAGCCTGGAAATCAATGAAATATGGCCAGTTGTAACAACTCCAGAGGAGTTACGTATGATCATTCTAAGTGACAGAATTCAAAAAGAAAAAGACACATATCATAAGATATCACTTAAAGGTGGAATCCAAAATGGCTACACATGAAATAAATTACAAAACAAAAACATAGTCAAATATGTAGAAAACACGCATAAGGCTGCTAAACGGGAAAGGTGGGGAGGGGTGAGGCATCATCCAGGAGGTTGAAATTAGCAAAGATACCATTCCAAATACCAAACTGATAATCAACAAGGCCTACACGGTAGCTAAAAGAACTGCACTCAGCACACTCAAGTCACCGGAAAAGAATATATACGACTGGTAAGAATCTGAAAAAGAATTTATTGATGTCTCTCTGTACGTGAATCAAGTGGATGTACAGCAGCAAGAAACAGAGCTTTGAAAATCAGCTGTAACCAATATAGTAATAAATTGAAAAAAATAAACGACAGAGAGACAGAGAAAACCTCTTACAACTTTTCCTCAGGGACGGTGATGCAACATGGATTGAACACATCTAGACCCACAGCAGGATGAGACATAAGGCTGGAAACTGTTTGCGCTAAGAGAAATGTGAGGTTGGGTGAGGAAATGCACACCCTTTAAAGTAATACTACCTGGTACCCATTCAATGGGTCCCAAATCTGCAGGTTCAAGGGATCTTCCTACAGCTAAAACATGCATGGAAAACCCAGAGGACTGTACACCATGTGATCGGGAGATGTGTCTAAAATGCACCTCATTTATCCTCTCCTGGTGCTCCTGTTCACCATTCCAGCCACGTTACTTAGAATCTCCCCACGTGGAGAATCAGCACATTTCAAATTCTGTTTCACACATTTTGCAAATTGTGAGGAGGATGAACGGGAAGAAGGGGAACCAATGAGAGAATAGTTGTAGGGGTTTGGACGGGCACATATCACTCTAATTTCCCATTAAGAATAAGAATTAAAGAAAGGCTCAGCCTGCCTCGCCGGAGCCAAAATAGGGCCTGAAGCAATCCTGCGGGTTTGAGGCCAGCTCACAAAAGAGCAACTTAAAAAATGGAGCTCAGGGTCACTGCAATTCACAAACCTGCAGAGTTATAAATGAAAACTAACGTCCAAAAATATGTTGAGGTAAGGCAAAGAAGAGGATCTGAATGCAAGACAGAATTGCAAGAAACAGATTTCAAGAGATAGATTGGACTCGTCTTTCACGCACATGAAAAGCGGCAGAATTTCGACAATGATGCAGTTGGCCCAAAAGGGCGTATGCGTTTTTTCCTGATTATATCCAGGAAAAAACGCATACGCACTTTATGGGCAACGAAGCAAGCAAGCAATGCAAATGTGCACAACAAAGAAGTCTCACTTCCCACCGGTCAAAAGGGCCATCCTAAAAAATTGTAAAAACCAGAAATGCAGGACAGGCCATGGAGAACAGGGAGCCTTTATACGCTGATGGGCAGTGTGTGACCTGCCAAGAGCCACTCTGGAGAAGTGTATGGTGGTTCCTAAATCATCTAAAAAACAGAGCTACAGAGCATAGGACACTTCCAATCATGGGAGTATATCTAGGGAAGTCTAAAAATCAACAAGACACAAGCACACCACAGTTTAGGGCTACTCTGTTTACAAGAACCTCAACTTCAGTACACCTTAAATATCCCAGGAAAGAGAACAATGGATAAAGAAGATGTGGTACTTATGTACAATGGAATATCTCTTCACCATGAAATCAATGTAATAAGGCTAGTAGAAGGATAAAGAGTGGATTTAGGTCCGATAATACTACTTGAAATAAGTCAAACAGAAAAAGAAACATATCATAAGATATCACTTATAGAGGGAGGGTAAATATGGCTGCACAAGAAATGAATTACAGAACAGAACAGTGTCTCACATTTAGAAAACACACTTATGTCAGCTTAAGGGGAAAGGAGAGGTGGGGTGATGCATAAAACCAGAGTTTGAAATTAGCACAGATACCGTTCAATAAACCAAATAGGTATTAGACAAGATCTACACCTTGCTCAATGAACTGGCCTCAACACACCCTATACACCGCAG